>NC_064287.1:14893065-15230059 GCF_019186545.1 Solanum stenotomum
CCCCCCACAAAAAAAAATTAATATTATTTTATTTTTTTTAAATAAAAATTTTACCCCAGCCTATTTAACCCTCCGCTCCTTGTTGTTTTTTTTTTCTTTTTTTTTACATTTTTCTCATTTGTGTTAGATATGTACGTACATATATTTTTAGAAAAAAATTTCTCTTAGTGTTCCGAATATAACATAAATAAATAAAAAATTAGAAAATTTTTTGTGGTGGCAAGTAAAAAATATTTTTGATATGTATATATCTAACACAAAATGAGAAAAAAAAATTGAAAGCGGAGGGTTAGGTGGGGTGGGTAGAATTATTTTTTTTTTAAAAATAATATATAAATTAGTATTTGAGGGGGGTGGGGGAGGAGATGAAGATAAAAAAATTAAATACTTTTATAAAAGAAATTTAAACAAAAAAAAATGCCCGGGGTGTGGGGAGAGGAAGTGATGGAGTGGGGTAAGAAAAATATTTTACATTTTATTTTATAAAAAGAAATATTATTTTTTTGGATAACAATTTTTTAATTTTTAATTTTAACTGATACTAATAATTTATTTAATTTTTGTCAAAATTGAATGTTTTGTCCATGTGGAGTGTGATATGCCAATTTTTTAAAATAAAAAAGAGTGTATCACAAATACCATGATGAGAGGTATAAAAGAGAGAAATGTGTTTCTCAAGTTAAAAAGTAATAGTTTAAATATGAAACTCACACTCTCCATAGTTTAGATGTAAAAATTTTAAAAAATATATAATTTAAATGCGTTTTTGACATTTATCTTATTAGAAAAGAGTGGTAGCTCCCGGGAGGTTTAAGTGGTGTGAATACACCAAACAAATAAAAAGATACATCAATTTAGGAAAATGCTTTGTGGGTCTTTAGATAGAGTTAAGACTATATAGACGGACCAATATGGTTCATTTTTGCTATTTCTTTTTCTGTTGTTTATTTTCTTCTCGTTTTTGGATAAATTTGGACGAGATTTTTATTTATTAATTTTTTTTTACGACTGTTCTTTTCATTATTAATAAAATAAAGCTATGGCTCAAATTGCTTTAAAAAATATGGGGTCTTACATCTGTAAAATATTTACAAAAAATGAGTTCCACACCAAAAGTAAATGAGGGCAAATTAGATATAATATCTAGGGCTATTTATGGTTATGGTATAGTATCAAATTAAATTGCAATTTGAACTAAATCAATTAAAAAAATCGATATTTGTTGTGGTTTGATTTGGTTAGGTTTGATTTTAAATTTTGAAAACCAATACTATTTTATTTGGTTTTGATTTTACTAAAATAATTCGCAAAAACAACCAAATCGAATCGAGAAATATGGTTCATTTTTCCTATTTCTTTTTCTGTTGTTTATCTCTTGTTTTTGGATTCATTTGGACGAGATTTTTTTTTTTTTTGTTTACGACTGTTCTTTGATTATTAATAAAATAAAGCTATGGCTCAAATTGTTTAAAAAATGTGGGGTCTTAATCTGTAAAATATTTATAAAATGAGTTCCACACAAAAAGTAAGTGAGGGAAATTAGATATAATATCTATTGGGTCAAAAGTTTTACTTAAAATGATCATTCGACTAGGTTTATAAAATTAATCAACAATTTACTATTTTGTATCTATTTTATCCATATTAAATAGTTTATTTTTTTAATATTTAAATGACTACTATTTTAATAAGGATGATTGATAAAATTATTTCTATTATTTACTGTTTTTTAATTTTTGTGCCAAGTTAATAATGAACAATTATTATTAGATAGAGAGAATAAATGTAACTCGCAGAAAAAAACACATTCATGCTCCATCAACAACAAATTCTCTTTATGATTATGATTTATGCCACAACGAAATCAGAATACGAGCTTTCCATATCCAAAGTTTACCCCCTCTTTAAAAACTAGATACGGGACACGATACATGTTACTTTTTTTTAATCTTAATTTATGTAAAATCTTAATTTATGTAATACTAGTTGAATTTGAATAGTCATTTAAATTTTTATATAATTTTTAAATATTTTAAATTATTAATTATTGTGATTTATATTATTTTCTTACATAGTTTTCAAATAATATATTGCTCCTCTATCACAACGAATTTGGACACAAATCTTAGAGTTAACCAATTTTTTATGTGTGAAGACCCCTTAGATCATTTTGAGTGCTGGAACTATTTTGACTCTTTTCGTAAATTTTAAATGATTATTTTAGACTATTAGTTAATTATTGTTATATAATTAATGAGGTAATTTTAAATAGTTAATTTAATTAGTGATTAATGAGCTAAGTTGATAATTTATTTAATATCTTATATCATTTTACCCATGTGTAAAAGCTGAATTTAAGTTACAAGGAGTTATTATAGGAAAACCTACAAAATATGGCAAACATTAATATACATTTAAAATAAATAGCTATAGTTTTTTTTTTTTTTATGTTATATGGATATAACTACACAATAATAACAAAGTTGATTATATACAAATAAACAAAAAAGTTATTAATATTAAATAGAAAAGTTATTATTACACACCTAATTGATTATGTCTATGCATATTTTATGTGATTGGCTCCTCAAGTTTACCCTCATTAATACTTTTTCTTCATCAATCTTCCTATATCATAATTCTATATTTTTCTCCCAAATTTATTCCAATTTAAGATCTTTTTAAAGATTCTAGGAGCAATTTTTGTAATTTAAATTCATCAGATATCTTTTAATTGATTCCTCCTCATTTTTATGAAGATCATATTTGTATACATATATATTGCATCTATTCTATAGGCTTTCAATTGAAGAATTATTTGTTTCTACATTACAATGACTATAGTTATATAAAAAAAAAGTAGTACAAGAAGAACACGAGAAAAAAGATATTGAGGTTTGTGTGATTATCAAATTTGTATATAGTAGACTAGTTATATACATAGATACTTGTATTCTAATATTAACACAAGTTGAAATGGTGATTTGTGGATACAAGTATATTTGGATACATAAGTAATCTATCAAATTTGAAAGGTTGATTAGGCAATACAAGTATAATTGGATACAATAATACTATATTTTTATAAACAAATACATGAGTTAACACCAAGCATTAAGTATTATATGAAAAACTTGACCAAAAAGAGATTGACGTATGTTGGTGTTTTCTTTTTTTTATATAGCCGAATACTTGCACACTTTGATACCTACACATTCTATTATTTTTCCATTTTTTTGTTTCTGAGTTGTCAAATATATCTATCTTTTGTTTAACAACAATGTATTCATATGTATACTATATTGGTGTATTCATTTTTGTTTAACAACAATGTATTCATTTTTCAAATTATCTTGTTTATATGCTAAATTGTTATACTTTATCTTGTTTAATATATTAATACATTAAGTTTTTACAAATACTTGTATCTTTGATATATTAATACTTTAAATTTTATAAATAAAGATACAAATTTAACTTTGTACAATTAATACAGTTTTCTTATTTAGTTCATTGTAATTAAAACTGTATCAGTGTATAAATAGAAAAATAAAAAACATTTACAATAATACAGCTAGAAAAGGCATAAATTATAGTCATTTTTTTTATGTCATACTTATAGCTATTGAACTTTAATAACCCTATAAATATAGTCATTTTTATAAGTTGCTCCTCTTTTAATTGTGAATAAAAATCTAGAGCGGCTACTATCCTCAAACGAGAGGAAGGCATATGCCTCATACTTCATGTATAAATAAGAAAACAATTAAAATGTTAGTCTTCAATCTCTCCCACGGTGAGCACGGGCACAACATATTCCTATAACTTTGTTTTTCTTATGTCATATTATTATCATAGGTGGTTTGCAATAAAAAAATTGAACATTTTAATTTGAAGTTCAAATTTGAATCTTGGTTATTCAATTTAATTAGATAGTTATAAAATAACAAAGCAGAAGTTCTATTTTACTTTTACTCATAATCTACTCTACACATTGCATTTTCCTCCATTGTGTGACATATTTCACATTAATCATATTTTGAAATAATGGTAAAATAACGATCATACCCTACTTGTGAAATTACACTTATTTTGTTGTTGTTCTTAATGCAAAAAAGGTGACGAACACTCAACTTATTAGTAGTTTTATACTTTTATACACTTCTATCTAAATACGAAATTACTTATTTACAAATTAACTTTAGCACTTCATGCTTAGCCGTTCCTTTCAATCAATATTGCCAAAAAAAAATAGTATCCCTAGAAAATATCTTTGGGTAGTCAAAATTAATAGAGTTTAGGCTTTCCAATTAGCCTAATATTTTAGATAAAAGAAAGATAAATATTTCATGAAAAATTTAAAACATTGTCCAATTACAAATTCACACAAACCTAAACCTAAATAATAGTGATGACACCAAAAGGCCAGATAAAAAAGGAAAAACAGGGGAAAACTTGCCTATACAAGGAACCCACATAAACTGGGCAGGGAAGAACAATTGTTGAAGATTTGTGAAGAAGACAATTGATTCTAACTACAACAATATGAAATTAGTAGAGATAGTGAGGGCATTAGATGAGTTAAATGAGGTAGTTCAACCCTTTATTCACAAAGTACAAAAGGCAACAACAGAAAAAAGAACAAAATGTCAAAAATATCCTTCAAACAGCTGGTTAAGCCAAGGCCTTTTTGACCATACAAAAGAAAGTACAACCTGAAAAGGATTACTATACAAGAACAACAATGCTAAAAATAAGGAACAACTCAGAAATACCCTTAATCTAGGGTAAACAAAGAGTTCAACTGTCCTTTCTATATAAGGAAGTAAAGTAATGTAAAGTAAAATAATATTTCTTCTGTCCATTTTTATTTGTCAAATATATTAAAAATAGTTATCCAAAATTAATTGTCAATTTAAACAATCAAGAAACAATTAATCACCTCTTTTCAATTCTATCATTAATAATTACGTAACTACTGGTTTCAAAAAGTACTGGCCATTTTAAACTTACAAAACTATTTTAATGTGAAAAAAGTTATTTCTACCATTTTCAAAAAGTACAAGCCATTTTAAAGTTACAAGAACACATTAAATAATGCCCTTAGTTAGCTTGAGTAAGTACTCTATAAATTACGTACAATTTAGAAGAATCATTAGATTATAATTTTATAAACATGGACACCAAAATTCAAGTTAAAATTTCAGCAAATATTAAAATTAACGATTCCATTAAAGTTGAAGATCAAATGAAGAAAGTTGAACACTCAAAAGCAGGGTTTGGTGATGACTTCAACTTAAATGTTGTTGATGATGGATTGGACTTGAACAAGTTTTCATATGAAGGAGAAGAAGCATTTGAAAATGAAAACTCCAATAAACATTTTGGACAATGTTAAAAATATTGTTTCCAAAATTTTATTAAGATTAATTACTCTTCATTACTAATTGACTCAAAAAATGGAGACTTCAAGGTGTGTTGCCTTTATAAATTTATGAAGTTGCTTTGTTAGTGTATGCTAAAATCATTTTCACTTTACATGTAGGTATTTTCATTAGATATTCAAATTAATGCGATAAAAATCAGAATATTGTCATTATTTTTGTCTTTGTCATTATCTCTTAAAATGAATGCAACGAAAATGAGAATATTGTTATTCTTTGTATTATGACTCAATTCACAAACTACAATTTTGTTTTCATATTCGTCAATCACCAATATTCAATTAACATTCTCATACAAAAACACGAATTCACTCCTCAATTATGAAGATCTAATTAACAATTTACCATCATTATCCAAAAACTTAGGATCTAATTTCTCCCTAAATGATTGAGTACTTCATATACTAATTCAGAACTACATTTCAATTGAGCAGGAAGTTGACCCTCTTTTTATAATGTAGATTTCTTCATATGCGGAATTTTATACTTATGAGAACCTCTTGTTCGCATAATTTCTACCATGCATGATTGCAATGTTAGAAAAATACGATCATCACTATAGAAAACTTTTCGTATGCCTTCACAACGGCATTGATAAGTTCATCAATAGATTTTAGTGCCTTCTTATGCTGTAAGAATTGAATAGCACCAAAGAATCCAAGATCTAGAATATTTAGATTTGGAGAATTTGGAGGTTGCCACATCAAGCAGATATCAAATCCATCTTCTGTAGCCGCTCGATGAAATTCTTCATCATCATAATTGGTATGTGTTCTTGCATTATCCTACTGAATAAAAATTGGTTGACTTGAGTCATCTCTTGGTCATTTTTCCTTAATGGAAGTAATAACTTTTTCAATTAAATATGACCTTATAATATCTCTATTTACCGAAGTTATTAGCTTCGTCTCTAGCGTGCCTGCAACTCTATTGACGCCCCCTCTCTTAGTTGGCTCTACTGTGACAAAAGGAAATATATCAATTTTTTCGGAGAATAATTCATTTCCTTCTGGATCGAACCTCAGTCGAGCTATGGTAACTAAAAATATGATATTTTCAATATAATTGTTTCTCTTGCAACTACGTAATGTGTCGTTTTCATCTTGAAGCAAATAGTAAGACTCAAATTTTTTAGTCATAGAGAACCACTTCTCATCAATATGAACAATGTTGTGCATATGTATGAAAAGTGGATCATGTGGTATGCTAGCAGGATCAATCATCAATAGGAAAAATCACAATCGAGATACTTTATTTTCTTCAATTAAATGAGGTTTGATTGCATTAGAATATCTTCGTATATCTCATGACTTTAAACAGTTATGCAAATTGGACTTCTTCATATTCAATGCACAAACTATAGATCGAATAGTAGTTTGTCTTTGAAAAGGAACCTTACGAAAATGAATATGATCCAACTCAATTCTCTTACGACCATAATTTTTAGTTATTCTATGTGCTACATCGGAACGTAACCCACATTCTTATTGTTTCCAAATGCGTTGTCTTGTTCTCCATGAAACTGAAAAATGTGAAGCCATTGTTTCCAGTGCTCCTTTTTTCAGTTTTCCATCATCACTTTTTAGTAGCATTTCATATACCGCTCGACGTCCAAAATCATTCAAATTTTTGATTGCCTTGATGCTTGATATATTGTTTCATTTTCATTCCCATCATCAATGTCTTCATCTCTCTCCATTTTTTAAAAAGAAAACAGAGACATGATAAGCATACAATAGTGAAAATTTAAAGTAAAAACTTAATGTAATAATTTAATAAACTCATTTGCAGTACTAATATCTGATCTTACATGCGGTGCGTGTATTCCTTCTTCCAATGCCATTGTATCGTTTTCGATAGTTGGCTCAATGTTTAAATCCAATAAAAAATAATTCGTTGGAAATGTTTCAACAATTACATCCGTTGAAATATCATTAAGATCATGAACAAAATCTATAGCAATATTGAGATTAGACAATTGTTGTCTAACACCATTATCATTATCAGGTTCAACAAACATATTTAGAACTATTTAAAATAATAAAATTTTATAACTTTGTCTGATATCCATATTTTCAAATATCATGTTTTCTTTTATAATGTTAATTTTGGTGGAAAATTTTAAGTTTTCATATACTAAATTTGAAAACTGAAAAAAATCATTCACGAAGAAAGCGGTAAAAAAATTTCATGAGTAGTGTAGAAAGTTTTAGTTCAGTTGAAAAGTTATCTCGTTAAACTTTTGGTAATCTTTATACACATCAATCAATGATATTTTGTATACATTTAATAGTCCATTAATGAAGATCAATTTCCATAATAATTGACAGTGGTTATATTAGTCAAATTACACGTCTTATTAAATTTTTATTAAGGGTTGTGCATGACCTTATCCTGACAAATAAAAGTGTACGGAGTAGTATATTGATGAGTCAGAGATTTCGATTCATTTATGGCTTGATATTCAATGTTTTAGTGTCCTCAATGCATATGCCTATTTTATGGTCTAAACTGATGTTAAAATGCTAATTTGCAGCAATTAGGAAAAATAGCAAGGCAAGGACATTACCAAGCAAAAAGGAGCGAAAAAGCTGAAAAAGTTGAAGAAAAGCAAGGCTGGCACTCGCCAAAGCCACTCAAAGAGTCGCTGAGTGGCTGTTCAGCTCGCCAAAAGTTACAGCAGGCCAACCCATGGACAAGACCAATTCGGCGAGAGAACTGATGGTCCGGTGATGCGCCAAATGGATCGGCGATGCTGACTTGGATCGCCTAAAGTTACATCAACGAAGTAATGAAAAGCCAAGCCAAGAAGGCGATGGAAACGAGAACTCCGCGCATTGCCGACCTGTTCGGCGAAGACCGACTTATTTCATTGAGTGACTCCGAAGCTAAAATTCTGGAAATGTATAAATGTAATTTTTAAAAGAAGAAAAATAAGTTCTGAAGTTTTTGAGAGATCCCCCAATGTCCAGTTCTGGGTTTTTGATCCCTAACATTGTTCTTTAACTTTTTGAGTAGAGATTTAGGATTTATTTGATTTCAAATTCAATTTGAGAATTTTGAAGACTTGTGGATTGTTGCCCAAGCTGATAGAAAACATTGTTGGTAACAATTTCTCGCTCTTTATTATGTGTGGCTAAAACCTCCATCCTGGGGGTGTGATTATGTGATTGAATGTTTCAATTAGCTTATGGGTGTTAGTATTTACTGATTATATTGCTGATTTGAAGTGGGTTCAATTGATAGTTGAGTTTTAATTGATGAATTGTAGTTGCAAATACAATTCTAGTTTAGCATTCTGAGCTTGCTTGAGAAAGAGGTTTTAGAGTTAAGACTATTAATTGATGATTGTAGTGATTGGGTTATTGTAGATTTAGCTTGAGAAAGTAGGTCTAAATTCAATCCTACTAATCTATATTGAAAAAATAGATTAATTGAGGTATTGGGCTTTTTACATGTGTTATGCTTGTTGTGGTTCTAGAGAACTCGCTTGATTCGTGATAGTTGATTGAGAAATGACTATTACTCCTAAAGCCTAGCCTACCCACTAAGATTCAACAACTTTCAGTAAATAATCACCCATTTTGCAAAATTGACATTCAATTAATCACACTCCCAAGGATCCCTCTCTACTTGTTTATTGCCGATTGTTCGTAGTTGTTAATTGTTCACTCGAATCCCCCCATTTGACATTAATTGTCAACCCTTTGCCATTTATTTTATTGTTTCAAAAATGTCTAGCTCTACAAATGATTAGAACACTATTTTACTTCGTAATTGAATTATTTACCGTATCACTCCCTGTGGAATTGACCCCAACTCTTAGTTGGGCTTATACTTGTTAGCGACTGCCTACACTTAGAATCAGATGAAGTATAGTTGAGCGTTATTAAAAATGGCGCCGCTGTCAGGGAGTGATGTTTAGAATTCTTTTGGTGAAGTTTAGTTATGAATTGACTTTGTTGTAGTTGAATCAACTTATTTTTGTTCGTCATTGGCTCTTCTTAAACATGTGAGGAAATGAGTGTTAACGGAAGCAATGTGTAACACCTCAAAAATTTCTAAGTTAAATTGCCCATATGTGTAAAAGCGAATTCTTTAAGGTAGGAATGATTTTGAATATCAATTAAGGTCACTAGAATCCCCTATCACAAAATGTGCCAA
Source organism: Solanum stenotomum (assembly GCF_019186545.1). Taxonomy (NCBI): domain Eukaryota; kingdom Viridiplantae; phylum Streptophyta; class Magnoliopsida; order Solanales; family Solanaceae; genus Solanum; species Solanum stenotomum. Next base: position 14,902,674 of record NC_064287.1, read on the forward strand.
TATATGATGTAAATCCTTGATTTTCAGGTATTTGGATTGAGGAACAAAGCGTGGACAGTAATGAGCAAAAAGGAACAAGGCAGCTGAAAGAACGAAGAAAAGAAGGCCTGAGGATCGCCTAAACCATTGGGCGAGTCACCGAATGGCCATGGTCTCCCTTAATGTTCTAGTGTGCCAAGCCCTGAAGGAGAAAATCAAGTTGGCGATAGAAAGAAGCAGTCGGTGATTCACCGAATGGTTCCGCGATGCAGTGCTATATCGCCCAAAGTTACAGAACTTGAAGTTACAGAAGGCCAAAGCAAAAATGCGATGGAACTGATCAAAGGGAGGATCATCGAGTGGATCGGCGATCCCGACTTATTGCGCCGAATGGTCCTTCACAACACATATTTGGCGACTATAAATACATGTTTGAATTGAGATTTTTAGAGGATTTTTTATTAGATTTTTATCTAGTTTTCATTATTGTTCAGTTTTGAAGTTAGAGAGTTTAGAACTGAGTTTGGAGACAATATTTTCTTTAGCTTTGAAGATTTGAAGATTTTCATTTCTGAGAAATTGGATGTGGGTGTTGAAGATTCTTCATCTTAGACCTTTGTAAAGATGAAATTAATCATACCTAGTTGATGAAAACACAATTTGGTAACGATTTCTATCTTTTTATGATGTCTAGCTAAAACTCCAACTCTTGGGGTGTGATTATGGGTTGATTTAGCTGCTGGGTATTTTTAATTGATAGTGTAAATGCTGTTTAAAAGTGATTTCAATCAGTAATTGTGGCTTAATCTAAAGGGTTGTAGTTGCAAATGCAACTCTACCTTCGTGTTTTTGGCTTGCTCGAGAGAGAGGTTTTAAAACCAAGATTACTGATTTGATGGTTTGTGGGTATGGTTCAGCTCGAGAGAGTGAATCCTAAACGCTTTTCCACACATTCAGCTCGAGAGAGTGAATAGACTAAAGTGTAGGCTGTTCTTAATTGTTGCTTATTGGTGTTCGAGAGAAACCAATTTCAGGGTAAATTTTTCGAGAGAAAGTTTATCCCCACTAAAATCTAGCTTATTCACTGATTTATAACTATTCACTATTAATTGCAATCACCCATTTGTCTACCTTAGCCCATAATCCAGTCACATCCCAAGAACGCATCTCCATATTTGTTATTTTCGTGTTATTTGCTGTTGAAGCTGATCGTTGAACCCAAATCCCCTGTTATTTGACACTTGTGTCACCCCAAACTTGAACCATGCTTTTATTCATAATTTTTTTTTTTTACATTTGATTGACTTGAACACATTCATGCTTTTCTATTGATTCTCAAATACGTACCACTCCCTATGGGATTCGACCCAACTCACTTAGTTGGGTTATATTACTGACTAACGATTGTTGGCACTTAGTATTGGATGAAGTGTCTTGATACGTGAAATCAATATGTTATGCATTCAGATCCTTGAGTTGATTTGTGCATTTCTATAATTCATCATGAACCCTATTTTAAGTTATAAATCTTGAGAAGTTTTTCAAAGCCAACACTTGAGTTTTAAACTGACTTTTGAGGAAATAAATATAAGTTTTGAGAAAAAAATTTAAGGTTCTATTACATAAAGACTTAGTAGTTTATAATGTTATTTTATTCATATATATATATATATATATATACCAATGCTGATTATTGGACTTGAAAGTTAAGTTCATAAGTGCATATTTTCAAGAAGGTAAACATGTCTCATATTTTGAAAAGTATTTCAAGTAATGTAAGAAGTTCATTCTTTGTAATGGGTGAATTGAGCACAAAGTTATATTAATTATTTTTGGAGTAGTATCGAACACCGAGTTGGGTTACAGTCTTTTATGATTCGGAAGTCCCCTAGATCTACATAGCCAGCGTAGGATATGATAGAATTGATTCTTTATGCGACTCTTCACTGCCTTTAAGAAGGCTAAATAGATGGATCCATAATCACGATATCATCCTATACCCCGACAACGTATAGGATGGCCCTGGTGAGTTGAGGTGCAACGTTGTATCATTGCTAGACTCATGGTAATGGTAGTCGATTAGAGAAACTCCCCATAAGTAAAGTATATTATATTCATGTTTCTTTAATTGCATAACTTATTTTAAAGCTTAAATGGTTTTCATTTCATGTTCATTTATTGATTCAGTTGAGTTGCTTTCAGTCATTCAGTTCAGTTATTTGTTTACTCAGCCATATTACATAGTTGTACATTCCATGTATTGATGTCATTCGACCTGCATCCTTTTATGATGCAGATATAGGTGTTCATGATTATCAACATGCGCTTCATTGAGATGATTCTACACTCTAGTTAGCTTTGGTTAGCCTTCTTGTATTCCAGAGGACTTCACAATTACTTTCTAGTTAGTAGTTTTGAGGTGTCGTGGGTCTTGTCCAGGCATCCTTCCTTAATAGTAGAGGCTTCATAGATAGACAGTTTTGGAGAGTCTTTCAGTTTCAAATATTTCATTTAAAACTTATATTTCATACTTAGTATATCCAGTTCAGTTTTGAGATTCAGTAAATTATTTTTAAGTACTTCTTTCAATTTGATGCTTATGTATGCTTGAGTTAGTCTTTCGTTTGCAGTCATCCAGGATGAGGGTTGTCTTGTGGGCCAACAATGGTTCTTGAGTGCTGGCCAGCCACGTCTAGGGTGTAGGCTCGGGTCGTGACACAATGCCAACTAAGTTGGGAACAATGATGACATCGGTAACTTGCACGATGTCAATGAAGATTAGTTGGGAGGTGCATGTGCTATTCGATTGCCTCCGATTGTAGACAATGTGGTGTTTCATGTGACGAGCACTATGTTGCAGCTTTGGCAAATGAAGGGTCTCTTTGGAGGTCTAGCTACTGAGGATCCTCATGACCACATCAGAAACTTTGTGGATGTGTGTGATCCATTTTCTTTCAAGAACATAACTCAGGAGTCGGTCAGACTTCGTTTGTTTCCTTTTTCTCTAATTGGGGAGGCAACAAAGTGGTTAGCCGACTTACCAAGGGGCTTAATTACTTCTTGGGAGGAGCTCACTGATGCATTTTATGTAAGGGTTTTCCCTCCCTTGAAAATGGTGACATTGAGAGATAATATTCAGAACTTTAAGCGAGTGGATGGTGAACTAATTCATGAGATATGGTTGAGGTTTCAGAAATTGCTACTCCAATGTCCAACTCATGGACTCCCGAACAATGTGTTGTTACAATACTTCTACTGGGGTCTAGATTCAGTCAACAAGGGTGTGGCAGACCAGCTAGTTCGAGGAGGACTCATGCAACAACCATTTGAAATAACATCTACTCTTCTTGATGAAATGACAAAAATCAACCGTGCTTAGTACACTAGAGAGGCTCAAGTGTCTCCTTTGAGCTTCAGGATGACTAAGGAACAAATGGATAAGGACCAAGAGCGGGAAGCAAACACAGACAAGATGATGACCAAAATGGACCTATTACCAAAACACGTCATGGGAAGTGGTTCTAAGGCTGTGAATTCAATTAGAATTAATGGAGTATATCTTGATGAAGCACACTTTGAAGCTATGTACAATGAAGAGGTACATTTCTTAACAAATCAGGGAGGTGGTTTCGTCTGAACTATCCAAGGTCGGGTGAGAACTAAGTTTGGAATAGTGATCGCGATGACGATAAGAGAGACCGAGATAGGGAATGGCGTGTCCGTGGTACGATTCAGAGAGAGAGGGACTGTGAAAAAGACCGATATGTACCTCCCTATGAGCGTCAAAAGCCAAAATAGCAAAGGGCTGATCCTAAAAATTTCCACACCGAAGATATGCTTGCACGCATTCTTAACAAATTGGAAGGATCAGAAAAGGTGCTAAAGGAAATGAAAGATGACGTCTCTTCTATTCAACGAACAATTACCTCACATTCGGTATCAATTAAGTAGCTGGAAGCACATATGGGTCAAATCTCGACTCATTTAAATCCAATACCAAAAGGAGGATTACTGAGGGATACCATGGTTAGCCCAAAGAATGAAGATTGAAAGCATTTCTTCGTCGTGCCACAAAGTTAAATAAGGCGCTTCTTGGGAGGTAACCCAAGTTTCTAGTTTTTAATTTTACTATTTGAATAATGGTTGTTAGACGTGTAGGTTGAAAATTTGAAATTTGGGGAAAAAAGGCAATTAGGCGAGCTCAGGTACCTTTTAGCGAGTCGCTGAACAGGTCGGCACTCCCGATATGGATCTCCTTTTTGACCAACAGGTCGGAGTGCTGTAAATTCAGCGGGGCAAAAGTGTCATTCGGTGCATCGCCGAATGGTTATCTACATAAGTTAATATCACCAATTGGGACACAAATTGAACGGTCAAAAGGGGCCTTAACTGTTTTAAATTTAAAATTCCCTTTCATTTCAATTTTTTAACTCTTCCATTCTTGCACTTTATATCTAGATTATATTTTGCTCGTTATTTTTGTGTGGGGATCAATTTCTCGGGGGAAGTGTGAGTACTTCGGGGTCATTATTGATATGTGTCTGGGTTTAATTGCATAGAATAGTGCTTAAATTTCCTTATAGTGGGTTATGTGTTGAAAATTGAAGGTTGGGGTCAAAATCTGGCACGAGAGACCAGTCGATGAGCTTAGTCGAGCTCGCCAAATGGCTCAGGATTCACCAAGTGTCCCCCCGATCACCTTTTTGCTCTTAATATTTGATGGTTTGATTTTGTAACATTCGGTGATATTTCTGAGCTCATAGAGTTTACTAGGCGACTCGTCGAATGTCTTCGGATCTCCCTTTGTCAGCCCTAATTTTAGTTAATTATTTTGTGACTTTCGGTGAGCTATTTCTAGTTCGTCGAATGAAGTCGGCGTATCGCTGAGTGACCTTGGACTTCACCAATTTGAGTTGATTTTTTTTTCTGTAACTTTAGGCGACCCTGAATTGGCCCACCGAAAGAGTTTGGTGACTCACCGAACTAGTAGGCGAGTCTTTCTACAATGTTTATACTTTGTTGACCCATTTCTAACGTATTGGTTCATTTTGTGTTGTTTTGCAGGTATGGCCAGACCTAAGGTTCCAGATAGAAACCAACTACCCCGAAAGAGAGCACGGGGAATCGTTATCATTGAGGGTGCTGCTCTGTCACGAGCAACACAACCTAAACTTCCTCCGACAAAGGGGAAGAACACAGGAAAAAGGCAAGGGTCCTGCGGAGCAATGTCCAGTTGAGGATAACTCCGATAGCATTGAAATCTAAGACACCCATCTCATCTCCTAGGAGTCTGAAAGTGAGGATAAGTCAGGGTCTAGATCGCCGACATCTGTATCTGAGCCGGAGGATGATCAGACTCTGCAGAAGAGGTGAACTGAGCAGCTCTCTAAAGTGCTACATGATCCAGCCAAAATATCGGTGATTCCTACACCTTATCCACCTCTAGCATAGATGGTTGAACATATACCTCTAGTGCCCCCGGTACAGGCACCCCCACCTCGATCACTGAACAGACTCAAGGCTGCAGAGTTGAGAATGGTTTTGGAAGAAAAGAGATTGTCTACAGATCAGATGGAATGGTGGACAGGTATCCGAAAGTGTGGAACATTATCAAGTTCCAAAAGTTTGAGAGATTTACACAGCCCCGAGGCTCATACATATATTCTTGGGTCCGGGAGTTTTACACAGAGTATGAGAGGCTGGTTCCAAAGGGAAAGAATAAGGCCAGCTCATTCACACCAATTGATCATGTGGTAGTGTGTGGTAAGAAGGTGAAATGAGCAACACATATATTAATTAATGAGGTTTTCGGGTGTACGATGAATGTGATTCACTTCTTAGTGGATTGAATACAAAAGAAGACCCTTAATGACTTGAATGGATGGTTGGATCCTCTGATTTCTAACATTACACCACCGTGGATCGAGCCAGGAGTTCAAATTGAGAACAAGGATTTGAATGTAGCAACACGATATTAGTTTGGGTTTTTTAGCAGCACATTGATGCCTTCCCAGAATGAGTCTATACTCCGGCATCCTAAGGCAAATTTATTGGGATCCATCATTGACCGAGATAGATTGAATCTCGGGCTGATTATTGAGCAAGAGATGGCCACGAGGGCTAAAAAAAGTGAGACATCAGTTCCCTTCCTGGTGTTGATCACGGAGCTGTGCCAGCGTGCCCGAGTGCCTTTTATGGAGAAGCCGGATGTGGAAGTGACTTCAACTTCCTCTATTGGCATCTAGAGGATTGAGGCCAAGTACACTGGAGACGAGGCTGAGAAGAGGATAGTAGCGCCGGTGGACAGTTCCCCAATTTTTGATGTAGAGATGCTAGAGACAGACACACCACCTCTTACTCAGGCCGGTGAGCCCCCAGGTATTCCTAGCACTTCTATTACTGCACCTTCTTCATCTGCTGCTACTACTAGTTCTAGTACTTCTGCTGCTGCTGCCCGACCCCCATTAACACAGGAGATGCTATTCAAGATTGGCCATTTGACCCAATCTCTTGATGTACGTGCTTCCTTGGTAGAGGCTACTTTCCCCGTAATGATTGAGAGGGCCATTGCTGCTGCCTTAGCTCCTATCCAAGCAGAGTTGAGAGAGAACTAGGAACTTATCACTGCACATGGCTTAGCGGTAGATGCCCTTACAGTTAGAGTAGAGGCGTGTGAGTAGAGTGGATGCCAGTCGAGTGATATGATGGCTTTGAGAGCCGATGTTACTAGTATGAGATGTGATGTCTATGAGCTTAAATCCATGGATCTGTCTATGCTTGTTTGCACTGTGGACCTGCCTGAAGTTCCGACTCCAGAGTTTTGCAGCCATTTCTAAGATCCCTTCGGCTACTACGACCGAAGATGCTACTAGGGCTGATGATGATGCCGAGTCTGATGCTCCCGAGAATGATGAGAAGGATCTTGGTACCTGTGATGCATCGGTATATGATGACCTAGAGGACCTAGAGGGTGAGATGGTACAAACAACCCTGGAGGCCTCTCTTTAGGACACATCGATGGTGGGCTCCAGCGAAGGGAAGGATGGAGATGAGCCGAGCACTGATGCCCAGATTGAGAGAGTCCTGGATTTCACTTTAGGCTTAGCCTGACAGGGGGGCTTGACTCTTTTTTTGTTTTATTTTTGAGACTATTTATTTATTTTTCATTAAGGACAATAGTTAGCTTTGTTTGGCGGGGTGAGATATCTTCATACGTACCTCTTTTGGGAATGATTGGTTTTTGATAGCTTGTTCTGAATGCTTTCTTTTTGTGACTAACAGTTTTTGGTTCTTAATGTGAATGTTTGTTTTTTATCCAAATTTAAATTTCTCCTCTTGATTTTTGTGTTTGTGGTTGTTCTCTTGCATATTTGAGTATCAGTTGCGATCAATACGGATGACTTGAATAGTTCTTTTGATTGAATGATATGTTTGCAATTCCACTGAGGCAAAGTTGAGTTCCATAAGTCATGTGTGAACTCCTAGCATCTCATTTTGACTGGCTGATTGTTGAAATGAATCTTATGATGATCATTGCACGCGAGCTAAATTTGTAGAATCTTGATTTGATGATTGTGTTGAATGCCATGTGTGGTGAGATTGTCTTGACATATGTTCTTGGTAATACCTAGAACTTTCCCCGTTGGTCCAAACAACTAATGTAGGCGAATTATAGAAATGATCTTAGGTACAAATTTTTGGAGAATGAACCAAATTGCTATTATACCTCTTTGTGACCACCGTGTGAGAGTGTGAACCTAGCTTGGCACCATTTGAGCCTAACCTTTTCTTTGGATGAAACATGAAATCATTTGACCTCTTTCCCCATCACCTAAAACCTTCACGAAGCATTAGTCCTTTTGAATAGCCAACTTAGGCCAAAGAAAAATGAGGAAACTCAAAAAGTTTGTAAAAAAAATCTGCCCTAGATGGATTGTGTTGAAAAAGATGGAACCCCTTCATATAAAAAAAGGAAGAGAGAAGAAGAGCAAAAGAAGAAGAAGATTGAAAAAGAATTTTGCAATAAATTTTGTGCAATGGATGAAAGAAATGGGGTATTCAATGAATCATGCTTAAAAGAGTTTAGGGTGAATTGTGAAGATCAAAAGAGTGAAAGAAAAGGAGAAAAAGTGAAACGCAAGCCATGCTTCATAAAGGTAGAAGTCAATAAGAAAATATGATCATACATTTACCCTCAACCCCATTATAAGACTTGAAAGAGCTTAGCAATTTTGATTGAGCTTAATGTCGTGTTGATTGAAAAATACGGGCAAGACTATGGGTAGAATAATGCATGTTTTTTTTTTTAATCTTTGAGAGTGTGATAGTTGATTGTTGATTCCTTAATTCTTAAATTTTGATGAGTTTCGTGTGGGCATGGAATCATTCTTGATGTAAGGGCATTCAAATACATTTGTTGAGCTTGAATTTGCATTTAAAGCAAGCATTGTGAGTTTGAGTTCTATTTGATGATGGCTAGTCACAGTTTGAAACTTGTAGTACGCAATTGAACATTGCATGGGTAAATTGAACCTCATGTGCATGCATGTTGAGTCTTGAGTAGCCCTATTTGTAGACATCCACGTTGAACTGATAGATATTGTGTTTTACTTGAGGGTAATCGAAATTTCAAGTTGGGGGGTGTTGATGAGTCAGGGATTTTGACTCATTTAGGTATTGATATTCAAAGTTTAAGTGTCCTCAATGCCTATTTTATGCTCTAAACTAATGTTAAAATGCTAATTTGCAGCAATGAAGGCAAAAGAGCAAGGCAAGGACATTACCGGGAAAAAATGAGCGAAAAAGATGAAAATGTTTAAGGAAAGCAAGGCTGACACCTACAAAAGCCACTCGGTGAGTCACTGAGTGGCTCTTCAGCTCGCCAAAAGTTACAACAGGCCAACCCATGGACAAGACCAATTTGACGAGAGAACTAATGGTTCGGTGACACGCCAAATGGATCGGCCATGCCGACTTGGATCGCCTAAAGTTACAACAAGGAAGTGATGATTCGGCACATCGCCGGCCTAGTTGGCGAAGGCCGACTTATTTCGCTGAGTGGCTTCGAAGCTGAAATTGTGGGAACGTATAGATGCAATTTTCAAAAGAATAAAAAGTAGTTCTGAAGTTTTTTAGAGTTCCCACATTGTCCAGTTCTGAATTTTTGATCCCTAACATTGTTCTTTAACTTTTTGAGTAGAGATTTAGGGTTTATTTGATTTCGAATTCAATTTTAGCATTTTGAATACTTGTGGATTCTTGCCCAAGCTGATGGAAAATATAGTTGATAATGATTTCTCACTCTTTATTATGTTTGACTAAAATCCCTATTCTTGGGGGTGTGATTATGTGATTGAATGTTTCAATTAGCTTATGAGTGTTAGTATTTACTAATTTTACTGTTGATTTGAAGTGGGTTCAATTAATAGTTGAGTTTTTATTGATGAATTGTAATTTCAAATACAATTCTAGTTTAGCTTTATGAGATTGCTTGAGAAAGAGGTTTTAGAGTTAACTATTAATTGATGATTGTAGTGATTGGGTTATTGTAGACTTAGCTTGAGAAAGTGGGTCTAAATTCAATCCTACTAATCTAGCTTGAAAAAGTAGATTAATTGAGGTATTGGGCTGTCTACATGTGTTATGCTTGTCGAGGTTCGAGAGAACTTGCTTGATTCGTGATAGTTGATTGAGAAATGACTATTACACCTAAAGCCTACCTACCCACTAAGATTCAACAACTTTCAGTAAATAATAATCACTTTTTTTTTGAAATTGGCATTCAATTGATCACACTCCAAAGGGTCCCTCTCTACTTGTTTATTCCCGATGTAGTTGTTAATTGTTCACTTGAATCTTCCCATTTGAAATTAATTGTAAACCCCTTGCCATTTACTTCATTGTTTCGAAAATGTCTACCTCTACAAACGTTTAGAACATTATTTTACTTTGTAATTGAATTCTTTACCTTATCATTCCCTGTGGGATCAATCTCAACTCTTAGTTGGGCTTATACTTTTTAGCAACCGCTTAACACTAAGAATCAGATGAAGTGTAATTGAGTGTTATTATATATACATAGTGAATAAGTGCAATCTAATTATTATTATTATTATTATTACTATGATTATTACTATGATTATTATTATGATTATTATTATTATGATTATTATGATTATTATTATGATTATTATTATTATTATTATGATTATTATTATGATTATTATTATTATTATGATTATTATTATGATGATTATTATTATTATGATTATTATTATGATTATTATGATTATTATTATTATTATTATAATTATTATTTTATAATTATTGTTATTATTATTGTTGTTGTTATTATTATTATTATTATTATTATTATTATTACACCAGTTTAAAAACCAATTTGGAATGGGGTTAGCAAATATCTTTGCACATACTTTAATGAACCAAGTATGTTTGTGTCTCTCGTTGTTATAATAGAGGACTTTATTAAAAGCCTGAATATAATCCCACTATGTAAATTTCATAGAAACTTTGTTAAGACTAAACTATCTTTCTGTCAACGAGGAAATACCCCAATCTTCAATAGAAATGATTTGTTTTATAATCATTTTGGAGAAGTTATAAACATTCTCGCTGGTATTATAACCTGAAAAGTGCTGAAATTCAACACCTGTGCTTATCAGCCGATTTTCATAATATGACCGAGTTTTGTATGACACACCCGGAAAATAAAGTCCATTTAGTAAATACCGTTGTAATATTTTTCATGGTTCTTCTTTTCTCTATATCTCATTGTTTTTCTAAGAGGAATATCATTTCTCTTTTTTCTACCTTTTCATATGATTTGATATCATCAACATCATCTTTAGCTACTGAGGCAAAAGTATTACTTTGCTTTTGTGATAAATATGCATGTAATTGAGCATATAATGGATTGTTTTCTAGAATATCTTCGAGATGTACTGATGAAGCTACCTCTTGAGCTCTTGAGTTTAAATTAAATAAACTCATACCTCCTTTTTGTATAATTGGAGTGTTGGATGAAGATCCGTATGATGATCTAGATGAACTTGGGGAGTATCTTCCCCTTCCTCTTGGGTTATTTCCCTTTCCTCGACCCTTAGTTACCCAAGGGGGTTCCATCTTACAAACAAAACATCGAGATTTATTCCCAATAAGCGTCATAATAAGTATTGGATTCTTCTATTGCTAGGAAAAGGTCCATCACCATTCCATCTATAATTTTCCAGCAGATTAGTTCTTTCATGTCTCAATTGAGAGGAAGAACCTTTAAAATTGTAATCAATCTTTTTTCTGTAAAGAAAGGGGAGATAGGAACATCACTATTTTTTTGAGTTGCTAATGCTGTTACTCATTTTGAAGATATTCTCTAGATAGGAAGTCTGGTAGAGAGTTATCACTTTCTTTCTTATATAGAATTTCAAAATCAAAAGGGGCTAACTGGCTTGCCATCTGGCAAACATTAATTTTGAAGCATCATGCTTAAAATTTTTATCAAACATATATTTAACTGATTGAGCATCAGTATTAATAAGAAACTTTTGATTATATAAATCATCTTGAAATTTTAAAATACATTTAATGATGGTTAACATTTCATGAGCCACCGTAACATATTTTTTCTGAGCATCGTTCCACTTTTCTGAATGAAATTGAATTAAATACTCAGTTTTATCATGAGAGTTGATCTATTTTAATATGCCTCCATAGCCAATATTAGATGCATCAGTCTCGACTATCTTTTACCAAACAGGGTTAGCAAGAGTTAAACACGACAAAGATTTAACACGAAGTTTAATATTTTTGACCAAGTTGGTGAGACTATCAGTCCAAGGTGCTTTATGATCCTTTTTTAGCCTGTCGTATAACGGAGCTAAATCACGAGATAAATTTTTGTAAACGGGGGAAATATAATTTAAACTTCCCAAGAATCTCTGCAATTGCGTCCTGTTTGTAATGACATTAGGAAACTTAGAAGCAAAATCAATCGATCTTTGAATAGGGGTAACCTTCTCTTGACAAATAAGATGTCCTAAAAATCTGACTTCAGTTTGAAATAGACTCATTTTTGGTTTAGAAATCACCAAACCATTTTGTATAACTAATTTCTTGAAAATGTCTAAATGTTTAATATGCATTTCAAGAGTTTTTGAATAAACCAAAATATCATCAATATAAACAATGATGAAGTCCAAATATGGGTTGAAAATATCATTCATAATATTTTGAAATTCAGAAGGAGCGTTTTTCAAACCAAATGGCATAACATTCCATTCGTATTGTCCAAACGGGACATTAAAAGTAGTTCTATAAGAGTGCTATTTAAATAGTTGAATCTGCCAATAACCTGATTTTAAATCAAATTTAGAAAATATATTGGTGTTATATAATCTTGACAATAAATCCTTTTTATTTGGGATAGGATACCTAATCCATTTCAAATATTTGTTTAATGGCTTATAATTTATTACCATTCTGGGAACACCACATTCCTTTTCAGCTGCATTATTGACATAAAATGCAGTGCATGACCAAGGAGATTTCTAAGGTTTTATCAAACCCTTTTGTAATAAACTATCAATTTCATTTTTGCAGAATTCAATCAATTCGGCATTCATCTGGCAAGGACGAGATTTTGTTGGGATATCATGCTCAGAGAAATTATCTTCTTATGGAAGAGTGAAAATATGTTTTTTCCGGTTCCAAAAAGCACTAGGATGATCAACACAAATATCAATGGCAATCTGTTCAGTTATTAATTTAATCTTTTCTTGTACTTTGGTTGATCTGTAAGTATCAAATATATTCATGCTAAATAATTCAAGTTGTAGGGAATTCGCATGCTTTTGTTTCATATTAATAAGATCATTAATATCACGAGAGATAGGATCAGTGACAAAAGTATAACTAATGTCTTGGTCTTTATAAATAGCAGAAAAACCTTTAGCATTTATGTTGGTAAAAGGATAGAGAGCATTAATAAATGGGGTACCAAGTATAATTGGCGGGCATAATTTATTTCTAACCAAGAAAAAGAAGTGCGGAACACAAACTTTATTTTGGCAAATACGAGTATTAGGCAATTTATACTTTATATCTAAAGCATGCCCTGAAGCCGATCTTACCATATGAGTGATTTTCTCAAAATACTTAGTAGGTACAAGCCCTTCCTGAATACAACTAACATCAGCTCCACTATATATCATAGCATACTAGGTTGATGAACATATTTAGTATTACCATTATTCCTTTTGGGATAACCACAAAGTTTATTAATTTCTAATTCAACTTGATTTTTAAAATCAAAGGTGGTTTCCATCTCATCTGCAAAATTTTCAAATAAACTAATGGGTTTTGCCCCAAATTGTGAAAACTTTTTATAAAGAAGATTTTCAAGATCATAAAGTGGTTTAAAGATAAAATCCTGAATCTCAGGAGGTCTCTGAATAGGTACATCAGGTTGTTTTGACGAAGAAGCTTGTTCAGAAGGTTTTAAATTATTTTTAATCTGATCAATTAAAATTATCAGATCATCCAATTTTTTATCGAGAGAACTAAGATGTTCTCCTAAAACTTTCACATAAAGATCTAAATAGTTATTTTGAGAAATGAGATTATTAATCTCGTTAATACTTATCGTAGCCACATCATTTTCAATGAACTTTTGGAAAGCAGTGAAAGTAATCCCTGTATTATTGGGAATTATAAATGGTGCCTGAGGCAGATAAATAGCCTTAATAATATTACTTGATTCATCTTTATAAGATCGTTCAAGGACTTTGATGAATAAAGGTAAATATGTGGTTATAAACCAAGGTACGAAGAACATAATATGATTATACAAATCACAAGTTTCATAAAATTCTTATGAAATATTATGCAGATCTTCTGTGCTGTAAGTGTCAAAAAACCATGTTTTAAACTGGCTCCATTTATAACTTGCAAATTCGTTTTGAATATACTTTCTTGCCAGTGAACCTGGACTAAAATCGATTTGGTGTATATTCATCATTAAGTATCATTAAGATTGAAATCCATTTAGGATGCAGAAGGAATATCCTTATCAGAAATATTAGATGATTTATCATTTGTTTGAACAATATTTAATCGAGGATTAATTTTAATTTTATTTTTATCAGCAGATATGACATAAGATAAAGTATGCAATGAAGCAGCACGATTTCGAGCTGGACCATAACTAGGGTCAATCGGCGAGATGTGTTGGATGGCAAGTAATCTTCTATCAGAAGAGAAAGAATGTCTATTATAAGGAACACTTTTTTCATCAAACTGAATACAAATCTTTCCATTAGCATTTTGAGTAATATGAGAATATTCAGAATTAGTGACAACAACAGTCATTTGTTCTGGAGGTATAGCAGAGTCTAAAGTCCAAGTAGTAGGAAAATTAATTTCTTCCCATTTTATAGGTCTTCTAGTAGTGACCTTAGACTTAGCGAAATTAGTTTCCACAAAAATAATTTGATCAGATGTGTTGTAACACCCCTAAATATTAACCAAGAGTCGCATGTCGATTTACCATTGCTTAATTACTACAATATTTTTTACTCTCATTTTAGGAACTTAAAATGTTGTGATAATTGCTAACTTGCTTAACATAAATTGTGATCGTAATTTAAGGGATTGTGATGGAGTGTTTAGGTAATATTCTAATTAGAATTATGTATAACTTTAAAAGGAGATGAGGGATATATATATATATATATATATATATATAGGTGTATATGTATGCATTTTGGGCAGCACACAAATTTTTGGGCAGCACCTTTGAAGGACAGCTGCCCAAGGGATAAACATCACTTGTTTGACTATATATTTTCACCCCTCCTTTAGTAATTTCGTTTTCCTCAAGCCTTAGAACCTTAGAAACATATCTAAACAGATTGTTCATCAAAATCACAAGAGAAAACTTGGTTCTTTTGGCTGAAATTCGAGAAACACACTTCTTTTCGGTAAGTGACAAAATTTGTTCATGAGCTGGGTAGTGTTTGGTAATTTATGCATATCTCGTCCTCTAGAACTCCGTTTATAGTGAATAAATATGATTTGGTAAGCTAATGCATAGACCTACAACTTTTATGTTTATGTAAAACTCAGATTTAGCTGTTATGGAATAGAAATATGGGACGCAACATAGGGCAAGTTCTGCCTAAATTTCGGAAATTGAAATCCTGTATGATCAGCTGTAGTGTTTTGAATAAATCTTTTTGTACAAAATATATTTTGCGGTGATTATTATTTATTTACAACCTTTAGAGATGTACCTACATCTTTCATGAAGGTTATAAACTCTAGTTTCGCCGTTTTCCTTTTCAAATCTAAGTTGCTACATAAGGTACTAGGCTGACCAGAAACACTGTTTTGGGAGCATAGTCGTGTTTGTACAGGCTAAGCTTACTTGTGATGATAATTCTGTTTTACACCAATATTATTGAGCTGCTGGGAATTATAGAAGTTATTTAATTGTATTTTTTAAGGTTGTATATACTCGTGAACAAGTTGAAGACTTTGATACGTTGTGGTCTACAGTTTGAACTCTTGAAGTTGTATTGGATTGTTTCTTTTCTAAAGTACTGAGGTTTGTGTATAAACTTGTATTTGCACTCTTTTAACTGCTAGTATATCTAAAATTTGATCTTGGTACCTTGGTTACTCTTGTTGCTTTGCATTGTTGTATTGGTATGCTTTGAGAAGTTAAAGACGCTTGTGTAACTAACCCAGTTGTATGGATTGTTTGATCACCTGACACTCTTATTGGGACCTTGTCCTTCTTGTGGCTATGTGACTTTGTCACTATTGGCATGCCTCTTGATTCGGATCATTTGCCATCTTGACTCTGGATTTTTAGTTCGTCTTAAGTATGGAAGTTGTCCATTTTAAGTACGAATTAGAAAGCCATTTTTAATATGGTTCTTGGTTCTCTTGATTATTGGGCTTTGACCCTTCTTGATACAGGGCGTCGACCCTTCTTGATACTTGTTTTTGTGATTGGTGTGAAGAAATGATGTACATATTGGGTGAGCCTTGTTATTGAATCTT
Source organism: Solanum stenotomum (assembly GCF_019186545.1). NCBI lineage: Eukaryota > Viridiplantae > Streptophyta > Magnoliopsida > Solanales > Solanaceae > Solanum > Solanum stenotomum. Next base: position 14,918,733 of record NC_064287.1, read on the forward strand.
TTGGAAAATGATGTTATGAGCGTTCTTGACAGTTGGACCTCTAAATATCAAACTTGATACTTTTGATATATTGTTTACTTGATTTATTTATTATGTTCGATTATGCTGCCCATGACTTGAGAAAGGTAGTTTTGTGAATTTGATGGCTCCGAACCTATAGTTTTACACCACTAAGCTAGTTGTTTCTATCATAGGGAATGAGCGAGTGGATGCATGAAGCTAGCCATTGCAGGGGGAAATTTTGAGAGCCTTAAGGAAGATCACATTTGCATATAGGCATCTATATTTTGTATAAACCTTGAGATTTGTACATGATCTTTGTGTTGTATATTTACATGAAATTTTGAGGATTAAATTGATCATGTCACCATGGGTTGTAATATAAGTATGGCTCTATGTTTTGTTCTTTTGGGGTGTGTAAGCCGAAGTCTTGTAATATATTAAGTTTACCACTAATTTTGAATGAATGTGTGAAGCATGAACCACCTAGTTTGGGTACTTGAAAGTTGGTAATATTGATTTTTATGTCATTTTTTGTTCTAGTGTGACTACAATATATGCATAAAAATCTTGTGAGTTATTGACTTATATTATTTCAAAAGGGTCGCTACAAGTGTTGGTATCAGAGCTTCGATTTGTGGTTTTAGGAATTTTGCTGTGAATTACTTGTATACTTGTTCACATTCGAAAAAGGTTCTATTTGGATTATTTGTGCACTTACATGGTTTATAGTATTTCTATCGCATGTAGAGTGCACATGCATCATGTACATGTCCCTAATGCAATGTGATCTTCCCCTTTTAAGGAATTAAGTTATGGTCTCTTCTTCTCACCGACCTATGGAAGCTTCTCGTGAAGGTTCGGGTACCTCTGTTCCCCAACCTCATGCACTAGAAGAGGTTGGAGAACCTTTCTCAAATCAATACGTTCCCCACACTAGTGGGTCTGAAGTGGGAAACCATCAGGGTGTAAGAGCTGATTCACATCCTCACATGAGCCGTGGTACTCAAGCCATGAATCATCCTTTTCATCAAATGGCTAAATTCTTCCACCACATGGCTGAAGCGATGCATGATCCCAATGTGATTAACTTTGAGAAAATGGGGAAAATGGGTGAAGTGGAGTTTGAAGGCACCGTTGATCCCACAGATGCTGAACAATGGCTGGAGCGCATGGAGTGGGTATTTGAGCAGTTAGAGTGTTCAGATGTTGCCAAATTTAAGTATGCTATTTCACTATTACAAAAAGATGCTTACGACTGGTGGGTAAGTGTTCCAAATGCCAAGGTAAAACCTCATGTTCTTACTTGGGATGATTTTCTTAGTGAATTTCGTATGAAGTATGTCCCACCTGCTTATTGTGATACAAAGAGAAAAGAGTTTTTGAATTTAAGGTAACGAGACATGTCTATTGCTGAGTACCAACAGAAGTTTCTAAGGCTCTCTCGTTATGCTAGAGGTATTATTAAAGAAGAAAAAGACAAGTGTAGGAAGTTTGAAGATGGTTTAAATGATTCCATTAGAAAGAATGTGGCGATCCTGCAACATGAGAACTTTTGTAAGTCAGTGGCTGCTGCTTTTACTTGGGAGCGACTTGATAAAGAAGAAGCTAGTAGAAATGAAAACAAATTTTGGAAGCCTAGACCAGATTTTAGGGGTTCATAAAAAAGGGGAAGGTTTGATAACTCTAAGGCTGGTAGTGATAACAGGCCACCGCAGCAAAAGCAAAACATATAAGATTTTTCAACAACTAGCACTCCAAATTATGGCCAAGGCAAGCCTCGAGTTCCCACTTGTCCACAATGTGGGAAGAATCATTATGGTACTTGCAGGAGAGCTTCTGGTGCATGTTTCAATTGTGGGAGCTTTGATCATAAAGTGAAGGATTGTCCTAATCCTAATAATGCTCCTTCCTTGAGAACTGAAGGCTCAGTTCATAAGCCTTCTATTAATCCTTCTCAAACTAATAGAGGTGCAAGACCTAAAAACACCCAAGCAGCAGGTGAAAGTGGAGCTAATCAAGCTAGTGGACAAAGGGCTACTGCACGTGCTTATGCTATGAGGCAGAGGGATGATCAAGATGGACAAGACGTGGTTGTCGGTAAATTTCAATTATTTAGCTTATGTGTGTTTACACTGTTTGATCCTGGTTTTACACATTCATATATTTGTTCATCACTTGTTCTTCCTGAAAATGTGAAATCTATGATACTTAATTATGATGTGCTGGTTGAAAGTCCTTTGGGTTATCAGGTTGTGTGTAATCGAATTTATCATGATTGTCCCTTTGTGATTCAAAGCTTGGTCTTCCCTGCTGATTTGATTGAAATGCCCTTAAAGATTTTGATGTTATTATTGGGATGGATTGGATTCATAAATATCATGCAGTGGTAGATTGTAGGTCAAAGCATGTGACCTTTAAAGATCCTTCATTGTCACACATCATTGTACAAGGTGAAAGATCATTGACAACTAGTATTATTTCTGCGTCCTTAGCAAGAAAATTGATGCACCAAGGATGTGGGGCATACGTTGCTCACATAGTTGATACACGGTTGGAGAGTCCTTGTATCAAAGACATACCAGTTGTTTGACCAACTGAAGGGTGCTAAAGTATTCTCAAAGATTGATTTAAGGTCTGGATATCACCAACCGTGTGTTAGAGCGGAAGATATTCCTAAAACTGCTTTTAGAACTCGGTATGGTCATTATGAATTTTTGGTGATGCCATTCGGATTGACAAATGCTCCCGCGGTATTCATGGATCTAATGAATTGAGTATTCAAGCCTTATCTTGATCAGTTTGTAGTTGTTTTAATAGATGATATTTTAATATTTTCCAGAAATAGTGAAGACAATGATAAACACCTCTGGATTATTAAATTTTGAAGGAGAATGAACTTTATCCTAAACTTTCCAAGTGTGAATTTTGGCTTGATGAAGTGACGTTTCTTGGACATTATGTATCATCCGAAGGCGTGAAGGTGGATCCTAGTAAGATACAAGCAGTTGTGGAATGGAGACCTCCCAAAAGTCCAACCGAGGTAAGAAGTTTCTTAGGCTTAGAAGGATACTACAGAAGATTTGTGAAAGGCTTTTCCATTATCACCTCTCCTTTGACTAAACTCTTGAAAAAGGAAGTAAAGTTTATTTGGGATGACAAATGCCAAAAGAGCTTCGAAACTCTCAAATCTTTGTTGACTCAAGAGCCTATACTTACTCTACCAATTGAAGGGAAAGAGTAGGTAGTATACAGTGATGCTTCTCACAATGGTCTAGGATGCATTTTGATGCAAGAAGGGAAGGTTATTTCTTATGCCTCTCGGAAATTAAAATCGCATGAATTGAATTATCCTACTCACGATCTTGAACTTGCTGCTATAGTGTTTGCTTTGAAAATATGGTGGCATTATTTGTATGGAGAGAAATGTCATATATTCACTAATCACAAGAGCTTAAAGTACTTGGGTACTCAGAAGGAGCTAAACCTTCAACAACGTAGATGGCTTGAACATATCAAGGATTACGACTGCACGATTGATTATCATCCAGGTAAAGCCAATGTGGTTGCAGATGCTTTAAGTCAAAAATCCGTTGCAAGCATTTCTTTGAGTCCTTTACCCTTGCTTCTTGAGTTAAGAGCCATGAATGTTTGTTTTACACCTGATTCAAACGGTTCAGTTATTGCTAATTTGCAAGTAAAGCCAATATTACTTGAACAGGTGAAAGAAGCACAAAAGATAGATGAGAAACTGGTAAAATTGACCAGAGAAGTTCAAAATGGGGAAAAGCTTGATTTTACATTAACAGAGGATGGTGCCTTATTTTATCAAAACAGGTCATGCGTCCCTAAGAAGTTCAAAATGGGGAAAAGCTTGATTTTACATTAATAGAGGATGGTGCCTTATTTTATCAAAACAGGTCATGCGTCCCTAATGATTACAACTTAAGGGGAAAAATACTGAATGAAGCACATACTTCACCATATGCAATGCATCCTGGAGGTACAAAGATGTATCAGACCATCAAATAACATTATTGGTGGAATGGTATGAAGAGAGATATTATAGAGTTCATTTCCAAATGTTTGGTTTGTCAACAAGTAAAGGTAGAATATCAGGTCCCAGTTGGTTTACTACAGCTCTTATCGATGCCGGAATGAAAATGGGAGAGAATAACTATGGACTTTGTTTCGAGACTTCCTCGCACCCAAAGAAATCATGATACAACATGGGTGATTGTGGACAGGCTAACCAAGAGTGCTCACTTCTTAGCAATCAGGATGGATTATTCACTTGAGCGTTTAGCCGAATTGTACATTAATGAGATTGTAAAACTACATGGTATCCCTATGTCTATTGTATCTGACCGAGACCCAAGGTTTACATCTAGATTTTGGTGTAGCTTGCAGGAAGCTTTGGGCACTAAGCTGGAATTTAGCACTTCGTTCCATCCTCAAACAGACGGCCAGTCAGAAAGAGTGATACAAATTTTGGAGGATATGCTTCGAGCTTGCATTATGGAGTTTGAGGGTAGTTGGGACAAACACTTGGCTTTGATAGAATTTGCTTATAATAATAGCTACCAATCGAGTATTGGAATGCCTCCCTATGAAGCTCTATATGGAAGGAAATGTCGGACCCCTCTTTGTTGGAGTGAAGTTGGGGAAAGAAAGCTTGTTGGTCCTGAGATTGTGCAACAAACAGAGGACTAGGTAAAAATTATCAAGGATCGTCTAAAGATTTCTTCGGATAGACAAAAGTCGTACGCTGATCTTAAAAGGCGTGACATTGAATATCAAGTGGGAGATAAAGTATTCTTAAAGGTGTCTCCATGGAAAAAGATTATGAGATTTGGCCAGAAGGGAAAGCTTAGTCCCCGATTTATTGGGCCTTATGAGATACTTGAAAGGGTTGGACCAGTTGCATATAAATTAGCTTTGCCACCGGAGTTAGAGAAGATCCACAATGTCTTTCATGTTTCTATGCTCAGAAGATATCGTTCTGATCCATTGCATGTTCTTCCAGTTGAATCTATTGAGGTTAATCCTGACTTGACTTATAATGAAGAACCTATCTGAATTGAAGCTCGAGAAGTAAAACAACTTAGAAACAAGAGAATCCCCTTAGTAAAAGTGCTTTGGAGGAACCATTCTGGAAAAGAAGCTACCTGGGAAAGAGAAGAGGACATGAGAACATGAGGACCCAGTATCCGAACTTGTTCCGGGACTAGTGTAAGGTAAATTTTGAGACGAAATTTCTTTAAGGGGGAGAGAGTTGTAACACCCCTAAATATTAACCAAGAGTCACATGTCGATTTACCATTGGTTAATTACTACAATATGTTTTACTCTCATTTTAGGAACTTGAAATGTTGTGATAATTGCTAACTTGCTTGACATAAATTGTGATCGTAATTTAAGGGATTGTAATGAGGTGTTTAGGTAATATTCTAAGTAGAATTATGTATAACTTTAAAAGGAGATGAGGGATATATATATATATATATATATATATATATATATAGGTGTATATGTATGCATTTTGGGCAACACACAAATTTTTGGGCAGCACCTTTGAAGGACAGCTGCCCAAGGGATAAACATCACTTGTTTGACTATATATTTTCACCCCTCCTTTAGTAATTTCGTTTTCCTCAAGCCTTAGAACCTTAGAAACATATCTAAACAGATTGTTCTTCAAAATCACAAGAGAAAACTTGGTTCTTTTGGTTGGAATTCGAGACACACTTCTTTTTGGTAAGTGACGAAATTTGTTCATGAGCTGGGTAGTGTTTGGTAATTTATGCATATCTCGTCCTCTAAAACTCCGTTTATAGTGAATAAATATGATTTGGAAAGCTAATTCGTAGACCTACAACTTTTATGTTTATGTAAAACTCAGATTTAGCTGTTATGGAATAGAAATATGGGACACAACATAGGGTAAGTTCTGCCTAAATTTCGGAAATTGAAATCCTGTATGATCAGCTGTAGTGTTTTGAATAAATCTTTTTGTACAAAATATATTTTGCGGTGACTCTTATTTATTTGCAACCTTTAGAGATGTACCTACATCTTTCGTGAAGGTTATAAACTCTAGTTTTGCCGTTTTCCTTTTCAAATATAATTTGCGACATAAGGTACTAGGCTGACCAGGATCACTGTTTTGGGAGCATAGTCGTGTTTGTACAGGCTAAGCTTACTTGTGATGATAATTCTGTTTTACACCAATAATATTGAGCTGCTGGAAATTATAGAAGTTATTTAATTGTATTTTTTAAGGGTGTATATACTCGTGAACAAGTTGATGACTTTGATACGTTGTGGTCTACTGTTTGAACTCTTGAAGTTGTATTGGACTGTTTCTTTGCTAAAGCACTGAGGTTTTTGTATAAACTTGTATTTGCACTCTTTTAACTGCTAGTATATCTGAAATTTGATCTTGGTACCTTGGTTACTCTTGTCGCTTTGCATCGTTGTATTGGTATCCTTTGAGAAGTTAAAGACGCTTGTGTAACTAGCCCACTTGTATGGATTGTTTGATTACTTGACACTCTTGTTGGGACCTTGTCCTTATTGTGGCTGTGTGACTTTGTCACTATTGGCATGCCTCTTGATTCAGATCATTTGCCATCTTGACTCTGGATTTTTAGTTCGTCTTAAGTATGGTAGTTGTCCATTTTAAGTACGAATTAGAAAGCCATTTTTAATATGGTTCTTGGTTCTCTTGATTATTGGGCTTTGACCCTTCTTGATACAGGGCGTCGACCCTTCTTGATACATGTTTTTGTGATTGGTGTGAAGAAATGATGTACATATTGGGTGAGCCTTGTTATTGAATCTTTTGGAAAATGGTGTTATGAGCGTTCTTGACAGTTGGACCTCTAAATATCAAACTTGATACTTTTGATATATTGTTTACTTGATTTATTTATTATGTTCGATTATGCTGCCCATGACTTGAGAAAGGTAGTTTTGTGAATTTGATGGCTCCGAACCTATAGTTTTACACCACTAAGCTAGTTGTTTCTATCATAGGGAATGAGCGAGTGGATGCATGAAGCTGGCCATTGCAGGGGGAAATTTTGAGAGCCTTAAGGAAGATCACATTTGCATATAGGCATCTATATTTTGTATAAACCTTGGGATTTGTACATGATCTTTGTGTTGTATATTTACATGAAATTTTGAGGACTAATTTGATCATGTCACCATGGGTTGTAATATAGTATGGCTCTATGTTTTTGTTCTTTTGGGGTGTGTAAGCCGAAGTCTTGTTATATATTAAGTTTACCACTAATTTTGAATGAATGTGTGAAGCATGAACCACCTAGTTTGGCTACTTGGAAGTTGGTAATATTGATTTTTATGTCATTTTTTGTTCTAGTGTGACTACAATATATGCATAAAAATCTCGTGAGTTATTGACTTATATTATTTTGGAAGGGTTGCTACATGTATCATATAATTTACATCTAGGATTCAAAGTAGCAAGCAATTTGAAATAGATTCTATAAGATAAAAAAATTAATTCAGATCCTGGTGCATAATTATAACCATGCGTTTTAACATTTAAAGTTAAAGCTTCTAATGCATTAGAATTAGTCAAAGATAACTGCAAATTTGACTGAGTATTAAAATAAACTGGACCATAGGCCACCGTGGATTCGATCGAACCCTTCAAAGATTGTCTAAAATTCAAATTTCTCGCATCGCGAAGAGCAGCTAAAAATGTCTCAGGTAACCCTTTAAGAGTTAGGGGTTTAAAAGCAATTTGAATCATGCCAATATGCAAGAACTTGTATTGATTTATATAAACATCAATATCACGTTTATTCAACAAACGAATAGTCTGTTCTGACGAATTTAACGCTAGAGATTGTTCAATAGTTTTTATCAACTGTTTATTAGAGATCTTATCAAACCAACCATAATTATAAATGGTTTTTATATCAACTTTCAGAATAGTCCATTTGTTTAACAAGTCAAGGTTTTGAGGTATATCTACCTCTTCCAATCGAGTACTTTTAGTACTAGTATCACCTAAATCCATGATTAAGAAAATATATCTATGCGAAAATACTTCACATCAATCTCATATTTACCATGAAAGTTCCTAGGCTCTGATACCAAAGTTACAGGATCACTGACCTGACGGTAGTCCGCCCAGTCATAGATCAAGCAATTCAATATACTTAGAGGTAGTCCAACTACATAAGAATCGAAATACACAAGAATTTTAACATACTTTCTCAGACTGCATGGTTTAATTATTTTACCCAAGCAACGGGCCTATCAAGAAGCAAATACATACTTTTATTGAGTCTATGTGTCTGATAGTTTTAATTGGGTATGAGGCGCCTACTTATCAAACTCTTTTTCGGGCTAAAAACCACAGATCATCAGACGGAGTCACAAAGACAAAGCCAATAAAAGTAGTACTAGATCCGACTGTACCTCAATCTCAGAACCAAGTCGAGAAGCCATACTAAAATTCTTTTATATTTAAATAAAGCTTAGATCCGTTCATGGTCTATATAAGAGAGAAGTTAATTATCCGACATAGATATAAGTCTTAAGCTCTCGTTTAGTATTACCATTGTTTATTAGAGAAATTATCTTCATATGGAAGAGTGACAATATGCTTTTTTTGGTTCATTATTATTATTATTTGAGTGGAAATGAAATTGAAATTAGTAATACTGAGAATTCATGTTGTTACTGCTATGTTTGGTGCTGTGCATTAATGGCAAAAGTTTGTAGGGAGCAATCATTGCTTAGTGTTGAGTAATAGTAGGGTGTAGGTGGGCCATGAATAATTAGTTGAGTAAATTTTAGGAATATCAAACATTGTTTGCTATGGAGCATCAGATTTGTATAAAATTGTAGACACCTTCTGATTGTATAAAATTGCATGCATCTGATTTGTTTAAATCGCGTTGATTTGTATAAATCTGGCATCCGTGTCTATGAAAATTTTGTTTGCATATGTATATGTTCTTTGTGTTTGTATATCTACATAAAATTTGAATTCATATACAATTGAATCAAGTTAAAACAATTGTATTTGTATATCAAATCTCTCTCTTTATAAAAATAAAAGTTATACATTGTATTTTGTATAATTTGTATTTGTATTAAGTGAGAAAGAAAAACAAAAAAGAACTAGGTAGGAGACGATTTGTATTTGTATAACAATAAGTGTATAGAACGGATAAATATGTATTTGTATTTGTATGTACAGTCTCTCTCGCTTTATACAATCACAAACACAATTTATACATTTGTGTTTGTATAGAGTGAGAGAGGCGATAGAGATTGGGTAGCGAGATTCAGAGAGAATGGCGAGCGAGATTCTCTCAATGACATAGTGTTTGCAACAAATTAGAATTAAATGAAACTATAGCTATAACATTTATTTTGAATTAAGAATTTGCAATAAGAGTTGAGAATGAAGTTTAATTTTTCAATGTTGCTTACTGGTGGAGAAGCGCTAATTACCTCTTAAACTAGTTTCGTTGCTTTCGATTTATTTTGGGTACCATATTGTAATCTACGTTTTAATATATTGAGATAGATAGTTAAATGTTAAGTGTATTGTATTGTATGAATTCTATTAGAGTTATATTATTTCGAGGAATTAAGACTTAACCCTAAGCTTGAATTTAAGAAATATAGGATTTGATCTATTAATTAAGATCATGTTTGAAACTTGATTATAGAATTGGGCGTGTATACTTATGAATATTGTATGTAAGAACAATTTCTTACTTATGGCCTAAGTTTACTTGTGGTCAAGTAATACCATAAATAATATTTAAAGAAGAATAGATCTCATCCGTACATCAGTTACTTGATAGACGTACTGGATTAAGTCATAACCTCTATAAATTTCCCTCCCTCCACCCATTAGAGTTACCACACATTCTCTACATTAATTCCATTGCTGACAGCCGTGGTTACATAAAGTTAGGGAAAAGAGGTAGAAACCAATTTACGACTAACGTTTTCACATTTCTCTGTGATGATGTCTTCTGCGTCAGGTATGTACCCCTAGCGATCTCTATGTAAGACTATCATCTTCAAGATCCTGATGTGTATTAAAGTATTTAAATTTATATGTGGCATCAGAGCATGGATTGTTAGAATGGATAATCTTCGTATATATTGCATTTTTATTAACATGATATGTATATGTTAAATTTGTTGGATTATGAGACGGTGATAAATTAGATGACAAATAAAGCGATACTAAAACATAATATTATTAATATGAAAACTAATTTAAAAGAAAAATATTATAACTGTTGAGAGAATAAATCTCCCCATAAACTAAATTCTTTAAATGTCTACATTGTGGATACTATTGTATTATGCTATGAGAATAGGGATCTTCAATTTATAGATCTCCAAACATTTCCTCTAAGCAAATAATAAACCAAATATGGAAGAAAATTATATTTTCCTTTTAGAAAAAGTTCAAGCATTTATGGTAATACTTTGACTTTTCTGTAAGGAAAAAATAAACTTCAAATAAGGTAAGAAATTCAAGGCAAAACCCTAACAAAATTATATTTATGGTTCATAATTTGGGGTTCAGAAATCGTACAATATGTGAAATCATTCATAATATTTTTTTTTTTGAAAAATTTAATTAGAATGTTTCATAGAAACTTTGATCATTAATTGGTTAAATTAATGAAGTAAAAGAATTGAAAAGAGGGTTATATGGAGGCGGCACCTTTTCTGAGAATTGTTTAAATTTTTTATCTCATAGTGATGTGCTCGTTATTTCCTTCTAATTAATGAACTTAATTTGTTTTGGTTTTGCACAAGTTATTGACTTTATTATAAAAATAATATTTTTTAGTTTATGTGGTAATGAACCAATTGTGCAATAAATTAAAGTGGTTGTTATACTAAGTAATAAATAATATGTGTGTATTTAGTGCAAAATAGTTTGTTAGTCACCAAAGTGGCCAAACTAGAGAAACTAAGTCTACACATATAATATTTATGATCACTTGATGCATGTATTATGTTTCTATACTTTGTTAGTCACCAAAGTGGCCAAACTAAAATGTATAAAATTATTCACATGCACAAATTTTATGATATTATGTGTGAGTTTGAATTTATATAGTTTGTTAGTCACCAAAGTGGCTAAACTAGTATGATTAAGTAAAGTATGCATTCATAAAATTGTCATTTATCTATGAAAGTTAACGAAATGCCTATATTGAAAATAAATTGATGAATTGATTTTCACTATTGTTATAACTTAAGAATTTACCCAAAGGTGAATCAATCATTCTACGAATAGTGAACATTAAGAGGTAAATTAATATTTTAAATTAAACATATATTGTATATCCAAAGATGTAGTATATGTTTGGTTAAAAATATATAATTACCTGTTAAAGATAAAAATGACATTTAAATTATGACAGTGTGTCGTAGTATCTACCCAAAGGAGAATTACGCTATACTTTTATCATTTTACTCAATTCATATTATTTTCTGATTTGTGAGAATGTATATCTATTTTGCAGTCTTTCCTCTTGATTCACATGTTTCGTCTGTTACTATGTTCACTGGATTGAAGTTATCTGAATAACATGAACAAGGGCTGTTCCACTTAGGTGTGATGGATCTTGACTTGGCTCTGCTGAATAACAAACCTACTGCCATTACTGATTAGAGCAGTGAGGATTAAAGTCTTTTCATAAATCATGGGAGCTCTCTAACAAATTAAGCCTTATGTTCATTCGAATGACTGTTGCTAACAACATTAAGAGTACTATTCCACAAACAGAAAGTGCAAACGAATACCTGAGGTTTTTGGCAGAACGTTTTCATTCTGTTGATAAATCTCTCGCTGGTACACTAATGGCTGAACTCACAACCATGAAGTTTGATGGATCACATAGTATGCAAAATCATATCATCGAGATGACTAACATTGAAGCAAGACTTCGAACCTTGGGGGTGAAAGCGATGACACCTTCTTGGTTCAGTTTATTCTGAACTCAGTGCCTCTTGAGTATGGACCATTCCAAATTAACTATAACACTATTAAGGATAAGTGGGATGTTAGTGAATTTTCCAGCATGCATACTCAAGAAGAGTCAAGGCTTAAGAAACAAGGAGGTTATTCCATTAATTTCGTGGGTCAAGGAGCTAGTAAATGACTCAAAGTGAAGGCCAACAAGTTTAAGAAGAAGATAGCACTTGCTAAAGTTCCACAGGATGCTCATAAGGAACTCAAGGCTGATGTATGTCGTTTCTGTGGAAAGGAAGGACACTATCACTATATAAAAGTTCTGCTTATTTATGGCATAGACGTTTGGGTCATGTATTCAAAGAAAAATTAGAATATTAGTAAATAATGAGATTCTTTTGAATATGAATTTCATTGATTTGTATATATGTTTGGATTGAATTAAAGAAAATAAAACCAAGCATACCAAGAAAGGTGCCACAAGGAGCACCCAGCTTCTTGAAATTATAGACACTGATATTTACAGACCCTTTGATGTTCCATATTTTGGTGGGGAAAAATATGTTATCACCTTTATCGATGATTTTTCACGTTATGGATTTATCTATTTGTTGAAAGAAATATCTCAAGTAGTGGACATTACCATCGTGTACGTTAATGAGATTGAAATATAATTAGATAGGAAAGTAAAAATCATTAGGTCAGATAGATGTGGTGAATATTATGGAAATTATAACGAATTACGACAATTTCTAAGTCCATTTGTAAAATTCCCTGAAGAACATAACATATGTGCACAATATACTATGCCAGGAACACCTCAACAACATGGTGTTACAGAAAGGCGTAATCAAACACTTATGGATATGGTTAGGAGTATGATGAGTAATTTCTCATTACCCAAATCATTGTGGATGTATTCTCTTAAAACGACTGTATATTTATTGAACAAGATTCCTAGTAAGGAAGTTCCAAAGACCCCTTTTGAACTGTGGACCGGAAGGAAACCTAGTTTAAGACACCTGCATGTTTGGGGTTGTCCAACAGAAGCTAGAGTTTATAGTCCAGATGAAAAGAAATTAGATTCTCAAATGATAAGTGATTAGTTTCTTGGTTATCCAGAGAAATTTAAAGGGTATAGGTTTTACTGTCCAAATCAAATTTCAAGAATTGTTAAAATCGATAATGCAAGATTCGTTGAGAATGGTGAAATTAGTGGGCGTGTTGAACGATAAAGTGTGGAAATGAATGAGGTAAGGGTAAATATTCTATTTCCCATGAATGTACCTACTTCCACACCAATAACAAATGTTGTTCCTCTTGTTGAATAACATTTTAACAATGTTGAACAATATTTGGGTGAAACGCTTCAACAAGGAACTAACTCACAAGTATATGACGCAAATAAATCACAAATAGTGCCATCAAGAAAATCTTTATGAGAAAGAAACTCGGCCATTACTGATGATTATGTGATTTATTTGCAAGAGTTAGATTTTGACGTTGGACTTAATAAAGATCCGATTTCATTTTTACTGGCCGTAAAAAGTAACAAAGTCTTGATCAGATTCAATTACCAGAAAGTTCTAAAAGAATCGAGTGTAGTGGTAATATTGAACAATATAAAACCAGACTTGTTTTCAAGGGATTCACTAAACAAAGAGGCATTCATTATAAAGAGACCTTTTTACCGATCTCAAAGAATGAATCATTAAGAATTTTTTTGTCTTTGGTAGCTCATTATGATTTAGAGTTACACCAAATGAATGTGAAAACTGTCTTTCATAATGAAGACCTCGAGGAGGATGTTTATATGGACCTGCTAAAGGGTTTCAAAATTAAAGAAAAAGATAAAATGGTTTGTAAACTAAAAAGGTCAATATATGGACTCAAACAAGCATCACACCAATGGTATATAAAGTTTAATGATACCATAACATCTTTTGAATTTAAGGAGATTACCGTTGATCGATGTATATACCAAAAGATTAGTGGGATTCTAAGCTTATATTTCTAGTCTTGTATGTTGATGACATTTTACTTGCTACTAATGATTTAGGCATATCGCGTGAGATGAAAGACTTTCTCTCTATGAACTTTGAAATGAATGATATAGGTGAGGCATCCTATGTGATAAAGATAGAAATATTTTGTGATAGATCACAAGAATTATTGGGACTGTCTCGAAAAGGATATCTCGAAAGAGTTCTAGAGAGATTTAACATGAACAATTGTTCAACAGGAGTAGTTCCTATTAAAAAAGGGGACCAATTTAATATCATGCAATGCCCAAACAATGATGTAGAACAAAAGGAAATGGAATCAATTCCTTACTATTCTATTATTGGAAGTTTGATGTATGTTTAAACTTGCACAAGACCGGATATTAATTTTGTGATCGAAATGCTAGGGAGATATCAAAGTAACCCTAGAATTGATCACTCGAAAGCTACAAAGAAAGTCTTGAGGTACCTGAAAGGAACGATGGATTACATGCTCATGTATAGGAAATCCAATCACTTGGAAGTTACTAGATACTCAGATTCAGATTTTGCTGGATGTGTTGACATTAGAAAGTCCACCTTCAGTTACTTATTCTTATTAGCTGAAGGAGCAATATTGTGGAATGGTGCTAAAAATATGCCATTGCTACATCCACAATGGAAGATGAATTTGTGGCATGTTATGAATCCATAATTCATGCATTATGGTTGTGGAACGTTATATTAGGACATGGAGTTGTCGACACCATTACCAAGCCACTGAAAGTTTGTTGTGATAATACTACAATAGTATTCTTCTCCAAGAACGATAAGTACTCCAAAGGTGTCAAACATATGGAATTAAAGTACTTTACTGTCAAGGAGAAGTTCAGAAACAAAGAGTGTTACCTGAGAATATTAGAACTGATCTTATGATTACAGATCCGTTAACAAAGGGCTTACAATCAAAGACATTTAAAGAACATGTTCAAAGAATGAGTCTTGGTTGTACTTATGATTGATATATTTATGATGTTTTTACACTCCGAGCCCAATTATGTCTTTTTGATAGACATTAATGAATCTCTTATTTCTCATGTTGGTGTATGCATTATTGTTTTGAGATATTACAAGATAAGTGTCTATGAGATGATATTGTGGACCATAGTGTTATATGTTTTATAGGTTATGAACCTAGTATGATAAGTTGCTAATGTAGTAGTATATGGAAGAAAGTATATAACTTAAAATTTATGTACAACTGCCATAACTCGCATTAGTAGTTTGTTATATTGTGGTATGTACGATGGACATTATAGAAGAGATTTATTGTACGTGCAACTAATGTTTTTGACATATTAATGTTATATGGTCATTGGACCAAGTGGAAGAATGTAAGAATAATTTCTTACTTATGGCCCAAGGTTACTTGTTACCCCATGTAATATCATAAATAATATTTAATGAAGAATATATCTTATTCGTACATAAGTTACTTGATGGATGTATCGGGTTAAGTCATAACCTCTATATATTGGTCATCCCTCCACCCATTAGGTTACCACATATTCTCTACATTAATTCCATCACTAACTGTTGTGGTAACATAAAGCTAGGGCAAGAAGGTAGAAACCAATTTACGACTAATGCTTTCACTTTTCTCTGTGATAATGTCTTCTATATCAGGTATGTGCCCCTAACGATCTCTATGTGAGATTATCGTGTTAAAGATCTTTATGTGTATTAAAGTATTTAAATCTTACATTGTATACTTGATATATTGGGAACATTTTGAAGCATTGAGGAAAGTGAAAGCATTGTAGAATTAGCTTGCTTGACTTCGATTCTTCGGTGAAGGTAGGTTATGGTTTATTTTATGTGACTCTTAATAGTGATTTATAGTTAT
Source organism: Solanum stenotomum (assembly GCF_019186545.1). Classification (NCBI taxonomy): domain Eukaryota; kingdom Viridiplantae; phylum Streptophyta; class Magnoliopsida; order Solanales; family Solanaceae; genus Solanum; species Solanum stenotomum. The sequence goes on from NC_064287.1 coordinate 14,934,622, forward strand.
TGAGTGATATTGTGAGTTTTTATATGTACTTGGTTGTTATGGTTTGGATGATTCATGTGTTGTTTGTGATTGGTCTATAATTCCAAGACCGCGAAATCTATACTCTTGAACTTGTTCTATTGACGTGATGTCTTGAATATAGAAGTTTGGTGAAATATTTTTTAATGTAGTGGAAAGTGATGACAATATTTGGCTAATAGGAATGTCATGACTGTTGTTGAGTAAAAGATATTCTGAATGTTCAGAATGATGAACCCTCCAGCCTATAATGGTGACTTGAATGAGGATGTGTATGAATTTATAATCAGTTGTCATGAAAGGTTGCACCATCTTGAATTAGTGGAGACTCATGGATTTGACTACATACGTTATATATGATTGGCCCTTTAAAGTACTGATGGAGATATTACATTAATAATAGGCCAATTGGATTACTGATACGTCCAAATTATACCTCCCTTAAGAAGTATAAGCTGTCATTGCCAAATAAAGAACATAACTGAAGTTAGGATTGATCCCACGAGGAATATGGTCTAGACTTAGGCTAATTTATAGTTATTTATACTTTATTCAGGTTTACTTTCGTAAAAAGGAGAATTTGTAAATAAAGTAATAGTTGATTGATTATAGTTACAAGTAGCATCTAAATCGACATGTGAAACTTGCTCGGCCAAAGGATCGACTACAACTTGTGGAGCTTCTTGTTTCACATTCATATTCCTTCTTGGAGCTCTTCTTGGAAGCATGTTCTGAAAATGCATAGAACACGAGTCAGAAGGAAAAATTATAAAGTTCAACTCTATCGCACATCTTAGGAGTATGAAAAAGTTGAAGTATTTCTTAAACGCTTTGTAACCTCTTATTCATAAATGTGGCGCGCTTCACCCTCTTAAACAAGACAATACTAAGTATAGCTTGTCAAACACCTAGGACTCTTTAAAACATGATGCTCTAAATACCAAGTTTGTCATGACCCAAGATACACCCTAGATGTGACATGATGAATAGAGTCGCGACAGACCCTAAACAAGCAACTAGACACAAGCAATAATAAAAATTGAAAGAAAACAAGTAATAATCTCAATCAACTTCATCTAATATAAACAAAACAGAGTACATCCCATAAGCGGAAACATCTAATGTCAGTTATAAGCCTCTAATATCATAGTATGTGGCCAACACAAACTCCTAGCTCATAAAATAGTCTAATGATTGAAGATAAATGAAAGTAAAGCAGCATAAGTGGTAAGGCCCTCAAAACATGATGAGTTCTCACTAATCTTCAAAGAATGAATCAATCCACTAGCACTTGAGCATGCGGAGGAATGTGTGATCGTATATTATAATACAGTATAGGCACATGAAAATAGTATGTGTCAGTACATGAAATGTACCGAATATGAGAGAAATGCATAAAAATTGACATAACATGTTAAGTATGGAAAATGTGCTAATGCTTGACCAAGTATAAGATACCAAAACTTGACAAGGTAAAACCAGAAGATGTAAGAAATGGTTAGTGCAAATCATAGTAAAACCTTTTTCCATAGTGCGATAGTTTACTGATAACCGACATAGACCATGTCAGCTATAATACAAAATCCAGTATCTTTTTCACACAGAAAAGAAATGACCTACTTTTCCAAGGTAAGGACCATAAACTTCTAGCTTAGGTGGATTCACTAGCTATGTTCAATTGGGAAAAAGCCCTATGGGGTTATGGGAAAAAGAGATTTCTACTAAAGACTAAACCTCTACTAACAATAACGCCCCCATCTCAAAGTTCTCTTAGTGCTAAGTAAATTCCAACATAATAAACATAATCATTATCATATCATAAGACTTGGAAATGTAAGAAACTATCAGTACCAACCCAATCATAAGCTTTATATCATAGAATAACTCATTTCAAAATCACAATTTCATAAATTTTTCATAATACACTTACCTATAAAAGTATCTAAATAGAAAACCTTTTGATATTTTAACTAAAAGCATTCTTTATTAAAAAATCTTCAATTTCATGATGCATGCATAATTTCATATCATAGTTCTTATTCATACCATAAGGATAGTGCATGGGTTCATATGAAATCAAGTAGAAAACATGTGATTGAACAAAATAATGCATCATGAGATTGAATATAAATAATTGAATCATAATAAATTGAACCCATGAAGATTTGACATGAAATTCTAGAAATTTGGGTGAAATTCAAAATGAGAATCGAGTAACTTTTGGTACCCAATGGATGACCAGAATCCATTGGTAAAGTTCCCACATACCTTGGTGATCAAATTCCTAGAGAGTAGTGAAGAAACCTTGAAAAAACCCTAGCCTTTTCCCTTGAGAGCTTTGAGAGAATTGGAGAGGATGAACTTAGGAACTTTTGGGGTTTTGAGTGAATGGAAGGGAATTTGTAGATATTGAAGGGTAAAATTGGTTATTGGGTAGTTAGGGTAAAAATGACATAGTTTAGGTTAAATGGGTAGAAAATGAGCAAAACACCCTTAATTAAAACTACCAAATTGACTCTACAGACCGACCTACCATCCACAGGAATTTCTACGAGCCATCTTGATTATCCATAGAACCAAGTACTGAATGTCCAATCTCAGGTCACTTTCCAAGAATCTCTCCTACAATCTGTAGGAGTTTCTATGGGTAGTAGACCCATCTCGTAGGACGCTATTTTCCAAAATAAATCACCAAGTTTGAACCCTTCTATAGGCCCTTCCTACGAGCCATAGGACTTTCTACGGACCATCGTGGCGATCCGTACGAAAAGTATAGAAAATAAATTTTCACCAAACTTCAAGACCCTTCTTACATCTGCCTTCTATGGAATATAAGATCTTGCACGGTCCATAGGTAGGTTTTGTAGAACTTGCACTAGTGCCAAAAATACAACTTTTTTATCCACTTCAGCTTACCAATTTCTGAGGTGTTACACATGGAGTATGAATCTCCTTACTTTGTGATACAGGTATGTAATTTACTTCTAATTTTTGTAGGACCTTGTATGTTGGATTGGGTACGAGGTTATTTTTAGTACAACTTTTCACCCTTAGAATAATAGATAGTCTAAATAGACTATCCAGGTTTTAAAGGACAACTTCTATGATAAACCTTGGTGGTGATTAGAACCAATTTTTGTTATTGACTATGTTTTCTTATTATAACAGTTAGCAATCTAGCATTGATATATCTCCATTATAGGCATTGTTTGGAAGGAGGTATAGATCTCCTACTCGTTGATTTTGTGCATTAGAGGTGAGACCGTAGGGTACTGATCTTCTAAGTGAATTATTGGAGAAGGTCAAGTTGATTCTGAACACACTTGTTGAAGCTCATAGCAAAAGGAATATGTCTACTAGATACACTAAAATAAGCTGAGAGGCGAGCAAGAGGGGAGGGAGGCGAGCGAGATTTTGTTATGTCTCCCGATTCATGTGAATCACACTAGATACAAACAAGATATATGTATATGTTTGTATTTAGTGTGATTTTTATGTATTTGGGATACGAGATACAAAAGAAAGTGGCAAGCGAGATGGGAGAAAGGCGAGGAAGGCGAGCAAGAATTTGTTATGCATCCCAAATACATGGGATTTCCCTTGGATACAATGTATCCAATGTATCTTGGGATTCATATATCTGGACATATCTGAATGTATCTAGACAGATCAAAATCTGGTAAGATATGTTATATAGCAAAGTAGAGTGTATATAAATAATTAGCTCCTAAACTAGTGAAATTTATGTAAGTTTTTTAAAAAATGACTTCTATTTTAAAACATGAATGAGTTGGGAAAAAAGGGAACTTACATAAACTCTACTAGTTTAGGAGCTATTACTTAAAAACATTCAAGTTTGCAATATTACATATCTTACCAGATTTTGGTGCCTCTAGATACATTTAGATGCATAGGGTCAAATTTAGGTGTAATTTATTCTAGATACATTATATCCAAGTGAATTCACATGTAACTGGAGTACATAGAAAATTTTCCTCGCCTCTCTCCCATCTTACTCTTTACTCTCTTATGTATGTGGTATCCCAGGTACATATTAATCACTCTAGATACACACAAATACATGTATCTAGTGTGATTTGCATGTATCTAGGATACATACGAATCTCACTCGCATCTCACCCTTTTTTGTGTATCTGATAGAAAAAATACATGTATCTAAGTATAAGATATGTAAGAAATTCTTGATTAGTGGTGAGTTACGTAATATTTTGAAAGTGTAGATAATAATAGTATATATGGTAGTAAGGTAAGTTTAATTATGTAGTTTTTCCAAAAAAAAACCACATATAGAAATCAAATTACTTGACCTAATAAATTCTGCACACTGATAAATTTAAAGGTAAAATACACAATATAGATCCAATTGTGAAACTGTTTATCCAAATTGGACCTTACCCAAACTAATTATCCTTAATGGACCCATGACCAAACTATTTACCTGCATACCTCTACCTTCTCCTTTCTTATTTCGTGCATGACGTCAGCATCACTACTATGAATTAATCTTCAGTGATATACTGTTGTTATATTGATACCATAACAATATCATATAGTATTGAGCTTAATCTTCTGTGATACTCCATCGGTATATTGATATCATATAGGATTGGACTCTTTTTTTTTAAGAAATAAATAAGAAATATTTAAGAGAAAATTATTAAAGTCAAAACGTTATTTATTAAACTCTAAATTAGTAAAATATATATTCTTTGTGATACTTTATCCGTATATTGATACCATATCAGTGTCATATAGGAGTGAGCTTAATCATGTGATAGTCCGTCGGTATATTCATACCTTATCGGTATCATATAGGATTGAACACTTTTTTTAAGAAATAAACAAGAAACAATTAAGAAAATGTTTTTAAAATCACAATCTTATTTATTAAAATTTAAATTAGTAGGAAATTTTTTCTTTGTAATACTCCATCAGTATATTGATATCATATAGGTCTGGGTTTAATCCTCTGTGATACTTCGTCGGTTAGCCTATCGGTTTCATATAGGATTGGACTCTTTTTTTAAGAAATAAATAAGAAACAATTAAGAGAAAACTATTAAATTCACAATATTATTTATTAATCTCTAAATTAGTATAAATATATTTTTATATTTTTTAAATTAAAATATTGAAGAATTTAAACACACCTCAATGATACTACATTTGTATGTAGGTATACCGTAATGTTATCATGGATGATTGAATAATATCATCAAAGGGCTGAAGAAAACCTCAATGAAAACACCATTCAGATACTCATTAATACCACCATAGTATATTATACTTTGATGGTATCAAGGAGGAAGATCAGTCCTTCAATGAAGACACTGCTCTGTTAATTCACTTTGATACCATCAAATATATTCTGTGTAATATATTGTAATGGTGTCAAACAGGAAAAAAAGGATGAACACTCACATCATCACGATTTTTTTATATATCTTTTTAAAATAAAAACGGTATGAAAGTAATGAGGCGATTGATCTGATTCTCGGGTCTTGTGCCAAAGATTTTGGCCAATCCAAAATTGGATAGTCTAGGATCCAAGTTCATGATTCTCGGGTCTTGTGCCAAAATAAACACTGCTAGCTTTGACATCTCTATGTATAATGGGAGGTGAACAACCATGGTGTAGAAATGCAAGTGCTCTAGCAGTGCCAAGCACAATTTTGTGCCTATATCTCTAAGTGATTAACAACCCTTTAGAACAAACATTATGAATACTATTATTATTATCATCCTCCTCTTCCTACATGTCCGTGGTATAGTCTCTAGTAGTAGTTCAAACCCCGAGTGGCAAGCCATGAAGCAAATTCTGCAAATTCTTATCCTTCAATTAAATTTATTTTTTAATTATAAATACTAATTAATAAAGATGTTGGTGGAAACAAATGGTAATATATTTTCCTAAAAGGTATAAACGGAAACGATTTCTCTGTAGATGTTCCTCAAGCATTAAACAATCAATTCATAATTGATACGGATAAGTAGCTATTAAGTTTTTCAGAGATTATATATATGATTTTCGCCGTAGATTTAGCATAACTATGGTTTGTATATATGCATGACTCTAGAATAATTTATTTCTAATGGAATGACATTGAATAATGATGTTTCTGTTGTAGGGTGATAAAAAAAATCATTTGTTAATTTTATTAATAATAGATTAGCGGTAGATTATGAAAATAATTATTAATTATGAATTGTTTAGCGATAAAATTCATAGTTAATTTCGATTTTATACATTTTGTGATATTCTCTATTAAGAAAATTAAAAATAAATGACATAACATGAAAAACTATAGATTAAATTTACAATAAATAGCCAATTTTCATTGTCACGACCCAAAACGAGTCATGAGTGACGCCCACACTCAACCTCCTAGGTGGGTGAACAAATGAATTCAACCCCAACTTATATTTATTGTTCAACTAACGAAATACTAACCATAATGTGGAAGCTTAAATCTTATTAATGTAAGAATACTAATCCACTAAACACTACTAAAAAACTGCTTAAAAATGACGGACAAAAAAGCGACGGACGGCGTCGCTCCAAAAAGAGACACCGTTTGCCACAATGTCCGTCGCTTTTTAATAAAAATAATTATTTTTTAAATTATTTTACAAAAAGCGACGGACGGCATCTCTTAGTCCGTGGCTTTTTTTTCGCGGATTTTTGCGCTATATATATATATATATAATTAATAATTATTTATTTAATATATATAGAGATGTCGTCCGTCGCTTTTATTAAAAATAATTATATATAAATAAAAAAATAACCACGTTATCCGTCGTTTTTAATTTATTTTATTTTATTAATTAGTTTTTAAAAAAGCGAGGGATGGCATCTCTTAGTCCATTGCTTTTTGGTCAAAATATCTAGTCAACTATTTGAAAAAGCGACGGACAGTGTCTCTTAGTCCGTCACTTTTTGGTCAAAATGTTGGTCAACTATATTTAAAAAAAGAGACGAACTTAGAGACGCTGTCCGTCGCTTTTTATTAAATATCTATAAGACAAATTGCCATATTCTTATTTTCCTCTCTCTCTCTTCACTCTTATTCTCTCCCTTCTCTCTCTCTCTCTCTCTATATATATATATATATATATATATATATATATATATATCGGTCTCCTTAGCTCCCGTCGCCATCGCCGCCCTTGCCCGTCGCCGTCGTTGCCCTTGCCCGTCGCCATCGCTGGCCCATCGCCGGTCGTCGTCGCTGCAGTAGGTAGGGTTACATTTTAGTTTTTTTTTTTCAATTCTAGTGATTATAATTGATTGTTTGTTAGTATATTATTGTTTTTGTTTATTGAGTTGTGTTATTCAATTGTTAATTTGATTTGATTATTGTTAGTTAGGTATAGGTAGTTGAAGATTTTTATTTTAGGGTTTTTTTAAAAAAATAAATAAATTGGGCATTGTTAGTTAGTGAAGAATTAGCATTTTTGTATTTTAGGACTAGTTTAAACTTGAGAATATGTAATATGAGGTTGAATTGGGATTTTTTTGGATTTAATTTTAGGACTAGTTAGTAAGGTGTTAATAATTTGAAGTTAGAAATTAGTAATTGAAGTGTTATGAGTAGATGATGAATGTTTGAATGTCATGAACTTAGAACTTGAACTTAAAATTTGAACTTGAACTTGATATTAGAACTTGAACTTGAATTTAGAACTTGAAGTTGAACTTAGAATTTGAACGTGAACTTAGAACTTGAACTTGAAATTAGAACTTGATCTAGAACTTGACCTTAGAATTTGAAGTTAAACTTAGAACTTGAACTTGAAATTAGAACTTGAACTTGAATTTAGAACTAGAACTTGAAGTTAGAATTTGAAGTTGAACTTATAATTTAAATGTGAACTTAGAATTTGAAGTTAAACTTAGAACTTGAACTTGAAATTAGAACTTGAACTTAGAACTTGAACTTGAACTTAGAATTAGAACTTGAACTTGAAATTAGAACTTGAACTTGAACTTGAACTTAGAACTTGAACTTGATCTTGAACTTGAACTTGAACTTGATCATGAACTTGAACTTGAACTTGGACTTGAACTTGAACTTGAACTTGAACTTGAACTTAGAACTTGAACTTGAACTTGAACTTAGAACTTGAACTTGAACTTAGAACTTGAACTTGAACTTAGAACTTGAACTTGAAATTAGAACTTGAGCTTGAATTTAGAACTTGAACTTGAACTTAGAATTTGAACTTGAACTTAGAACTTGAACTTGAACTTAGAACTTGAACTTTAACTTAGAATTTGAACTTAAACTTAGAACTTGAACCTAGAATTTGAACTTGAACTTAGAACTTGAACTTGAACTTAGAACTTGAACTTGAAATTAGAACTTGAACTTAGAATTTGAACTTGAACTTAGAACTTGAACTTGAAATTTGAACTTGAACTTGAACTTAGAAGTTGAACTTGAAATTAGAACTTGAACTTGAACTTAGAACATGAACTTAGACTTGAACTTGAAATTAGAACTTGAACTTGGAACTAATTAGCTTGAATATATAACTAATTAAGTTTAGAAATTAGATATGAACTTGAATTGAAAACTTGAATATAGATATATATATATATATATAAAACTAACATTCTTGGATTTGGAGTTTATATTTAACTAATTTTGGAACTTTTCGTGCTAGGTAACTGAGGAAGCTCAACGTCTAAAAAAAGTTGATACAAGACTATATTGCTTCTTTCATCAAAGTAGGAGATGTTGGTGCTTCTAAATTTCTAAAGTTCAAGTACAATTGTTTTCAATAATGTGTTTGTGTCCATCTAGTATTGATACTTAGCTTTAATTCTAGTGATAATTTTTTTGTGTCCATTGATTGTTTGCTGAGCATAAGTACCAACACTAGTTGATCCTATTGATGACAAAATTGTTTTTCTTGAAAGATCGATTTGTGTCCATCTAGTGTTGACACTTAGCTTTAAATTTAGAAATAATATATTTGTTAAGCATAAGTACCAACACTAGTTGATCCTATTGATGACAAAATTATTTTCTTGCAAGATCGATTTGTGTCCATCTAGTGTTGACACTTCACTTTAAATTTAGAAATAATATATTTGTTAAGCATAAGTACCAACACTAGTTGATCCTATTGATGACAGTTGATTTTCTTGCAAAATCGATTTGTGTCCATCTAATGTTGGCACTTAGCTTTAAATTTAGAAATAATATATTTGTTAAGCATAAGTACCAACACTAGTTGATCCTATTGATGAAAAAATTGATTTTCTTGCAAGATCGATTTGTGTCCATCTAGTGTTGGCACTTGCTTTAAATTTAGAAATAATATATTTGTTAAGCATAAGTATCAATACTAGTTGATCCTATTGATTTAGTTAATTGGTGGATTTAGTTAAAGTTGTTATGTTGTTTAAATAAGTTAAAATAAATAATGTGATTTAGTTAATTGGTGGATTTAGTTGTTTAAATTAAGTCAATACTAAACAAGTTAAAGTTATAAAGCTGTTAAGTTGTTTAAATAAGTTAAATTAAATAATGTGGTTTTGTTGATGGATTTAGTTGTTGGAATTAAGTCAAAACTAAACTAGTTCAAGTTAAAAAGTTGTTAAGTTGTTTAAATAAGTTAAACTAAATAATGTGGTTTAGTTGGTGGATTTTGTTGTTGTATTAAGTCGAAACTAAACTAGTTGAAGTTGTTAAGTTGTTTAAATAAGTTAAAATAAATAATATGGTTAAGTCAATACTAAACTAGTTTTAGGACTACTACTATTAAAATTATTATTAAATTTTATTTATAATATAATTGAATATCTATATTTTTGTAGATGGATCATCGTTTGTGGATGTATAATATGCATTATGAAACTGGTGTTGGTTTGAAACTTGAGTTTATTGATGGTGTTAGAAATTTTATTGAACATACAATGACACTAGACATTTTCAAGAATAATGGATTGGTTAGGTGTCCTTGTAGTGCATGTAAGTGCTTAAATTTTTTAAAACCAAATTGAGTTATGGTTCATTTGTACCGTAATAGATTTAAGCCTAGATATTTTGTACGGATTGATCATGGAGAAAGTGATGGATTGGATGGTATGTTTTATAATTCGATGCATGTGGATGTATATAATATGGTTGCACCACATGGCCAAATTAGGGTTGAACAGGTTAGGGTTGAACATGATAAGGTTCATGAAATGATCAATGATGCTTTCGGGGTTCAAGGTAGGATGGAACCGGAACAATATTTTGACGAAGCTCCTAATGAAGAAGCAAGACGCTTTTATGATCAATTAGAAGAGTCTAGTCGTCCACTATGTGAAGGGAGTCCGCATTCTGCCTTGTCAGTTGTGGTTAGATTAATGAATATTAAATCAAATTGGAATGTTCCTAATGCTTCTATAGACTCAATGGTTGATCTTTTGGGTGAACTAGTTAATCCAGAGTTTAACATACCAAAGAACTTCTATTAGGCAAAGAGTTTGGTGTCCAAGTTAGGATTGACGTATGATAGAATTCATTGTTGTGTTAATGGCTGGATGTTGTTTTACAAGACTGATAGAGAATTAGAAAATTGTAAGTTTTGTGGACATGCTCGTTATAAGAGGACTCCAGCTGGAAAGATGGTCCCAGTTCAGGCGATGCATTATCTTCCTCTCATTCCTAGGTTAAAGAGGTTGTATGCATCGATGAGGTCTGCCCCACATATGAGATGGCGTCGTGAATATAGAAGGCCGCCGGGTGTCTTGTCTCATCCATCTAATGTATATCCTGATTTTGCTAGTGAACCAAGAAATGTTTGATTGGGGTTGTGTTCAGATGGCTTCAAACCATTCTCTAATAATGCTTCGCCTTATTCATGTTGGCCGGTATTTCTTACTCTGTATAATCTTCCTCCTGAAATGTGCATGACCAGTCCCTACACCCTTCTAAGTTGTGTTATTCTAGGTCCCCGTAATCCAAAAAGTTTGATTGATGTCTATCTACAACCATTGATAGATGAGCTCAAACAATTGTGGTTTGAAGGCGTTTTGACTTATGATATATCAACTAAGCAGAATTTCGTTATGCGTGCTTCTTTAATGTGGACTATTAATGATTTTTCTGTATACGGGATGTTGTCTGGTTGGATGACAGCTGGAAAGCTAGCATGTCCGTATTGCATGGAAAATAGTAAGGTATTCACTTTAAAGAATGACAGAAAAAATACATGGTTTGATTGTCATCGCCAGTTCTTGCCAATGGACCATGAGTTTAGAAAGATGAAAAATGCATTTAGGAAAAATAAGGTTGAAAGTGACCCCTCACCTCCATTACTCACAGGGCATCAAATTTGGGATAGAGTTTCTCAATTACCTAAAGTTACATAAGCTTCACCTTATAGACTTCTTGGATATGGTGTTGAACAAAATTGGACCAAACAAAGCATATTTTGGGAGTTGTTGTATTGGAAGGACAATCTACTACGACATAATCTAGATGTGATGCACATTGAAAAAAATTACTTTGACAATTTGTTTAACACAGTGATGGATGTTAAGGGTAAGACAAAGACAATCCAAAAGCTAGAATGGACATAAAGGAATATTGTAGGAGAAAAGAGTTATGGCTACAGGAATTACATAATGGCAAAATAGTTAGGCCCAAAGCCAGCTTTTCATTCACATTGGATGAGAAACATGAAAATTATTGAGTGGGTAAAAAATTTGAGGATGCTTGAGGGCTATGCTTCGAATTTAGGAAAGCGGGCAGATATGAATGAAGGAAAATTGATAGGTATGAAAATTCATGATTGTCATGTGTTCATGGAAACTTTAATTCCTATCGCTTTTAGCCATCTACCCGAAATGATATGGAAACCAATCACAGAGATAAGTCTTTTTTTTTTAAAGATTTGTGTTCTAGAAAGTTGTTGGAGAGTAGTTTAGACAGGATGGAGGAAAATATTCTTGTTACTACTACTAAGTGGAGAAGATATTTCCATGTGGTTTCTTTGATGTGATGGAACATCTTCCAATTTACCTTGTACAAGAGGCCCGCCTCAGAGGTCCGATTCAAACAAGATGGATGTATCCATTTGAGAGGTATCCATTTCAAATATTCACTAAGTTATATATATATTTGCCAAGTCTTTTATATATATATATACATATATACATGCAGAAAAATTGGTAGTTTGAAGCAAACAATTAAGCAACGGGGAAGGATCGAAGGATCCTTTCTTCAAGGTCATATTGGGAGAGAAACTGGTGATTTTTATTCTTATTACTTTGGTAATGATGTGTCATGTAGGAGAAATAGGCCCAATCGCAATGATGAAGGCGATATTGATCCTTTATTTCCACCGATATCAATTTTTAATCAAAATGGTCGAGGATCTAAAAAGTGTGGAAAGCGAGGTTTCACTGATATGGAAATGCAATCAGCTGTGACACATATTTTGCTTAATTGTCCAAAGATTCAATAATATGTCAAGTAAGTGTTAAAAATATGTTATTAAATTACATATTAATAAGTGATCATTAACTAACGAAATACTTGAATTTAAAATGATCAGCTTGTTCGTAAACACATGGGGTAATGAAGCCATCTATACAGAATTTTCCAAATGGTTGAGGAACTATGTAAGTGTGCAATCACTAAGTATTTAATAATATTTTCATGTTATACTAAATTATATTACTCGAAATAACAATCACGCAGGTTTACGATGAATACTCAAGTGTCCAACATTTGCAGTTAGTGAAAGAAGTAGAACTTGGACCTGAATCTCAAGTACTGACAATGAATAAGTATTGTGTCAATGGTTTTAAGTTTCAAACTGAAGAAGTTTCTAGGAACAAGAAAACAAATAATAGCGGTGTCTACATACAAGGTGATGTTGATGGTACTGGTCAAACTATTGAATATTATGGTGTCATTCAAGAGATTATTGAAGTGAGGTATTCAGGTTGGCCTAAGAAGAAGATTGTATTATTTTGGTCTGAGTGGTTTGACCCATCACATAGAGGCACAAAGGTGGACCATCAACATAATATAATTGAAGTTAATCACACCAGAAAATACAGAAGTTATGATCCTTTTATTATTGCACAAAATGCTAAACAAGTGTATTACGCTTCATATCCATTGCGTAGAGACAAAGCTGATTGATGGGTTGTTATAAAAAGTAAGCCTGTGGAAAGAATTGAAATTGATAATGTCTTAGATGTGACGTATCAAAATGATGTTGCAATTGTTCAACAACAAGTTGATGTTGAATTGAAAACCACACTACAACATCCTCAACACATATTAGAAGAAGTATTTGATGATGAGATACTGAATGTTGAAGAAGAAATATTTGAGGATGACGAAAATGAATCATTTGATGACGAAGAATGGGACGATAATGAAAATGAAACAACTGAGGAGGAAGAATGGGAGAATGATGGAATTGAAACAAGCGAGGAGGAATAGTGTAGAATGAAAGCTAGCTAGTATATATGTAAGTGTATATTGCTAATTTTATTTAATTTATGATTTTTATATATATTATACATGTAAATTTGCATACAGATGTCATCAGGCGGTGACGGTGATAGACATCACGAGCATCTTGGAGTTATCCAGACAAAACAGTCTAAGAAAAATAAGTCTAGGAGACCGATAGATCCTGAGGATATTGCAGGATCTATTTCTTCTACGCCAGAGCGCATCAGCCATGATACTCATTTATTTGTTGTTCCGTTTGGTACAACGGATCCTCGGAAATATTATCCTAATTATCGTTGACCAGTCGGTGCTTCAACTACTTCATAGACATTGCCTTCACGATGCTACGAGGACCTACCTTTACTGGCTATTTGTCGAGAATGACCCTTATCGGCAGGTACTCCATCTCCCACAGGTACATCTCCTCAGTTATCTGCTATGAGGCTTGGAGATTCTAATAGCGAGCAATCAGATGCTATGGCCGGTATGCCTCCATTGACTCAGTGTTTTGTGCATCCTGATGTATCACCCTCATCTACAGCTACACCTAGTGCTACACCACATGATACGATGTCTACTCTAGCTCCTGGCCAGAAGGACAGACTTGGTAGAGTCATTATTGAGCCGGATGGATCATCGTAAGTTTGTTTTGTTATCTATTTGTTAGTTTATTTTATTTATTTCTTATACTTTAATATATTATTCATGAACTAACATATTTATTATGTGTTTTGCAGGTGGCATCCTGAAAAGGATGTTGCTCGGGCTTTAAAAGACTGTGTTAGAAGACTCTATACACAGGCTTATCACTATTGGAGCGAGATTCCAAACAGTATATGCTAGGCGATGTTTAATAACTTTAAGGTATATATTTTTTAGTTAAGTTTAGTATACTTTATTTTTTTTACTATCGACTTAATTAACGTTATTCAATTTTTTTTCAGACTATGTGTACTTGGGAGCCGAGGTACAATTTGGTCATTGGGACCACATTTGAGAGGAAGGCATCTGCCAGACTGTCTAGCTGGCTAAAGAAAGTTCGGGATAGTGGTGAACGTCCCGGTTGGATGTTGCCTCATGTTTTTTATGAATTGGGTCAGTATTGGAACATAGACAAGTTTAAGGCAATATCAAAACAAGCCAAAAAGGCTAGAGGCAGTCTTAAAAGTGGCTCGTTGCACACCGGAGGTGCAAAGACGGTTGGAACAATTGCTCAAGAGATGGTAAGTTCTAATTCAAACTTTTAAATAAATAATTAATTGATTCATATATATCGTTATAAATTTTAGTTTTTATTTATAGGAAAAAGAATTGGGATGCACTCTCATTGAACCAGAGGTTTCCAAGAAGACTCATGTCAGGAAGAAAGAAAATGACTCGGATCTGAATGTGTGGGTGGAGGAAAGGGCCGAACGAACTTTTGTAAGTTATTTAATATGAATAATATATATTAATAGTGAATATATTTATGATATGTATATATATTGATGTCAATTTTTATATTTAATATGCAGAATGACTTTCATCAGTATGTCGCTAAGAATCTAGATAGTTCGGTCCAATTGACACCTAAACTGTCCACCCAGATTTGGAAAGAAAAAGTTGTAGGGGGGACACACAAGGGTAGATTCTATGGTCTAGGCTCTCGCAACGATGTTAGACGACTTCAGTAAGGCTTAGAAGGTATTGGATCGTCACGTCAAGCCGAGGAACTTGACGGTGTTCAGATTGCTGCTATGTTGGATCAAATAGATAAACTTACAGCAGCACTAGCAGAGTCGGAGCGGAGAAGAGTAGCTGAACAAGAAAGCATGAGTGAGACCGTTCAGCAAATCAAAGAACAAGTGATGAACCTCGCTCGTCGACCTACCACTTTGGCTCCCGATGACACCAACGACGAGAGTGATGATGATGATTATGTAGATCTCACTCCCTAGTTTAGATCTCTGGATATTTATGAACTTTTTAAAATTTTGAAACGAATTTTAAAAGACTTTATAAGTCTTTAATTTATGATTTAGATGCTTTTGAATGTTATTTTAAGTTTGTTGTTTTATGTTTTGTTTAGATTTATTATAATTGTATGCGTTTGATTGGACTGAATAATGTAGAATTGAATTGAATTGGATTTGCAGGTGGGCAGCAGAAGCTGCAAGTTGCTACTGTAAAAAATATTGCAGAAAAAGCGACGGACAACGTGGTTTAGTCCGTCGCGTTTCTGGAATTTTAAAAAATAAAATTTCCACAAAAGCGATGGACTGCGTCGCCTTTTAGAAATAAAAAAAATTAAAATTAAAATAAAGCGACGGAGTTCGTCGCTTTTGTTAAAAAAATAAAAAAAAAGTAAAAAATGACGCAGTCTGTTACTTTTTGAAAAGTGTCGGGTTAAAAAGCGAAGGAGGTGACTGCGTCGCTTTTCCGTCGATTTTGACCAAAAAAGCAATGCAGTCCGTCGCTTTTGGCCGTCGTTTTTTGACAATTTTTTAGTAGTGAAAGTCTATTACATATCGTTTCCCAAAATCTAAAAGTCATCACATCAACTACATCTGATCTCCAACTACTAACTCTAAGAGTATCAAAGACACCAATATAAATGAATAAAGTAATTTGTGTCATAAAACTAAGGACATCATGTCATGACCAAGAGAATCCAACACAAGCTCGAATGAATATCTCACCCTTGAACCTGATGTGCTGGAGACTGGCTATAGCTGAGGGCGAGTCAAAGTCGCTGGTACACTCGCTTCACTCCATAAAAGGAAAACAAAGAAAAGCACAAGTAGGGCTCAGTACATGGCAATATGTATTGAGCAGATATCATCGGCTGACTCAAAATAGAAACTAATATGCAATAAGTAATAACATGAAATCAACTATAGCACTTAGCAGGTGACAAGAAACAAACAACATGAACAAGTGACAATAGCACCGAAGCAATTATGTAATTAGTCGCAATATCAAACACACACACACGAGGGCTCATGCCTCCACACCACCATCATTTGAGAAATGAGTTCTTTGAGATTGAGTACATTAAGTTAATTCAATATGTTTTCCTTTAATGTTACCGTGTCGGAACGTGACACCCGATCCAATAATATCATGCCGGCTCATGGCATCCGATCCAATAATATCATGTCGGCTGGTGGCATCCGATCCAATATATCGTTAATTTATCATTTATTATCACCACTTTTCACTTCATTAACATATTTCATCAAGCCTTCTTTATTCAAGGCATCACTTCGATACAGAGGGTTCAAGATTATAAATTTCACGGTCTTAGAATTTCAAACCAATCACAAACCACACAACCACACAATCAAGTACATAGAGAACTTCACAATATCACTCAATGCATATCAATTTCTATTAAGAGTCTATCTATTAAATAGAATAAATCATATCCTACCTCTATCGAAGAACTGAAGTCAAGCAAGCTACTTCTCCAATATTCTTCCTTTCCTTAATGCCTCCGAACCTTTCCAATCTATCAAGTATATATGCATAATTTGTAAGTTAACGAGTCCATAGATGCCCCTATTACTATATGTCTAGCCTAGACCCAAAAATTTACCAAACACAAATCTATATTCAAGTTCTTAATCTTGAGGTCAATTAATATGCCAAGTTTCCTATTTCTTAAATTCAAGCTTAAGGTTAAGTCTTAGTTCCTCCAAATAACATAACCTTAATAGTATTCAAATACGACAATATACCTAATATTTAGTTACCTATCTCAATATATCAAAACTTGAATTATAATATGATAATCGTAAGAAAATTTAAAGGCCGAAATCACATATTTAAACTTTACCGTAATCAACAATTGCGAAACTCATATTTCACGCATCCTATACTTCTATAAAGTATTCCCAGCAATGACCCCATCATTGGTCACAATCATTAGTAACTAACAATGGCATCAAGACTTTGTCATTAGTTCCTAATTATACTTTCTATTAGCCGTAGCAAAATTCCAACAATTATAAACCTAGCCCCTCAATTCATTAGCATTTAGCAATATTATACATATATTTGTTGACACAAATTTCTACAGAAACCCAATTGAAAATTGACGCCACACATATGGCCGTGTAAGGACAAAATATTTGTGAAATCTAAACATACTAAATATTAACCTACTAATTAAATAATGAAACCTCCCCACCATCACACAGTTAATGCTTTCCATATATACCTCTGTCTTAACAAATTACATTCCAAACGAACATTAAGATTTAAAGACGTAGTTATACCTTGATCAAGACTTGCGGCTCCTCATGTTGTCTTCAGGTAAGTCTTATTCTCAATTTGATTTTAACTCTAGAGTATCTATTTTCTCTTTCTTCCTTCTGCAGATTATTTACTACCCTAATTGTTATATGTAACTAATTATAAAAGTGGACCACTATTAATTTTAATTTTATCTTCTTTAACCACCAACTAAATTAATTATTAAAACTGCCCACTAAATTTATAATTGTAGTTATGAATAGTCCAAAATACCCATTTTAAATCTATCGAAAGAGTCTTTTATGAAATAAAAAGTTCTAGTACTCAAAACGACCAAACAGATCGTTACATTCATTTTCTTAGCATTTAAAAAAATAAAATATTTGGCATTAAATAACCATATTTTCTTGGGTTATATATTGAACTGATGGCTCATTTTATTGATTAGTAAGTCTGAACAAAATAAGGCCATAAGCCTAAAAGAAATTAAAAGAAGCAATACAAAAACCAAACAACCATCTTGCCCATTTTGTCCCACCCTAATCTCTTTATAACTTTCACTTATCTATTCTCTAGGGTTTCCCAATTGAGCTCCCCAAATATATCGCTCATGTCGCCGCAGAGGGGGTTTCACCTACTTGACCTTCATTTTTTCTATTGCTTTGGATTATCAATACTTTTTATCTTGCTGCTCTCTGATCCTCTTCTAAGCTCACAAAGATAAGCTTTAATATTTTCTTCCTCCTATCCTCTTTTTGTCTCACTTCTAACTTTTGTTCTACTGCATTGGAGTGTTTCGGTGGATGTTTTGGATTTCCAAGGAGATCCTCGTAGAGGAGGCAAGTTAATGAGTTGTGAACCCAACTCCAAGTAAGCTCCTTTCTTTATTTTGACTTTCTTCTTGTTCCCAACTGATATCGCTCAACTACACTTCATCCAATACTAAGTGTAGGTGATCACAATCTAGTATAAATCCAACAAAGAGTTGGGGTCGATCCCACAGGGAGTGATATGGTAAAGAATTCAATTACAAAGTGAAATACATGTTCTAATCATTTGTAGGAATATAAGTTATCGAAATCATTGAAATAAATAAAAAGGGTTGACAACTAGTGTCAAATTGGGGGAGGGGGGGATAGGTTTGTTAACAACTACTAAAATAGAGGAACAATCAAGTAGAAAGGATACCTTGGGGATGTGATTGATAATTGCCAATTTCGCTAAATGGGTGATTACTAATTACTAAAAGTCGCTAAATCTTAGTGAGTAGGCTAGGCTTTAGATGTAATATCCTCTCTAGATCAACTATCACGGATCAAGTGAGTTCTCTCGAACCTCAACAAGCTTCATACTATAAACAACCCAAAATCTTAATTAATCTACTCTCTCGAGCTAGATTGATAGGATCAAATTTAGGATTCACTCTCTCAAGCTGAACCCACAACAACCCAATCACTACAATCATCAATTGATAACCTTAATTCTAAAACCTCTCTCTTGAGCAAGCATAGAATACTAAGCTAGAGCTGCATTTGCAACTACAATTCATGAATTAAAACTCAGTTAACAATTGAACCCACTTCAAAATAATAATTGAATTAGTAATTACTAACACCCATAAGCTAATTGAGACTATGAATCACATAATCACACTCCCAAGAACATTACAAAAATTAGGAAAATATTACCAACTATGTTCTTCATAAACTGGGTAGTAAAATTCATGTCTTTACAATGCTCCAAATTAGCTTAGAATCAGAACCCAGCTTGAAATCTACTTAGAAACTCTCAAAAACTAAGAATAGTTGATCACAATTTTGGAATTGGAACACAGCTCTTCCAAAAACTCAAAAACTCTAACACTCTCCCTTTTCTGTTTTTAAAAATTAATTTATACATTCCCAGATTTTTGCCTTCGGGGTCACTTGGTGGAGTTAGTTGAGTATCACTGACCAAGTCGGCAATGCGCCAAGTGTTCTTCTTCGTCGCCGTTTTGCCTTGACTCTTCACAATTTAGACCCTGTAACTTTAGGCGATCAAAATCTTTGTCGCCTTTCCATTTGGTGGTTCACCGAAGGTCCAATTCCATCGCCAAGTTGGTTTCCCCAGGGCTGGCACACGGTAAAATTTGACGAGCTGAAGTACCACTCGGAGCCTCGCCGAGTGGCTTGGCGATGGTCAGCTTTCATTGAGTTCAGCTTTTTTCATCTTTTCTGCTCTTTTTTGCAAGATAATGTCCTTGCATTCTCTTTTGCCTTTGTAGCTGTAAATTAGCATTTAAACATCAGTTTAGAGCACAAAATACGCATCAAAGAAACTAATACCATGAAAAACAAGCCCTAAATGAGTCAAAACCCCAGACTCATCACCAACCCTCTCCAACTTCCTTTTCTCCAGCTGAAGTGCTAGTGGTGATTTCAAGATGCTCCTGTTCCCCTTCCTTCTGGAGTTCCTTCCCAGCCACAGTTAGTCAAGTTTGCATCTGACTTCCAAGCCCTTGTCTTTTGCTGGTAAATTTTTTTGTAAGCTCACATAGTTTAAGTAGCTTAAATCTCATAGTTATATAAGCCCTAAAGTGACAAACTTTGTTGATGTAAATATCATAGCTGTGAGACCTTCTGATGTTAATATTGCTCTGCATCTGGTTCTGTTTGGTAGATCTCATGTGTTCTTATTTTTCTTGTCTCGATTCTTAGCATGACTATCCTTGTTTTATCTTCTTCGATTATCCCCTTGCATGTTCCTGTTAAGTGTGAAAAGTTACTCCATTGACTTAGCCCTTGATGTTTGTAAGATTCGTTTGCGAACTTGTCTACCAATTAATTTGCCTCCATGTATACATGTTTAATATATGCTTGAGTGCTCACCATTAATTATTGAATCTTCTCTATCTCCTTTATCTTCTCCACTTGTTTCCAAGGAACTTTCTATTTTTGTCTTTTTATCTTTGTTTATAACAATGAATCTTTTTCTAGTATCATCTTTTTTATGTCATTTCTTCTGCAGTACCTTAGTGCATTTAAGACTGCCCATGTCTCAGCCTCCACATTAGTCCCTATTCCCATCATGCTAGCTTCAACATATATTAAATTTCCTTTATGATTTCTCACATATAAATTGTATGCACTTTTTTGTGGATTTTCTCTGCTTGTACTATTCGTGTTGCACTTCATTCATCCCTTTTTTGGTATTTTCCACGTGATTGTATTATAGTGTAGTCTTAGCCTGTATCCTTTTTATTCTTTTCTAGATACCTTTCGAATTTCTTGGTATGTCAATTCAACGATATAATGTCTTGATAAGCTGAAACACAATTCCTTAAAATTGCTCTTGTTTTTTTTATAACATGACACATCATGGCCATGTCTTCTAGCATTCCTCCTTTTTCATATCTCCCACATTAGAATTGTTGGAACTGCTTGATATAGGACTATTAGCTTTGATTATTGGATGCTCCCCATCATGATGTTATTATTTGTTGTAAGTTTCCTTCCATGCCTATTCTTGCACATGTAGCAAACTGCTTCCATAGATTTTGAGCTATGGGAGCTGTTAGAAATAAATGATTCATAGTCTATTCTTGCTCCGGAGACTCACAAAAATAGCATCTGGAGGCAAAAATGATTCTCTTCCTTTTAAAATATCATTTGTAGTAATTCTCCTTTCCCAACTTCTCCATAAAAGGAAGTTTATTTTGAAAGGTATACCGAGATAGCCACATTTCTTTTTCTTAGAAAGTGATTCTTTTCATGATTTTCTCTCTCTATTTCCTAGGAAATTTATTTTTATTATTCTTTATCCTCTCTCCTTATAATTTCTCAACCGTATTTATCATTATAAAATCAAAAATAGTTACACAAAAATAGGACGAAACCTATATATATATATATATATATATATATATATATATATGATATTTTATAACTCTCCTCTTTCTTCCCTCTTTTCTCCTTCTTTCAAGTTTTAAAATTTATATCTTCTTTCCGAAAATATCTCTATTAGAGATCTTTCACAAAAGTAACTCCAGTAGAGATTAATCATAACTTTCTTTTTATATTAAATGTCTGCGTTATTTTAAAAAGTTGAGGGTTTCTACATTCTTTATCTTGTAGTTGGATGCAAGATTTTAAAAAAATAAATTTTCGTGCTTTTTGCAATGTTTTCTTCCTGTAATAATATTATGACTGAAAATTCATGCATGTAAAATTCAAATAATATTCATCATCATCAATGGCGAAACCACGTGTATTCAAAAGGTGTCAACTGACAATACTTCATTGAAAAGGTATACTACACATTTGAGTGGAATTTTTTATTAATATACAATCAATTTATTGAATCTCTAAATTTACTCGTATATTTAATTAATGTATTTTTTTTTATTTTAACACCCCTAAAAAAGAATTAGTTCCTCCATTTTAATCAATGTATAATCTTAAGTTGATATTCAGGAAAGAACAAAGAAATTTAAGGTAAGTAAACCTCACCCTGCACAAACCATTTGCAACAGCCATTCCCATTTTAAAATTGTAGAAAAAAATCTGAGAAAAAGTTTCTACACAAAAAATTTGACATAAGAAGATTTTGAAAAAAATAACATATTCACTCTCTTAAAGTATTTTTTCTTGTTCTAAAAGAATAGAACTAACTCTTTCATTGTCTATTTTCAAGAATCAATGGAAGATCCAATGGTGGATGAAAAAGAAACATTGGTGGTTTCACCTCTCGGTGGAATCCACAACTAAGAAAAGTTTATTTCTTGATCTTGGTGGTTTCATCAATTGAAAGTCTAAGATTGAACTATCCATCAGTTTCTTTTCCATCCGAATCTGTTTGGACGTTGCAAGTCTTCTTTGATGGATGTAATGAATGGAGGGATCAACAAAACAAATGGAAAAAATAGATTGAAATGATGGACTCTGTTTATCACCTTGTATGGAAAGCTGCTGAAATATGTGAATCAATCATGAGTTTAGTTTATAGAGTCCACACAGATAAATATTTGATTTTGGGTTGGTAGAAAGTTGTGAACTCTATAAATTTAACTTGTGATTGAGTCACAAATTCAACAACTTTCCATACGGGGTGATGGAATGACTCCATTGTTTCAACTCATGTCTTCCATATTTTTTGTTGATCCCTCCATCCATTACATCCATTAAAAACACTTTTATTGACCAGTCAAATTCGGATGGAAAAGAAATTGAAGGATGCTTCAATTTTGGACCTTCAATCGACAGAATAATCAAGTTCAAGAAATGAGTTTTTCTTAGTTGTGGAATTCCTGGTGAAACCATAAAAGCTTCTCTTCCATCCACCATTATATCTTCTATTGATTCTTTAAAATGGACAATCAAAGAGTAAATTCTGATTCTTTTAAGATAAACAAAAGTACTTCAGGAGAGTGAGTATTATTTTTCAAAATCTTTTTTTGTCCTTTTTTTTATGTAAAAACTTTTTTCTCATATTTTTTTCTACAAGTTAAAATTATGAATTACTATTATAAATGGTTTATACAAAGTGAGGTTACTTGCCTTAAACTTGTTTGTCCTTTTATGAGTATCAGCTTAAGATTATATATTGATTAAAAGGGAGGAACTAATATTTTTAAGGGGTGTTATGATAAAAAAATAAATATACAAGCAAATTTAGGGATTCCTCCTACTCTTAGAAAGAACGCTATTTTTCTTTAGTTAGGTAGTTCTCCCGATAGTAAGGCCCTCTATGAGTAAGTGATTTCACGTATCAGGACACTTCTTCCAATTCTAAGTGCCAACGATTGTTAGTCAGTAATATCACCCAACTAAGTGAGTTGGAGTCGAATCCCAAAGGGAGTGGTATGTGTTTAAGATTCAAGAGCCAAGTACAAATATGTTCAAGTCAATCATAAGTAAAGACATTTATGAATAAAAGCATAGTTCAAATTTAGGGGTGACACAAGTGTCAAATATGGGGGTTTTGATTGTAATTATCAATTACAACAACATCAAATAACACTAATGAACAAGTAAAGAGACGGGTTCTTGGGATATGATTGGATTATAGGCTAAGGTAGACAAATGGGTAATTGCAACTGATAGTAAATAGTTGTGAATCAGTGAATAAGATAAACTTTAGTGGGGATAAACTTCCTCTCGAATAATTTACCCCAAAACAAATTGGTTTATCTTGAACACCAATAAGCAGCAATTAAGAACAACCTATGATTTAGTCCATTCACTCTCTCGAGCTGAATAGGTGAAAAAGGGTTTAGGATTCACTCTCTCGAGCTGAACCCATGACAACCCAATACCCACAAACCATCAAATCAATAATCTTGGTTTTAAAACCTCTCTCTCGAGAAAGCCAAAAACACGAAGGTAGAAATGCATTTGCAACTACAACCCTTTAAATTAACTCACAATTACTGATTGAAATCACCTTTAAACAACATTTAAACTATCAATTAGCAATACCCATAAGATAAATTCAACCCATAATCACATAATCACACCCCAAGAATTGGGGCTTTAGCTAGACATCATAAAAAGATAGAAATCATTACCAAATTGTGTTTCCATCAACTGGGTAAGATTAATTTCGTCTTTACAAATGTCCAAATTGAAGAATCTCAAAGACCCACTTCCAATTTCTCAAAAATAGGAAACTTCAATTCTACAAAGCTAAGGGAAAATATTGCCTCAATACTCTGAGTTTTATCTCAGAAATTCTATATTGTGAAAACTAATTGCATAATCTGAAAACTGATACTAAACTAAGAATTCAAAAAGGTATTTATAGTCGCTAAAAATATGCTGCGAAGTACCAATCGGTGCAGTTCCATCGCCTTTTTACCTTGGTCTTCAGCATCCTCAAGTTCTGTAACTTTGGGCTATCTAACACTGCATCGCGGAATCGTTCGGCAACACGCCGACTGCTCCATTCCATCATCGACTTGATTTTCTCCTTCAGGGCTTGGAACACTGGCCATTTAGCGACTCGCCCAATGGGTTAGGCGATCACCAGGCCTTCTTTTCTTTGTTCTTTCAATTGCCTTGTTCGTTTTTGCTCATTAGTGTCCATGCTTTGTTCCTCAGTCCAAATACCTAGAAATCAAGGATTTTACATCAATTATTGGCACAAAATAAGCATTTGAGGACACTAAATCTATCCAAATAAAGCCC
This sequence comes from Solanum stenotomum, assembly GCF_019186545.1. Taxonomy (NCBI): domain Eukaryota; kingdom Viridiplantae; phylum Streptophyta; class Magnoliopsida; order Solanales; family Solanaceae; genus Solanum; species Solanum stenotomum. The sequence goes on from NC_064287.1 coordinate 14,959,538, forward strand.
TAAATGAGTCCAAATTGTGGACTCATCAACACCCCTAACTTAAACTTTTGCTTGTCCTCAAGTAAAACTCAAGTTCAGTAGTTCAAAAAGGATGTCTCAAACAGTGCTACACAAGACTCAATCATGAATGCACACAAAAAGACTCAACTTACTCATGTATGGATCAATTGTGCACTCAAAGATTCAAGTTGTGACTCACCATTATGAAAGACTCTCAAGTTCACAGTACTTGCTTCAAATGCAAGTTCAAGCTTAACAAAGGTACTCAAATGTCCTCACACAAAGAATGATTCCATATTCACACAATAGTTCAACAATTTAAAGCTCCGAAATCAAATGCAACACTCACACTCACAAAGATGAACACAATGCATGACTTCAGTCATAGGTTTGCCCGTATTTTCCAATCAACACTCGTTTAAGCTCACTCAAGATAAAAATGGTCTTTTCAAGACTTGTAACGGGGCTGAGTGTAAGGATATGGTTATTTAGGCTCAGTGACCTTTATCCTCATTAAACATGGCGTGAACAACACTTTCTTTCCTTTTCTTCATCATTCTCATTCGTGCTCACAAGTCACTCCATTATTCATCTTCCATGGACTGTTGGACACCCTATTTCTTTTTGCATCTTCATAAATTTATTCCACAACCTTTTCATTCTTTTTCTTTCTCATTCTTTTCTTCTTTTTCTCTTTTTTTTTTGTATGGAGGGGTTCCATACTTCTCAATACCATGGGTCAAAGGGGACTTCTTTGCACTTCTTAATTTACCTTCTCTTTTCACCACACCCCCAACTTAGGCTTTTGGCCTAAGTAGACTATTCAAACAACCACATCTCATGAGGATTAAGGGTGAAGGGATAAATAAAGGTCATAATTTCATCAAGTTTCTTCCAAGGAAAGGCTAAGGCTCAAAAGGTGTTCAAGAGGGGTTCACACACACAAGGTAGGCCACAAAAAGAGGTATAATGTCGAATTGTTTGACACTCTTCAAAGTTGCCTAAGATCATTTCAAAAGATTGCATCACTTAGTCAACCGGACCAATGGGGCATATTTTAGGTGTCATCACATATGGTTCACGATAAGCTCATCACACAAGGCATTGACACCAATGTCAAACAACACTCCACACTTCGCTAGTGTGCAATGTTCATCACAAGACTCAAATTGCTAACTGGCTAGTCACAACGAGATGCAAAAAGTTTACATATTGTCTATGCAACTTCATTTGGCCTCATCGTAGCCGTACATTCATTTTTGTTTGATTTTAAGCACTATTCAAGTCATCGATATTGATCAAGATCGATACTCAAATTTGCAAAAGAACAACCACATTCAATCACAAACAAGAGGTGGCACCAATTTTTTCAGAAAGGTCAAAAATCATTTACAATTAACACAAGGAGCCACAAGCTCAAACATCCACAAAAATAGTGCTAAACACAATTTGTCGCTCACAAACCCATATATATACACAGAACAATCATCACACAAGTCACCCCACCACAAACAAAAGCTATTTGTCCTCAAATGCAAGAAATAAAATATCCAGTAGTAAATGAAAAGTAAGATAGAGAGGGAGGTAAAAAAGGAATCGTGTCTAAGCAATCGCTCCATTTGTTGAGGCATCAGTGCCCGATGCATCACTCTGATCCTGGGTCTTTGTACTCGGAGTCACATCAGAAGTACCACCAGCTCCACTAGGATCAGCTAAAGGCGTATCTACCAGCGAAGTCTGCACAACTGCATCGATCATGGCCTCCTTAGTCTCTGTAAGGCCCTCGTAAGAAACCTCCTCAGCGACCTCAAGTATCTCCTCATTCGTCTCAGCCTCGAACTCAGGGTCAGCTACCTCTTCAACTCTAAGATTATCTCCGGTGGTATCCGAAGGCATCTCTGGCACATTTGGGATCTCCACCATCCCAAAAATCATGGACATATAGGTGGACTTCAGCTGGTCCACATCTTTCCTCAGCACAGCAATGACGGCCTTTAGAGCCGTCACATTCTCGGTGGCCCCTTGGCCATGCTCGCACACCGCTATCTTAGCCGCAAGGGCATTAATGGTAGCACTCAGTGGTTTCACAGCATCAACGAGGGCTGACTAAATCATGCCCAAAATGGAGGCCTCAATCCTAGCAGCACAACAATTGGTAGAATGGGCTAGCTGCCTTATCCGGAGTAGTACAACCTGAATGAGCGGAGGATGGGAAACAACAACAACAACTCTGGAAGGCAATGTAGCAACAGAGGAGATAGGGGTGTCATAAAGAACATCACTGAACGTACCTGAAGGCCCAGGGGCCGGAGTAGGCAAATGTGCCTCTGTAGGTAATGAGTCTGTATCCACAACCAGGGAAGAGTCCACTGGGGCTGCCTTCTTCTTCTGCGCCTTATCCTTTAAATATTCCGCCTCAATCCTCTGAATATAGGTAGAAGATATGGGAATCACTTTTACATCTTTCTTCTAATCTCTAGGAACCCGAGCCTGTCTCCACAGCTCGTTAATCAACACAAAAAAAATGAGGGAAGTCTAGCGGTGCTTGGCCCTCATGACAATCTTCTGCCCAATGATCATACCCAAATTTATACGTTCTCGTGCAATGATCGAGCCAAGAAAAGACGACTTTGTGTGGCGAAGGACGAACTCATTCTGCGATGACATGATAGTACTCTGATAAAGCTAAACCAGTACCTCACAACTACATGTAGGTCCCTCTTTTCTATCGAATCCTCTGCCTCCAACCACCTCGTAGTACCATCACATATAAGAGGGTCGAGCCAACTTTTCATTCCCTTCAAGGACTTAGTCTTCACCCTGTACTGGTGAGCGTCAGCAATGTTGTTGGTACACTCCAAAATCGCATTTATAGTAGTACTGTCACACATCACTTTCTTGGCCCAGACAACTACATAGTCAACCGATTTGAATGTTATTGCCTGCTTCTTTCTCTGTGGTATCAAGGCTCCATAAGTAGAGTAGAACTCCCAGACCCAATTTGGAATATAAGGACCTCGGGGTTGAGTTAACAACTGGAACTTGTGTAACTTTACGGAACTCATTATCTCCAGGTACCTGTCAATGACCCCATCAGTGGACAGACACTTCTCCTCAATGATTGTCTTCATTCCCTCAGTCATCAGACTATTCATAGACTTGGGAGGAGGACCATGTACTGGTGGTGCTAGGACAGCGGCCTGTTCTAGACCTGAAGGAGGAGTAGTGGTGGCCTGAGGAGTCCTGATCTTAGATGGATCGTTCATCCTCTTGGATCGAAATTTAGCCCTCTGTACTGATAATAGTTCATCAACCTCAGGTTCCGAAGCTGCAGCCTGCTCCTCTTGGTGCTCACCCTTACTCTTAGAAGTGGTGAGGTAAGTGGCGTAGAACCCGTCACTGTCAAAGCTAGCCTCCAGTGACGCAAGTGCCTTTCCTTTTCCTTTGCCTTTCCCACCAGATGTGGGAAGTTTGGTGGCCTTAGCCATGGATGCAGCGGCATCCTCATTGATAGTTATCTCCTTAGCCTTCTTACGGGGTGGCATGTTTCTACCGATAAATTTTGGCTTGCCATGTCTGCAAAAACATCAGAAAAAGTGAGAAACACTTCAAGCAAAATCAAGAAAATGAGTTGCAGACAGACTCGCCGAACCGGTCGGTGAGTCGTTGAATATCTTTGGCGAGCTAGATCGGGCTCGCCGAAAGGATTGGTTAAATAATCTCAGAAAAATTTGGCATGTCCGCATGTGAAGGGATTTTCGGCAAATCACCGATAGCATTCGACGAGCAAGAACTAGCCTACCGAAAGTTACAATGCAATTAAGGGTCAGGGGTGCAGACAAAGGGGGATCAAGAAGGACTTTCGGTGAATCGCCGAGTGCATTCGGCGACCTCAGGCTTCTCGCCGGAAGTTACAGAATCAAACTTCACATTTAGCATGAAATTAAAGGCGATATGGGAAACTTTGGTGAACCACCGAGTGGTTCGGCGAACTCAACCCAGCTCGCCAAATGACCAAATGTGCCTACTTTCAACCCAACTTCTCAAATTCAACTGTACAGCCCCCGAAAACAAAATCAAAACATGTACTTCCATAATTAAACTAAGGCCCATTACACCCATGCCCCCGTGATACTTAGACTTCTCCCGGTTTGGCCAAATTTGGCCATTTGATGACTTTTGCCCTAAAGAATGACGTCAACCACTCCATCATTGGGTAAAATACATCATTTGGCGCAAATGTGGGCTACTTAAACTTCACCCGACTAAACCCAATAACATGCAAGCATAACCTCACAATTTTTAACCAATTTTAAGGCATAAAATCTCAGGAATTCAACATTATAAGAAGTTAAGGCACGATATTCAAGTTAAACTAGGCACACACATATACAATTACGATTAGAGAGGCCCAACACACATCACTAAGACAAAATCATTCCAAATGAGTACAAATTGCTAAAAATGAATTCGGGGTTCAGAAAACCAACCTTAGATGCCGAATAATCAAGATTTGAAAAGCTAGGTGGCAAAGATTCCAACTCCGAACACAAATCCAATGACTAAAATGCGAGGAACACAAAAATATGGAATACTAAAGTGCGGGTGTGAATTTGGGGAGTTCAAAAGTGAGGGAAAGTGAAAGAGTTGGAAATTTTAAACCTTTGGCCTTCAAAAATCGTCCGGTTCTCGCCCATTCGACGACATTAGTTTTGATCGCCGACCCACTCAGTGACACCGAGTGGGCACTTACCTCGCTGAGTTTTACAGGACCTCCAATTAATGTGGTGGTCCAAACGGCGGACTAGATTGTGATCGCCAACCTAGTCGGTGATTCGTCAAGTTGCTCCTGGGATCGCCGAGTTTTATAGATTCCAATTTAAAATTGTCTTGAGCCCAACGGCGGTCCAAGTCGGGCTCGCCGACCTCTTCGGCGATGCACCGACTGGACATTTAGTTCGCCAATCTCTACCTTTCTATACTTTCTACACTTCAACCTGCAAAATCAACACACGATTATTTCAAAAACAAAAATAAAGCGATAAAACACTTAGGTTGCCTCCCAAGAAGCGTCTTAGTTAATGTCGTGGCACGACTTCCCCACTCAATCTTGATTTGTGGGGAAGAGACAAGACAACACATGACCCATTTGGATCTCCAGCAGCTGAACATATATGGAATGGGAAGCAGTCATCTCATTCAGTAGTGAGATATTCTCTTTTATCTCATTCAACACTTTGTCGTGATCTTCGACTTTGGGAAGAATGAGAGAGAGTATCTCTTCTATTTGTCCTCCCTCGTACACCTTTGGCTTGATACACTCGTAAGGGGGAATGTACCGGTCTTTCTTTTTGTCCGGTGCTTCTAATTCCAAGATCTTTTTGGCCACTAGATCCAGCTGAGTTAACAGTGTGGCCAAGATCTGGTCCTTCTCAGTCTCCTTGTTGGCCTTGGCCATATGATCAAGGAGCTGGGCTGCTATTGCATAGGGTAGTCGTGAGAGACCCCTCGGAAACATTTGGTCAGCCACTCCTCTGTTTTTCGGACCAAGACCTCTATAAAAGCAGTCCAATAGCATGTTATCTGAGATTCCATATGATGGGCATTGCAGTAATAATCACTTAAATCTCAGCCACAACTCATGGATTGACTCACCCTCTATTTGCCTGAAACTTAAGATGTTATCCCTAAAAATCATCATTCTCAAAGGTGAAAGGTCCATTTGGTGATGATTGCTACAAGACATGCTCTTTTATGCTACTTTAAACAAGAAACACGAAAAACAAAATTGAGAGTTAAGTAAGTTCAACTATAACTAACAAGAACAAAATTCAACTTAACTAAAGAATCTTAAACAATACCACTCCCCGATAGCGGCGCCATTTTGATTTCACGTATCAGGACACTTCTTCCAATTATAAGTGCCAACAATCGTTAGTAAGTAATATAACCAAACTAAGTTAATTGGGGTCGAATCCCACAGGGAGTGGTACGTGCTTAAGATTCAAGAGCCAAGTACAAATATGTTCAAGTCAATCACAGGTAAAGACATTTACGAATAAAAGCATAGTTCAAATTTAGGGGTGACACAAGTGTCTAATATAGGGGTTTTGATTGTAATTATCAACTACAACAGCAACAAATAACACTAATGAACAAGTAAAGAGACGGGTTCTTGGGATGTGATTGGATTATAGGCTAAGGTAGACAAATGGGTAATTGCAACTGATAGTAAATAACTATGAATCAGTGAATAAGCTAGACTTAAGTGGGGATAAATTTCCTCTCGAAAATTTACCCCGAATCAAATTGGTTTCTCTCGAACACCAATAAGCAGCAATTAAGAACAACCTACGCTTAAGTCCATTCACTCTCTCAAGCTGAATGTGTGGAAAAGGGTTTAGGATTCACTCTCTCGAGCTGAACCCATGACAAGCCAATACCCACACACCATCAAATCAGTAATCTTGGTTTTAAAACCTCTCTCTCGAGAAATCCAAAAACACGAAGGTAGAATTGCTTTGGCAACTACAGCCCTTTAAATTAACCCACAATTACTGATTGAAATCACCGTTAAACAACATTTAAACTATCAATTAACAATACCCATAAGCTAAATCAACCCATAATCACATAATCACACCCCAAGAATTGGGGTTTTAGCTATACATCATAAAAGGATAGAAATCATTACCAAATTGTGTTTCCATCAACTGGGTAAGATTAATTTTGTCTTTACAAAGTTCCAAATTAAAGAATCTCAAAGACCCACTTCCAATTTCTTAAAAATAGAAAACTTTAATTCATCAAATCTAAGGGAAAATATTGTCTCAATACTCAGAGTTCTATCTCAAAATGCTATATTATGTAAACTAATTGCGTATTGTGAAAGCTAATACTAAACTAAGAATTCAAAAATGTATTTATAGTCGCAAAAAATATGCTGCGAAGGACCAATCGGTGTAGTAAGTCTGGATCACCGATCCCCCCTTTGGTCAGTTCCATCGCGTTTTTGCCTTGGTCTTCAGATCCTTAAGTTATGTAACTTTGGACAATCTAACACTGCATCACCAAACCGTTCGGCGACACGCCGAATTCTCCATTCCATCGCCGACTTGATTTTCTCCTTCAGGGCTTGGCACACTGGAACTTTAGGTGAGATCATAGCCATTTGGCTACTCGCCCAATGGGTTAGGCGATCACCATGCCTTCTTTTCTTTGTTCTTTCAGCTGCCTTGTTCCTTTTTGCTCATTAGTATCCATGCTTTGTTCCTCAATCCAACTACCTGGAAATCAAGAATTTTACATCAGTTATTGGAATAAAATAAGCATTTGAGGACACTGAATCTATCCAAATAAAGCCCTAAATGAGTCCAAATTATAGACTCATTAGTAAGGTTAATCAAAAGCCAGAAAAAAGTTGTTGGCAAGAGAGAACCATTTCTCACCCAGCCCTACCTACTCATTATATTCTAGGGAGAGGCAGGAACCAAAAACGACCAGGTTCCACACATATGAAACAAGCAGAAGGTATGGGACGACCAGTTTCTTGAAGAGTGAATTCAATCATATGGTCTTCTTTTTCATTCAAAAATGCATAGTGGAAATGGATGCAATTTAATCTAGAGTGATTCCTCACCTATCTTATCGGGGCTTAGTGGAATGCTCGTTAACACCTCACAATTCTACTCTTAGAATCTAAATCAGTTGTTGTAAGTGTATCAACTTGGGTAAGGTGATATACTTATTTTCCATATATGTTAAGTATTAGAATTATTTTTTATGTGAGTTAAGCTCATAATGAACCTTTAGCACAAAGTCTAGTTGAGAGGTTCCCTAACGATTAAGTTTTACATGTAAGATTATTATTTGAAATGTGAAGTCTCTGATGTTTGACCAATGAGTGAACATGATGAGTCGTAGGGTGTCCTATAGGCCATATATAGGAGGTATCCGTAGAAGTGATCTAGACTTGGTGAAATTCCAAACCTTTATTTGGGTTCGTACGGAAGAGGTCTATGGACCGTGAAGTGGATGATGACTAATAGACAAGATTCGTGAAAATTTGACTGGATTTTTGTTTCAGTAGTTGTGTTTACCGTTGACCAGAATGGTCCATAGAAAGTCCTACGAATCGTAGGTCAGAATCGTGGGGTCTTTCGGTAATTATTTATCAAAGTTGTTTTTATATTTCCCACCCAACTAATTCCTAAACTACTCCATTTTTGCCCTATAACTACCCCTTTATCCATTTGTACTTTTCAAAGCCTAACCTTACCTATTCCACTCATTCACTAAAACTTTCCCCAAATCCCTCAAGTCTTGATCTCTTAAGAGCTTCAAGGTGAAGAACTATGGTTCAAACTTAAAGGTGTTATTCTTCTTGCTTTCATAGGGATTTGATTATCAAAGTATGTGGAAATCCGCCAATGGATTTCTTTCATCCATTGGGTCCCAAAAGAATCTTAATCTCTTAAATTCATTTCACCCAATACCATTGGGGTTTCATATGATTCTTCATGGGTCCTATTTATAATGATTCAATTATTTATTTTTAATCTTATTATGCATGATTTCTATCAACGGAGAAGGGTCTAAAATGCCCCTTAACTATTTGATTTGGTACAAAACTACCCTCCATTCATCTTTGGGCCTCCAAATACCCCTGACATTAAACTTTTGGCTCAAACAATACCCTTATGTCCAACGGTTCATACTCATTAGGTGGATGGAGGGAAATATTGAACCAATGAGTATGATCTCGCCCAAATTTACAGTCATAACACTTGAATTAATTGAGGTAGGTCACTGACCTCAAAATGGAAAGGCGACTTGATGAAGGTGACAGTACAAGGAGAAAAATTGAAGGCTTGAAAGGCAAAAAAGGTGGTACTAGGAGATAATGTGAAAGGCAAACTCGAACAAGCTCACTTATTGAGGTTCAAACACCTGAAGGCTAGAGAAAGAGAAAGGAAAGCTAAAGAGCAGTAGGTGATTCTCCCTCTGTGATCGGCAAGACTGAATAATGTCGCCCAATGGGTAACACATTTATTTCTATGCCAAATTTAGGTGAACTTATAAATAGCTCAAATGAGAGAGAAATAAACACGGCTTGAAAATTCTAAATTCTTGAACAATAGTTAGAGAGAGAAATTGCAACATCCCACCTTAAAAAGAGCTAACTTTAGAAAGAACTAAATTTGAAATAGCAAAATTTGAAATTTTACAAGTTATGCTTGAGTTGTGAGTTTTGGGTCAACTTCAAATGACCATTAACTCTCATTACAGGATGAGTTATGTGGACCATAGGATATCAAATGAAAGGTCTTGGAATCCTCTTTCCAATGCCACCAAGTTTGCTGAATTTCGAGCTTGTATGAGGGAGACATGCCCGTTTGAAGTTTGCATTTCCAGTTAAGGAAAGTTACCCGAATTAGTGAGGAGTATTTTGGTCTTATCCTTATCCCATCAGATTAAAATGATTTTTAGTAATATTTTGTGGTCAAATATGATTTTGGTCAGTTTTACAATCCTAATTTATGGTTAGGGTTTTGAGAGGAGTTCAAGAAGAGGAAAAGAGGAGAAAAGGAAGAACAAACGAGATCTCTTGCGAATCAAGGAATTATTTTGCCAAATCGAGGTATGTCATTTTTCATAGTGTTAGGTTCGTTCACCCACATGCCAATCATGTTTTACATTATCGAATTCATCCATAAAGATTGAGAAATTAGGTTCTTGACGAGTGTTCATGAAGTGTTGTTCTCCATTATTGAATTTTGATGTTTGGTTGAGTTCTTGAGGCGAGGATTCTGTTAAGGAGGAGTAAATTGATAGTTCTTGGGTGGGTTTCGCTAAAAATGTTCTGGGTTATGAGAATTCGGGAGTTTTTACCTTGGAATTTCAGTGGGTATGAGTTGAATCGAGTTTGAGAGAGGAAGAAAAGATCGGGAAGAAATAGGTGACAGGTCCTCGTCGCAGACCTGCTCCCTAGAGAATTTTCTTTCTCTTCGCGTCGTGGAGATAGTGTAGACTCCTTTGTTTGAAAAATTATTTCGCAACCAAATATTTTAATTCATCTCCGCGTCGCGCCCATGCTCCCCTGACAATGTTTTTCGCTCGTTTCTTATTATTAACTATCTAAAACTCATTTAATCACCGAGGGATCATTCATAACATGAATCATAACCCTTGAATTCATAATTTAAATTCAAGGTAGAGTTAAGAGTAAAGTCTTGAGAGTTCTTTCGAGTCATTTTGGAAAGTCTTTTACAATCCTTTAAACTTGTTTTAAGACTTGAGTACTTGAGTTTGAGGAAGAGTAGGGTTGAGTTTCATTTTTAAAAAATGAATATATGGGAACTAAGTATTCCCAAGAGTAAATGTTTTTCCATTTAAGAAGAGAGGAAACAATGATTTCCAAAAGAGTTCATGGGGAGTTTTGAGTACTATACCTTTTAAGAGAAACCTTTTCAGTAATAATCTCAAAGTTGAGGATGAGGAAATGTTTTTTTTAAAAAAACATATGAACAAAGTTATATTTTTGGAGTAGTATTGACCACCGATATGTCGGAGAGTTCATACAACTAACAACCCTCATAAACCATGTAGCCAACGTGAGTAGAAAATGTCATACTTTTTAGATAATTCCTTATTGGTTTTTAAGCATAGCTTAGTGGACCCACTTAGTTGAGGATTGCCATACCCGGCAAGGTATAGGACAGTTCTGGCAGCGTGGCGAGACGTTGTAGCATCGCATAGCTCATAGTGATGGTTGCCGGTTAGAGAATCTCCCAAACATAGTTTTTTTTGTATCTTTACATACAAACTGAGTTATTATTGTATTTCTGTAAATACATTGAGTGTCTATCTACTGTTTTAAAAGTTTTCTTTATAACGCATCCCTATTGTTTCTTTTATATTGAATTGAGTTGAGTATTTCTGAGCTGGGTACATTTGAGTTGAGATGAGGTGAGTATGTTTCTTCAGTTCCAGTTCAAGCTTATGTCATGTTTTAGATTTCCCCTTACATGCTCATACATTCAATGTACTAACGCCATTTGGCCTGCATTGTTTTATGATGCAGATACAGGTAACCAGGATTATCATCTAGCACCTCGTTGATCCATACGAGTTCCAAATTTTTTTGGTGAGCCTCCTTGCTTCCGAAGAATCCCTTATTTATGGTGTATCATTCCAGTTTTGTTATTAGGATGACGTGGGTCTTGTCCCAATGTCCATCTTAGTTAGTAGAGGCTTCATAGATAGATAAACAGTAGTAGTTCAAGAGTCTTTTCATTTTCAAATGTTATTGTTTCTAGACTTGAGTTGCCTCTTTTGCTTGTGAATGTTTTATTTCTAAAATATTCTATGTTTACTTTTGTGACAGTTTAGTAAAATTTATCCTTTGAGATTATTCTATGTTAAGTAAGTCTTCCGCTGAGAGTTGAGCCAGGCGAAGGGTTCTCTTGGGGCCAACAATGGTTCTCGAGTGCCGGCCACTCCCAGGGTGTAGGTTCGGGGTGTGACAAACTTGGTATCAGAGCACAAAGTTCAAGAGTCCTAGGGTGTCTATGAAACCAACTTTTTAGAGTTCTAGTTATCGGTGTAAAGTACGCGACATCTATAATTAGGAGGCTACAAAATTTAGGAACTATTTCACTTCTTCCATACTCTTTTTATGCGATAGAGTTTATCTATATAAAGTTTCCTTCTAACTCATGCTTGTGCATATCTTTTACATCATTCCTCCACAAAGAGTTGTCTGAGGTCATCCTGTTAGGAGGGATGTTGAGGATCAAGGGGTACCCAATGCACTAGAAGTGCAACCCCAGGAGAGGTCGCTAATGTTGAGTTCTGGGAAGCTAAGTAGATGTTGAGTCAAGTGGTGGCCAACCAACCTGGTCAACAGAGAGGGAATCAATTGGATGTGGCTTATACATCCAGGATCTGTGAGTTATTAAGGATGAATCCTCCAGACTTCACCGGTTCAAGTGTCACTATGTATCTCGAAAACTTTGTGGAGGAGCTACTAAAGGCTTTTGAGGTTATACATGTTGTTGACGTTGAGCGAGTGGAACTAGCTGCATACCAACTGAAGGGTGTTTCTAGAGTATGGTACGACTAATGGAAGAAGAGTAGAGCTGAGGGTGCACCAATTATGAGTTGAGGGTGTTTCTTTCCCCATGAACTGAGAGAAGCAAAAGTTAGAGAATTCCTCACTCTTAAGTTGGAATCCATGAGGGTGCATGAGTACAGCCTCAAGTTTACCTAACTTTCCTGCTATGCTCCAGAGATGGATGCTGATATGAGGAGCAGGTTGAGCTTGTTTGTTTCTGGGTTGTCTCGCCTGTTAAGCAAAGAGGGTAAGGTAGCCACGTTGATAGGAAACATGGGCATAGCAAGACTTATGATCCACGTGCAATAGGTTGAGAAACATATGCTGAGAGATAGAGAAGAGTTTCGAAATAGAAAGGCAAAGACAACATGAAATGAGTCTGGGCAACAAAAGAGCAATACAAACCAGTCATCCTTTCAATACAAGCCAAGTGGACCTGCTCCGTCATCTGATAGTGCACCTGCACCAAGGAACAGAGGTGAGTTCAAGAATCATAACTCTCACAACTTAAGAGCTAGACCTGCATGGTCTTAAGGTAGTATGGCACAAGGAGGAAATGGGACTCTTGTATGTGCTAAGTGTTGTAAAAACCACCTAGAAGTGTGTTATGATGGCTCCACAGGTTGCTTCAAGTGTGGTCAGAATGGTCACTTCATGAGAGAGTGTCCAAAGAATAGGCGGGGAGGTGGTAATGGGGCCAATAGAGTAGCCAAGAGCAAGAGAATCCGCTAGATGTTGTCACTGGTATAATCAAAGTATTCACTTTTGATGTTTTTGCATTGCTAGATCCAGGTGCGAGTCTATCTTTTATTACTCCTTATGTTGCTATGAATTTTGATATCCTTCCTAAGCAACTTCTTGAGCCCTTCAGTATTTCCCACTTATTGATGACTCTATTCTAGATTAGAGAGTTTATCATCATTGTACAATTTTCGTCAATCACAAGGACACCATGGCTGACTTAGTCGAGTTAGACATGGTAGATTTTGATGTTATTCTAGGTATGGATTGGCTTCATGCATGTTATGCCTCAGTTGATTGTAGGACTCGAGTGGTTAAGTTCCAGTTCCCTAATGAGCCAGTTATAGAGTGGAGGAGTAGTTCAGCAATGCTAAGGGTCTTTTTATTCCGTACCTTAAGGCGAGAAAGTTAGTTATCAAGGGGTGTATCTATCACTTAGTCTGAGTTAATGACTCTAGTGTTGAGATGCCACATATTTAATTAGTTCCAGTTGTGAGTGAGTTTCTAAAGGTCATTCCAGATGAGTATCCCATAGTCCTTTCTAAGAAAGAAACATACTTCAGTATGAATGTCCTTCCTGATACTCATTCTATCTTTATTCCGCTATATATAATGGCTCCAACTGAATTAAAGGAGTTAAAAGAAAAATTGAAAGAACTTCTTGAGAAAGGTTTCATTCGACCAAGTGTCTCACTTTGGGGTGCTCCTGTCTTATTTGTGAGGAAGATGGTTCTCTCAGAATGTGTATAGATAATCGTCAATTAAACAAGTTTACTATAAGGAATAAGTATCCCCTTCCAAGGATCGATGATGTTTTCGATCAGCCTTAAGGTGCCACTTGTTTTTCTAAGATAGATCTCAGATCTGGCTATCATCAGTTGAAAGTAAAAGAAAGTGGCATCCTTAAGACAGCTTTCAGGATGCTATGGTCATTATGAGTTTTTGGTTATGTCCTTTAGCCTAACTAATGCTCCTGCAGAGTTCATGGATCTTATGAAAAGAGTATTTAAGCCTTATCTAGGTATGTTTGTTATCGTGTTTATCGATGACATTCTGATTTGTTTAAAGAATGAGGAGGATCATGCTAGTCATCTCAGAGTAGTTCTTCAAACTCTCAAGGATAGAGAGTTGTATGCAAAATTCTCTAACTGTGAGTCTTGGCTTGAGTCAGTGGCGTTCTTAGGCCACATTGTTTCAGGTGATTGGATTCGATTTGACACTCAAAAGATCGAGTTAGTACAAAATCGGCCTAGATCCACATCTCAAACTGATATGAGGAGTTTCTTGAGATTGGTTGGCTATTATAGGAGGTTTATCAACGGGTTTTCATCTATTTCATTCCCATTGTCCAAGTTGACTTAGAAAATAGTTAAGTTTCAATGGTATGAAGCTTGTGAGAAAAACTTTCAAAAATTGAAAACTAGGTTGACTACTCCCCCATTGTTGACCTTACCAGAAGGTACACAAAGTTTTGTGGTATATTGTGATGCATCCATAGTTGGACTGGGTTGTGTATTAATGCAAAATGGCAAAGTCATAGCTTATGCCTCCAAACAACTTAATATTCACAAGAGGAATTACCCAATCCATTATCTAGAGTTGGTTGTTGTAGTGTTTGCTTTGAAAATATAACGCCACTATCTTTATGGTGTTCATGTTAATAAACCAAAATGTCATCAATAAAGACGATAACAAAGGAATCTAGGAATGGTTTGAACACAACATTCATCAAACTCATGAAGGCTGCAGGCACATTGGTCAGCCCGAACGACATCACTAAGAACTCATAGTCCCCATAGTGAGTCCTGCATGCCGTTTTGGGTACATTCTCAGGCCTAATCTTTAACTGATGATAAGCAGACCTTAGGTCGATTTTAGGGAAAACTGATGCACCCTGCAACAGGTCAAAGAGATAATATGTGCGAGGCAACGGATACTTATTTCGAATGGTGACCCTATTCAACTGTCGGTTGTCTATGCATATCCTCATACTACCATCCTTCTTCTTAAAGAAAAAGACAGGAGCACCCCACGGGTAAGCACTAGGACCGATGAAATATTTATCAAGAAGCTCCTGAATTTGAGTTTTAAGTTCTTTCAATTCTGTCGCAGCCATGCGATAAGAAGGAATGGATATGGGGTGAGTGCCTGACTCCAAGTACATGCAGAAATCTATATCCCTAATCTGGAGGCATACTAGGCAAATCGGTAGGAAACACTTCCTTGAATTCAGACATTACATGATACCATTTCCCTGGCCTTCACGGCCTCGCTGATTCCCTCCTCACCCACTTTGTGGACATCCTCTGCCAATACTACCGCTGCACGCTGGTACCACTTCTCTGGCCTGCTGCTGCACGGGTTCAGGCATGCACGGATGGGGACAATCTCTCCTAATATGTCAAGGTTTTCCATTATTATTAAAACTGCGGTCAAAAGACGGCCTGCTGCCAGATGCAGGTGCGGCTCCCTGACTATCCTGAATAGGTTTCTGCTGTGGAGTTTTCGAGTAACCACCTGTAGAAGTATGCATATCTGACTGAATTGGACGGGATGCAATTGTCGGCCTACCTGAACCTTTGGAGTAGGAACCATTAAAGTTACCTATGTTCTTAGGCTTCTTAGCCAAAACCTTGGTCTTCCCATCACGTCGAACTCCTTCCACTTTCTTCACAAAGTCTGTCACTTTATTAAAACTTGTACCTTCAGAGGTCATGTGAATAGACAATACATTTAACTCAGGGTAAAATCCTTTAATGAATAAACGGATACTCTCCTCTTCTATAGTCACCAATTGTGTAGCATATCTGGACAAGGCATGGAACTTAGCCTTATAAGCAGCTACAGTCATACCACCATGCTCCAAGGCCATGAACTCATCCATCAATGCGATCCCTCAAAGTCCGGGGCACATACTTCTCCAAAAACAGAGCATGGAACTGCATCCAAGTAAGTAGGGGCAAGACTGGCAATCTACATTCAAAATAGGCCCTCCACCACTGCTAAGCCTCACCTTGAAGCTGGAAGGTCACGAACTCTACTCTATGCTGGTGTACAATGCCTAACTTTTTCAACCTCTCATAGCAATCCACAATGAACTCATAGGTATCCTCACTGCCAAAACTATGGAACACATGCGGCTTCAGCTTCCGAAACATAGTCAATATCTCATGCTCAGTACCAGTCATCACAGAACCCAATAGGGGATGGAAGAAGGCATCGGTGTTGAATGCTCCATCCACCTCGGGAATAGTAGCAACAATGGGGTGGTTGACTAGAGGTTGAGCAGCTTGCACTGTGGGAAGGACTCTAGAGCCGACCAACCCACTCAGAAAAGTCATGACTTGCTGAGCTATCACTAGGTCTAAGAGAGTAAGACATGTAGTATCAGCTTGTGCGTCCTCCTCTTGTCCAACATCCTCTTCGACTTCGATCTCCGCATTCTCTCTTACCTTTTCTTGGGGTACAGGAGAAGCCTCTTCCCTCGGAACATTCTCAACTGGGGCTTCACCCCTGCCGGGTGTTACCCTTCCTCGACCTCTGCCCCTTCCTCTTCTTATACCCTATCTCGACCACAACTTTTTTCTACGGGTTCCTCTACTAGCTCATTAATGGGAGCTACGGGCCTGATGTCATTGTATCATGTGTGAACCATCTCGGAAAGAAAAGTGAAGGAGATTAAATACCAATTTGGATCACCAAATACCAATTAGAATAAAGTCATGGCACGAAAGTAAAAGAAGTCTTGTAGCCTCTCGAACAAAACTACAGACGTTTTTGTACTGTTCCGCAAGACTCTACTAGACTCGTTTTGATACAATGAGATCAATGAACCGAGTGTTCTGATACCAACCTTGTCACGACCCAAACAACCGTGATTGGCACCTACACTAACCCTTCGGTAGGAGGACCACTACCAAAACCCGACTATGCAACTTTAAAAAAAATTGAACTATTTAAAGATACAGAAGCAGGTTTAAATAACGAATTAAATAAAGTGTTCTCATAAACTCCAAAAGTTTAACAAAACAATCAAGCATGACCCTCGCGGAAATTCAACATCTAGACCAGAAAGTCATTGTACCAAAACTCTACTAACAAACAAGTCGAAGAAAAAGGGGTTGCAACCCCGGAAACTAAACATAAGTAAAAGTCTGAATATATAGTCTAAGTTCGAAAAGAATGAACTAAACTAATGATGGATCTATGGCAGCTTGAAAGAACTGGCTTACCCTCGAATCCGGTCTCAGTCAATGATCTCCTAACTGATGTTTGTCAGTAGCCATCCGAAGATGCATTTTACTCAACAAAGAAAGAGCAAGTGCAGTATCAGTACACGAGATCATGGTGTACTGGTAGGATCATGCGGCTACTCCAGTAAGCAAAATATAAACCAGTAATTACAACACATTAAACACACATATATATAATGCATAATTCAATTATCATTTTAGGAGAAATATACTATTCCCCAATATCAATAAAGGGTAGATATGAATGTAATAATCACAAGTGGTGCTCTCATGGAACCCACCCAAACTGTTAGTGTGTCAGAAAGTGACACCCGATCTAATATATATATGTCAGAACGTGACACCCGGTCCAATATATGTGTCAGGACGTGACACCGGGTCTAATATATGTGTCAGAACGTGACACATTATCCAGTCAGCACAACCAAAGTCACAATCATACCCATAATGAGCAGTGCACATATTCACACAATCAAGTAACCAGTTCATGGCATGTAATTGTTCATACTTAATCATTTCCTTAAATTCGATTCATGCTTCCCTATTCACATATATGCATGCATACAATAGAGCAATTAACAGGCATATATAACACAACAAGAAGTCGAACTATCACCTACCTCGAAACCAAGCCTGAATACTCCTAAGACACTTGAGCCTTCCCTTTCTTGAGTCTTGCAGCTTGTTCTTGGTCTAAAACAATTAATTAATGCCAGGATTAATAAAAATACCTAATTTACCCGGATTATATCAAAATATCAACCCAAGGCCAAACTCAAGATCCTAATGCTCAACTAGGAATGTTCCCACCATCAATTTCAGGCCAAATCCCTCCCCCAACGATAATTAACAAGGATCCTAAGTTCTAAGAATTGAAATACAGATAAGGGGAGTAATTAACTTACCTTTGGTGCGAGAATTCATGAAAAATTGATGAGAGACTGCCCTAGGTCGTCTTTTAACTCTTAAGAATGACGTTTTGCAGAAAATAACATTATTGGGGTTTTTCTCAGGTTTAAGTCGTGACTAGCCCACCACACCGATGCCCATCCCGCCACAGCGGGGCCTATCCCACCACAGCGGCCCTGCCCTAGCGTAATTAACCCAGCCTCGATGGCTTGCACGGAGATAAGAACTCAAAATTTGAGTTCCAAGCTTCCATTTCACAACACACCTTCAAACCTTGACGTTCTAAAACTACCCCTTCACACCAAGATCAGTTTCAAGAGTTTTACTCACCAAAATTTGATTATGTAAAGTCATACATGATCCTTTACGTCTTGTCTATCCACTCATGTGATCAAATTCATAATTAAATCCCCATCTATTATCGGATTTCCCTAGACCTCACCTGACTCAGATTTCGTCCATGTCTGGCCTGGGCGAGAAATTTCAAGTTACTACTAAGAAGTTTTCTGGCCCAAATTCCTTCCCTATTGGCTTTTCCTAATGATGGGAACCTGTCGTTACAATAAGTTTTCATAGTGTTGGGTTCTTTCACCCACACGGCAATCATGTTTTACATTATTGAATTCATCCATAAAGATTGAGAAATTAAGTTCTTGACGAGTGTACTTGAAGTGTTGCTCTACATTCTTGAATTTGGATGTTTGGTTGAGTTCTTGAGGGGAGAATTTTGTTAAGGAGTTGAGTAAATTGATAGTTCTTGGGTGGGTTTCGCTGAAATTATTTTGAGTTATAAAAATTCATGAGTTTTTACCTTGGAATTTCAGTGGGAATGAGTTGAATCGAGTTTTAGAGAGGAAGAAAATATCGGGCAAAAAATAGGTTTGCGGACGTGCTCCCCAGAGAAACTCCTTTGTAACACCCCGGAAACTAGTATGCCAAACTAGAGACGTGAAGGTTAGAGTCATAGATATAACTTCCCGTACTTAGAATGAAGGGTTTCAGGTTAGAACGTCATGGCACGACTCCCCAAGGACCAACTAAGGGCCCTTGACGATGCCGCAAAATAGTCCACCCACACAAGGGACCCCGCCCCGTGGGAGAGGGGTCATGGGTCATGTTCCCAAAACATGAGTTGTATACCACCACCCATGGAAGAGCAGCACGCCCCGTGGGTGTTGTCTCATGGGTGAGGCAGATTGATGGCATAGGTCGGTTAAGTGTTGGCTTATGGAACTTTACGAAATTAATTAGGGGTTAAGTGGTGTTGTTTTAACATTACTTAGACTACCTTTATAAAGACTTTAGACCCCTAAATTCATTGATCCTAGTCATTTTTTCAACTCACCAAAAAGAACCCAATTGCCTCACAAATATTCTCTCTCTAGAAAGTGAAGAAGAAAAAGAAGAGAATCAAGATAGGTCAAGTAAATACTCCATTGCTGCAAGCTTTGTGAGGCTTTATAATCAAGGTATGATAGCTTATTCATCCATGGATTATTCCATCCATGGAGCCCCCTAGAAATCCCCCAATTGTGAAGGTGGAATCCCCAATTAAAGTTAGGGTTCCTTCCAATATTGTAGGTTATGTTGAGCATGAATCCAATTGAGTGGATATTGGTTGTTTATGATTGAATTAGTAGTGAATCATGTTATTATGATGAAATTACATCTTTTCTATGCCTAACCCTAGTCTAATTTATGAAATTAAAGTAATGTGGGTTTATGCCTTGTGAAGGGAAATTGAGTATTCATTGATGATCTTCTAGAATTAGTGATATATATAGTAAGTTTTCAAGAATAGAATCTTGTAGACATGAATTGAATTAGATTAAAGTATATATGATGGATCATGACTGATAATGATTGAGATTGAGCCTTGATGGTGAAATATGATTAGAATTGCTTAATAATGAACCTTGTGACTAGAATGTCTTGTGATCTAGACATTTATGATGATTGTAAGAAGTAAAGCTTTGAGAGTAGGGCTTGTAGTCATGAATTTTTATTACTAGGGTTTTGAAAGTGAAGCTTATATGATGAATTATGTACGTTAAGGCTTTAAGAGTGAAGCTTGTATGATAATGATAGACTAATAGATAGAATTATGGTGGAAGACCTTTACCCACATAATCTACCTTATGAGTGTATGAATGTGAAAGGCTTTCTCACATTGAATGATTCTAGATTGAAAGGTTTGCTCACCTAAGATGAATTAAATTATGTTAGCTTGAAGTTTGTATATAGTATTCCTTCATGAACAGCTTGACTTGGTATGATAAGACAATTTCATAGTAGCTTGAGTAGGAGATCTCATGGTCGCCTTGGATTGAGCAATAGTACTCCTCTAATGTAGTTTGAACTAGCATCATAGAGTTCTTGCATGGTACCATGACTTAGTTAGGCCAAACCATTTCATTGGTAGCTAGGATGGAGCAATAGTAGCCTTTCTTGAATAGCCTGGACTTGCATGCTAATATGCATTCGATGGTAGCTTGGTCTAGCCTAGTATGGTGCTATTCCTTGGTAACCTTTAATTGATAAGTAGTAATCATTCATGTGGAAAGACTTGCCTTGTACTAAGTAGAGAAGTAACTTAAATGAATAATGACAAATAGTAAAGAGATACTAGTCCCTAACCGTTAAGTATGTATGAAAGCCTAAAGTGGCACTTAGTATGGGTAAGATTATGGGGTCTTATCCATGCATTGCACAAGTATGACTTGATGCTACTTATGAAGTGTTTCTCTTATACGATGTATGCTTAGTTTGGATTGTTGTTATAGTTTCCTTCCATGATATATTTGACTAAAGGTGAAGATTCCCTTGTCTATGAGAATTAAGCTAAGGATGAGATCAAAGAATGGTAAGTATGATTATGATGGCCTAAAAGTGGTACTTAGCATTGATGGGATGATGGGATATTATCCATGCCTTGCACAAGTATACTTGGAGGTTACTTATGAAAGTGGTTCTTTTATTATATGAAGATCTAAGTATCTCCTATGTTATGAATATGATGTATCTCCTATGTTCCTTATGTTGAAAAATGCTTACATTATCTCTATGTTGGAGATGATGCCTATGCTTGTGTAATTTTATGCTTACCGATTATGTCTTATGTTGTCTAACGTTTATGTTATGCCCTTATGGTGTTATGCTAACTATCATATTTAGTACATTTTGGACTAACGCATACTCTTGCCTACATTCTTATCAAATGTAAGGTCCGGCGATCTTGAGTTCTATTTTCGTGGTAAGGTATTCTAGTAGCGCAAGGAGTTGAAGACTTGGTGAGTCTTCATAGCATCGAGGATGTGATCACCTTTCCTTTATGTCTTTTCTTTGATGTTACAGACTTTTGTATGGGCTGCGTCCCAAGGCTTTACTCAAAGTTCTTTTAGATGGTTTGAGACAAAGTGTTGTAGACTTCCGCTTCCTTTTATAAAGATTTTGATTTCATGGAAAAAGTTTTAAAATTTCCGCATCATTTCTATTTATTTTATGTTATGATATGTTAAGTGGCTTGTGTTAGGACTTTCGAGGTCTAGTACGCCATGTTACATCTAGGGTGTACCCTTTGGTCGTGACAAACTTAATATCAGAGCACATGGTTTAGAATGATTTTAGGATTGTCTCAAAACCACATCTAGTAGAGTCTTGTTCATAAGTGTGAAGCACACCACATTTATGAATGGGAAACTATTAGATGATTAGGAAATCTCACCTCTTTATTCTATAAGTCGTGCCATAGAGTTTAACTCTTGTAGGTCTATCTCCTAATTCGTACCCTATGGTTTTCAGGATATGACAACCACAAGGGTTTATGCTAGGTGGAATGAGGAAGACAATGTGGATTAAGAGGTTCCTCCCCAAGCTCCTCCTCAAGCTCCGATTAACCCTATGGAAGCGAATGTTACAAATGCGGAGTTTAGGTCGGTGATTCAAATATTGGCCCAAGCCATGACGGCTCAAGTGAATAAGGAGGTGGTAGATCTGGTGAATCCAATAGTGGGCATGGCTGCATCAAGAGTGAGGAATTTTATGAGGATAAATCCTCTGGAGTTTTATGGATCCAAGGTGGAAAAGGATCCTAAGGGGTTTATAGATGAGTTTTACAAGGTACTTTCTATAATGAGGGTGACATCGGTAGAAAAAGTGGAACTAGCCGCTTACCAATTGAAAGATGTTGCTCAAGTGTGGTATGAACAATGGAAAGATAGGAGGCCGGTAGGAGCAAGCCCAATAGAGTGGGATGTGTTCAAACTAGCATTTCTTAATAGGTTCTTTCCCTCAGAGTTGAGGGAATCTAAGGTGGAAGAGTTCATTAACCTTAAGCAAGGTAGCATGAGTGTTAAGGAGAATGCCTTGAAATTTACCTAACTATCCAAGTATGCTCCATCTATGGTGGCGAATTCGAGGGATATGATGTGTAGGTTTTTGATAAGGGTGTCCGACATAGTAGGAAAAGAATGTTGTACGGTAATGGTCCATCATGATATGGATATCTCACGTCTTATGGTTTATGCCCAACAAATGGAGGAAGAGAAATCTAGAGAGAAAAAGAGGTCTAGAGTGGATGATGATAAGTCCTTTCATGATGGGTCCAATGGACATGGTCGCTCTAAGAAACGACAAAGGTTTTCCGGACAAGGTTCTTTTAATACTCTTAATTATAAGGAAGAGAGGGTGTCTAACCCTAATCCACCCGGAATTAGCAATGAGTCCCTATGGCCTACTTGTACTAGATGTGGAAAGAAACATGGAGGTAGGTGTTTTTCCGGTAGAGAGGGTTGCTTTAGTTGTGGTGAAAATGGCCACAAGATGAGATATTTTCTAAATGCAAAAGCTAAGAGAAGATAGGGTAAGCAAGTTGCTCCTAGTGGTTCGGATGGGGATACTCCAAAGAAGAATAGGTTTTATGCTCTTCAAGTTAGAGATGAACAAGAGTGACCTCTGAATGTGGATTTCGGTATATTAGTAGCTTTTTAATTAATTGTTTATGCTTTGTTAGAATTTAGATATCTTTAGTGATGTGTTGGTTGCCTGTGTCACCTAGTTAAGGTGAGGGAGAAAAGTGCAAGTGTTGACCAACTTCAAGGTGGTAGTTATCTTTTTAAGATTGATCTTCAGTATGGATCCAACCTTAGTATAATTAAAAGAAATTGTGTCTAGAAAGTCCGTTTAGTCATGCTCCCAAGGGGGGGATGGTTTGCTTAGATAGAAAGGTCATTGTTTGTTTATGTGTTGCCATGATTTCCTTATATGATGCATGTTCATGAAATCTTATGATTTAAAAGAAAATGAGTTTACATGATTTATTTCCTCATGTTGTAGTGCATTGAGTATGAGTTGCCTATACACTTCATGAGGTGAGGTGATGAGCATGCCTTAGTTCAGAGTTGAGAAATTCCTCCTTAAATGAATGCTTTTTGAGAGTAAATTGCATAGGATCTCCATGAGTATATGTTGAGGATGTTATTGCTAGGAGATGGTAGTTCCTCCTTGAACATGACTAGTTATGAGAATTTCTTGCATTTTGGGTTGTTAGATATAGTTCCTACTCCCTTGTGTTGCATTAAGTATGTTTATCTTGGGTTGAAGTTTTCCTCCTTGGTTGTGAGAATTTAGATGAGTTGCATGCATGATGGGTTACTAGTCTAGAGTTGTGACCTTAGGAAGTGCCTAGAATTACATTCGAGGACGGATGTTCCCAAAGGGGAGATATCGTAACACCCTAGAAACTAGTAGGCTAAACTAGAGCTTGACGTGAGGGTTAGAGTGGTAGATATAACTTCCCATGCTTAGAATGAAGGGTTTCAGGTTCAAACTTCAAGGTACGACTTCCCAAGAACCAACCAAGGGTCATTGAAGAGGACCCTAAATCTGCCCCAAAATAGTCCACCCACGCCCCGTGGGTGAGGGGTCGTGGGTCAGGGTCCCAAAACTTGAGTTCCAGACCACCACCCACAGAAGACCAACACGCCCCATGGGTCAACCCACGGCCGTGGGCGTGGTCTCGTGGGTGAGGCAGAATGGTGGATTAGGTCGGTGATATATCGTGAGTTTACAATATTTTAAATACATTTCACTTAAGAGTTGTGTGTGTCTAAGGCCTTTTTGTATTGGTTTTTTTGTGTTTTTATCATGTTTTGCAGGAAAGATGTTTAGGTGCGGAAGTAGAGAGATAGCTGAAAGAAATGCAGAACAAGGCATCTACGGAGGTGATCTATAGATCGTAGGTCCATTAACGCTCCATAGATGGTGACCGTAGATCAGCAGGCAAGGCATGGAAATCAACTCAGGGAAATCTGACCAAGTCTGGAACCACAGTGGCCATTAACAGTTCGTAGATTGATCTACGTACTGTACTGCTGATCCGTAGAATGATACTGCGAGGGTTCCAGTACCTGATGTTTGAAGATTCTAAGTGTGGAGCTACAGAGAAGGATTGACGGATCGTAGATCGATCTACAGTCCGTACTGGAGTTCCGTCGTTTGCTTCAAAGAAGCTGGTTTTTGGGAAGCTGAAATATTTTCTAAGTGTTAGCTGACGGAAGGGACTCACGGACTGTAGATCCATTGGCTGTCCGTGAGTCAGTCTCATGGAATGAAGACGTGTGCCTGAACAAACTTTCCTTATTTTGTTTCCCTTTTAATTTAGGATTTGTTTTCTATAAATAGGGCATGTAAACCTCGTTTTTGGGGGTTAGACTTTATTACTTTTATTCTAGTTCTTGACTTTGGAGATTAACTTGCAACTTTAGCAATTCTTAATTTCCTAAGTTCGTTTTGAAGATTTTGGTGTTGCGATTCAAGTTGAATTTTTGAGTTTATTATTCTTCTTACGTAAGTTCATAATTCTTTTATCTAAAATAATGAATTGTGTTCATATGATTATGGGTAACTAAACTCTACAACTAGGGTTGTGAGAACCATGAGTGATTAACAAAGTATGAATAGTAACTAAGCAATTCTTGAATAGTGTTGTTGCATGCATTGATAATTCTTTCATTTAGAAGTCTTTTTAACAAGTGCACGCATTAGAACTCACATTGTTGCTACTTGCCGGACCAAGGAGGTAATCAACAAGAAAAGAATTATCCACATAGATTTAGTGTGATACTATCTAATAGGCTAGTGTCGATTGGTGCGAAGTAATACCTAAGCCAAACATGGATGTGATGTCTAATTAATATGAGGTAAAGGTAAGGGTTAGTAAGTTATACACACGTAGCCGGACCAAGGTGCGGGGTGAAATTCTCTAGATGTCGGACCAAGGATTTAGAGATACCTAACTTATCACTTTGCATGTAGTACACTAGGAAAGGATTTCTATTACTAGGATTACTGCGTTATGAGCTTGTGGGGAACATATACACCATAGTTGATTCTCTGATCTTGATAACAACCAAAATTGACTTTTGTTTACTAATTACTTACTGAATTCTTACAATTTATTTCACANCCCCCCCCCCCCCCCCTTTAATTACTTGTTTCTGGAAGTAATTTGACTAAACAAATATAATTGTTGGTTAAAGTTAAGTCTAGACAATTTTACTCGTGGGATCGACCCCAACCTACAAGTTGGGTTCTTTACTTGATAACGATCGCTTATGCTTCTTTAGGGAGGTGTAATTTGAGGTTAAGTGTTGGCTTATGGAACTTTCTGGAATTTATTAGGGGTTAAGTGGTGTCGTTTTAACCTTGCTTATACCACCTATATAAAGACTTTAGACACTAAATTCATTTATCCTAGTCATTTTTTCAACTCACCAAAAAGAACCCAATTTACTCTCAAATATTCTCTCTCTAGAAAGTGAAGAAGAAGAAGAAAAAGAAGAGAATCAAGATAGGTCAAGTCAAGACTCAATTGTTGCAAGATTTCTGAGGCTTTATAATCAAGGTATGACAGCTTATTCATCCATGGATTATTTCATCCATGGAGCCTCCTAGAAATCCCCCAATTGTGAAGATGAAATCCCCAATTCAAGTTAGGGTTCCTTCCAATATTATGGGTTATGTTGAGTATGAATCAAATTGAGTGGATATTGATTGTTTGTGATTGAATTAGTAGTGAATCTTGTTATTATGATGATGAAATTACATAATTTATATGCCTAACCCTAGTCTAATTTATGAAAATGAAGTAAAGTGGGTTTATGCCTTGTGAAGGGAAATTGAGGATTCATAGATAATCTTCTAGAATTGTTGATATATATAGTAATTGTCCAAGAATAGAAGCTTGTAGACATGAATTGAATTAGATTAAAGTATATAGGATGGATCATAACTAGTAATGATTGAGATTGGGCCTTTATCGTGAAATGTGTCTATAATTGATTAATAATGAAGCTTGTGACTAGAATGTCTTGTAATCTAGACATTTATGATGTTGTAAGAAGAAAAGCTTTGAGAGTAGGGCTTGCAGTCATGAATGTTGATTACTAGGGTTTTGAAAGTGAAGCGAATATGATGAATTATGTACGTTAAGTCTTTAAGAGTGAAGCTTGTATGATAATGGTACATTAATAGATAGAATTGTGGTGGAAGGCCTTTACCCACATAATCTACCTTATGAATGTAGGAATATGAAAGGCTTACTCACATTGAATGATTCTAGGTTGAAAGGTTTGCTAACCTATGATGAATCAAATTATGTTAGTTATGTTAGCTTAAAGTTGTGATATAGTATTCCTTCATGAATAACTTGACTTGGTAATATAAGACCATTTCATGGTAGCTTGAGTAGGAGATCTCATGGTAGCCTTGGATTGAGAAATAGTACTCCTCTAATGTAGCTTGAACTAGCATCATAAATTGATTGCATGGTAGCTTGACTTGGTTAGGCCAAAGCATTTCATTGGTAGCTAGGATGGAGCAATAGTACCCTTCCTTGAATAGCTTGGACTTGCACGCTAATATGCATTCCATGGTAGCTTGGTCTAGCCTAGTAAGGTGCTATTCCTTTGTAGCCTTGAATTGATAAGTAGTAATCATTCATGCATAATGACTTTCCTTGTACTAAGTATAGAAGTACCTTAAATGAATAATGACAAATAGTAAAGAGGGACTAGCCCCTAACCATTGAGTATGTATGAAAGCCTAAAGTGGTACGCAGTACGTTTGAGATTATGGAGTCTTATCCATGCATTGCACAAGTATGACTTGAAGCTACTTATGAAGTGTGTCTCTTATATGATGTATGCTTAGCTTGAATTGGCGCTATAGTTGCCTTCCATGATATGTTTGACTAAAGGTGAAGATTCCCTTGTCTATGAGAATTAAGCTAAGGATGAGATCAAAGGATGATAAGTATAATTATGGGGTCTTATCCATGCATTGCACAAGTATACTTGGAGGCTACTCATGAAAGTGGTTCTCTTATGATATGAAGGTCGAAGTATTGACTATGTTTTGAATATGATGTATCTCCTATGTTCATGGGCCAAGCCTTATGTTGACTAATGCTTACATTATGTCTATGTTGGAGATTATGCCTATGTCTATGTTATTCTATGCTTATGGCTTATGTCTTATGTTGGCTAACGTTTATGTTATGTTCTTATGGTGTTATGTTAACTATCATATTTAGTAGATTTTGTACTAATGCATACTCTTGCCTGCATTCTTATCAAATGTAGGGTCCGGCGATCTTGAGTTCCATTCTCGTGGCTAGATTTTCTAGTAGAGCAAGGAGTTGAAGACTTGGTGAGTCCTCATAGCATCGAGGATGTGATCACCTTTCCTTTATGTCTTTTCTTTGATGTTTTAGACTTTTGTATGGGTTGCGTCCCAAGGATTTATTCAATGTTGTTTTAGATGGTTTGAGACAGTGTTATAGACTTCCGCTTGCTTTTATAAAGACTTCGATTGTATGCAAAAAGTTTTAAAATTTCCACATCATTTCTATTTACTTTATGTTATGATATGCTAAGTGCCTTGTGTTAGTTCTTTTGGGGTCTAGTACGCCATGTTACATCTAGGGTGTACCCCTGGGTCGTGACATTTTCTCTCTCCACATAGCGGAGAGAACACTTACTCCACTATTTTAAAAATTATTTTGCGACCAAATATTTTAATTCATCTCCGCGTCACACCCATGTTCCCTAGACAATGTTTTTCGCTTGTTTCTTATTATTAGGTATCTAAAACTCATTTAATCACCGAGGGATCATTCATAACATGAAGCATAACCCTTGAATTCATAGTTCAAATTCAAGGTAGAGTTAAGAGTAAAGTCTTGAGAGTTCTTTCGAGTCATTTTGAGAAGTCTTTTACAATCCTTTAAACTTGTTTTAAGACTTGAGTACTTGAGTTTGAGGAAGAGTAGAGTTGAGTTTCAATTTTCAAAATGAATATATGGGAACTAAGTATTCCGAAGAGTAAATGTTTTTACATTTAAGAAGAGAGGAAACAGCGATTTCCAAAAGAGTTCATGAGGAGTTTTGAGTACTATCTCTTTTAAGAGAAACCTTTTGAGTAATAATCTCAAATTTGAGGATGAGGAAATGTTTTTCTAAAACATATGAGCTAAGATATATTTTGGGAGTACTATTGAGCACCGATATGGGGGAGAGTTCAAACAACTCACAGCCCCCATAAACCATGTTGCCAACATGGTATAAAGGATCATATTTTTTAGATGATCCATTATTATTTTTTAAGCATAGCTTAGTGGATCCACTTAGTTGAGGAGTTCTATACCCCGGCAAGGTATAGGACAGATCTGGCATCATGGGTGAGCCGGTGTATCATCACATAGCTCATAGTGATGGTTGTCGGTTAGAGAATCTCCGAAACAAAGTTGTTTTGTATCTTTACATACAAATTGAGTTATTATTGTATTTCTATAAATACATTGAGTTGTTATCTACTATTTTAAAAAGCTTTCTTTATAATGCATCCCTATTGTTGCTTTATATTGAACCAAGTTGAGTATTTCTGAGTTGAGATCAGGTGAATATGTGTTTCTTCAATTCCAGTTCAAGCTTATGTCATGTTTTAGATTTCCCCTTACATGCTCGTACATTTAATGTACTGACGTCATTTGGCCTGCTTCATTTAATGATGCAGATGCAGGTACCCAGGATCATCGTTCAGCACTTCGTTGATCCATACGAGTTCCAGATTTGTTTGGTTAGCCTCCTTGCTTCCGAAGGATCCCTCATTTATGGTGTATCATTCCAGTTTTGTTATTAGGATGTCGTGGGTCTTGTCTCATTGTTCATCTCAGTTAGTAGAGGCTTCATAGATAGATAGACAGTAGTAGTTCATGTGTCTTTTCATTTTCAAATGTTAATGTTTCTAGACTTGAGTTGCCTCTCTGGCTAGTGAATGTTTTATTTCTAAAATATTCTGAGTTTACTTTCGAAACAGTTGAGTAAAGTTTATCCTTTGAGATTATTCTATGTTGAGTAAGTCTTCCACTGAGAGTTGAGTCAGGCAAAGGGTTCGCTTGGGGCCAACAATGGTTCTCGAGTGCCAGTCACGCCCAGGATGTAGGCTTAGGGCGTGACAATAATAACGAGTACGAATTTATAATAAAACTTATCATTGACATTTTAGGAATCTTCTTCATATAAAACAATTAAATTACATATGAAAAAAGTCAGTTAAACTTACTCTCCAACCAACTTGTAAGGCATCTTGTCCTTTTAAAATTTGTAATCGACAAGGACTATGCTGTTTACCTTCAACATGAGGATTGTACAAGCTAGTTGCCATTCCAGCTCCCGCAAATTCGTTATTTGGATCATATGGAGTTCGAGCTATGGCAAGCTAATATAACAAATAATTTAATTGATAAACTTTTACATAATATCCAAATTAACCTCATACATTAGCACTGAAACTGTAAGTTTTCAAGTACAACAACTAAGTGTGAAATCTTATTAACTTTTTCTTTCTTCTTTTTCTAATCAACCATGGTTATCTCAAAAGACAAATGCATAGACCTTAAACTACAAGGATAAGTTATTGCGTTTTTTGCTTCATTTCCAATTAAAATTAATCATGGCAATATATTCATAGTTAAGTACCTTATATCCTTGTGAAGATACATAGCTTCCTTGTTGCTCGCTATTATTATTGTTCTGCATAAGATGTATTGCAATATATGATTTTTGCCAAGATAATTGAAAATTAAACTTTCTCATGTTTGTGCTTGAATTTATTTTCTTATCTATAAATAAATAAAATCTTGAATTTTTGAAATATCTACCAAGTAAAACAATGAATTATCATATTTAGGTATCAATTATTCAAGTAAAAGTGCTAAATTACTCATAATTATCTCACGTCAAGAAATTGAGAGTCGAAATTGACATTCTTTGGTGGTGGCATATCTCTTTGTCTTGTAAGATTATTCTTTGTGATTCTCTTTTTCAGAACAATTCCGAAAGGACAACCTCTATCTTTTGACCATATTGTCGATGCCCTACTATTTGTTGAGGCATCTGAGTTTCGCTTTATCCTAGATAAAGTAGGTTTCATCTATTGAACCAAATATTTATGTCAACAATATCATATTCTTGTATAAAAAAAATCGAAAGTAAAAAAAGAGAGAGTAGAGATATGTCTTAGGATGAAAATTATTGTCTTCTAACAACGGGTGAGCAAATGCATGTTTGTAGAAATTTACACAGTCGTGTATATCCCCATACTTAGTCTGTGAAAAAAACAAAGTCGTAAGAAAGTTACCTAAATTACAATAACTATACATCTTTCTATTCTATGCATACATTTTAAATATGAAACAATATAACAACAATTATAGGTCGTAGATCATAATATTACACTTATTTCTAGAACACAAATTATTGATATTAGACTTCGAAAAGTCAAAATAGGTTTTATATAAAGCCATTATTATTTATTTGTCTTCCAATTTGCAAAGATAAAAATACAATGCAGCCAACACCCTTTCCGTTTTCCATTTTTGTCTTTCACTAAAATCATCCTCCTTTCTTCCCTTCAATTCCCCAAAGATGATTATTTATTTATTAGTTTAGAGTGTTTGGTATGAAGGAAAAAATATTTTAATCAAAATTGAGAAAACAAATTACATAAGTGGCATTGCATGAAAGTTCATTATCTCTTCACATCCCACACCCCTTGACTATCCCAACCCCCTACACCCCAAACCACCACTCCCCCACCACATTCCACTCATATACTGTTTCACTAAATTACATATAAATGCTCTTGAAATAATACTAGAAGATAGTAAGAAATCAACTTATTTTTCATGGAAAACATATTCCTTCATATCAAACAGATGGGTGTGTTTGCTGCGAAAGAAAATATTTTTCACGAAAAATAATTTCCTAGAAAATATTTTCTAAAAACACCAAGAAGATTTCTTACTTATTTTCTAATGTTTGATAAGTAAACAAGAAAATGTTAACCCAAGAGTATTCATATGCTATTTAATAAGACACTATGGTAGCGGAATGAGGTGGGGAGTGGGGATTCAAGGATGGCAGGGGTGGGATTATCAAGAGGTGGGAGTTGGGACTTGTGGGATTGAGTGGATGGAGAGGAGCTAATAAATTCAGAATGTCACTTATGCAATTTATTTTCACTTCTTTTATTAGGAAAGTCATTTTTCTCAATTTTTGAGAAACTTATTTTCCTAAAGAACTTTGGTGCCTTTTCATTTGTAGATCAAACAATAATTTTAAATACACATTTCCCTTTAAAAAAAAGTGAAAGAGGAATTTTTTTTATCTAACAATAATTTGAACTACGTTGTAAGCGATGCCTAATCTTTCATAAAACTTCAGACTTGCACCAAATGATGGTGACTCAATGGGGACAAACCCTATGAATAAAAGTTGTTTCAAGATGAAGGAATTCAAAATCTCCAAGTATGCAAGTTGAACTCTTTAAATTCTTCAAAGTCTGCAGGTCGAAGAGTCTGCAAGTTAAAGTCTTCAAATTCTTCAAGCTTAGTCTTTGAAAGATAAAATATCTCGACAAGACTTGAAGAAGGGGGATTAGTAGTCATTTAAAATTTATTAAATATAGATTTATAAAATGATTCAGATTATATTAAATTCATGAATATATAAGCCCAAATAAATAGTATGGATTAATACAATTGGGTTTAATTATTTAAATTCAATAAATATGAATTTAATTAAGGTCTGCTCGATAAAGCTCATATGCCATGTCACTTAAATTTGATTGGCCGAAGGGAATCCTATTCCAATCACAACTCCTCTATTTTAAAACTCTAAATAGGGATCCTAATAGTTCAGAAATGGAACCAAGACTTCTAAACAAGAAGCTAGAGAAGCTTGTGCATCAAAAGCCACATATTTCTCACAAGTTCAAGATTTTTTTAACAAGAAGCTAGAGAAAGCTCATGGATCAAAAGCCGCAGATTTCTCTACAAGCTACAAGTTCAAGAATTCAAGAAGTCAAGATCAAGATAAAGTTCAAGTTCAAGAATGATCAAGATCAAGACCGTCGGATTCACGATCAAGCTCGAAGCCCTTGGATTCAACTAGAAGTCAAGATCAAGATAAAGTTCAAGCTCAAGAACAATCAAGATCAATCTTGAAGCCTTTGAATTCAACTAGAAGTCTAGATCAAGATAAAGCTCAAGTTCAAGAACGATCAAGATCAAGATCGTTGGATTCAAGATCAAGCTCGAAGCCCTTGGATTCAACTAGAAGTCAAGATCAAGATACATTTCAAGTTCAAGAACGATCAAGATCAAAACCATCAAATTCAAGATCAAGCTTGAAGCCCTTGAATTCAACTAGAAGTCAAGATCAAGATAAAGTTCCAGTTCAAGAACGATCAAGGTCAAGACCACCAAATTCAAGATCAAGCTCGAAGCCCTTGGATTTAACGAGAAGTCAAGATCAAACTAAAAGTTCAAGTTCAAGATCAAGTTCAAGTTCAAGATCAAGATAAAGTTCAAACTCAAGATAATTCAAGATCAAGCTCAAGAGCCCTTAAATTATATCAGAAAAGGAGAATTCAGATTAATTATAGAGATTGTAACACTAGCATTTTTGAAGTAATAAAATGGTTGTTGCATAATTTTCCGTTCTTGATTATTATTATCTCGACGTGAATTTTATTGTCTACAAATTATGGGCATTTGTAGTCATTTAAAATTTATTAAATATAAATTTATAAAATGATTCAGATTATATTAAATTAATGAATATATTATTCCAAATAAATATTATGGATTAATATAATTGATTAAATTATTTAAATCTAATAAACATAGAAATTAAAACCTGCTCCATAAATCTCATATCCCATGTCATTTAAATCTGATTGGCCGAAGGGAATCCTATTCCAATCACAACACCTCTATTTTAAAACTATAAATATGAATCCTCATAATTCAGCAAGGGAACCAAAACTTCTAAACAAGAAGCTAGAGAAAGCTCGTAGATCAAAAGCCACAGATTTCTCTACAAGTTTAAGACTTCTAATCAAGAAGCTAGAGAAAGCTCATGGATCAAAAGGCACAAATTTCTCTACAAGTTCAAGAATTTTTAACAAGAAGCTACAGAAAGCTCGTAGATCAAAAGCCGCAGATTTCTCTACAAGCTACAAGTTCAAGAATTCAAAAAGTCAAGATCAAGAAAAGTTCAAGTTCAAGAATGATCAAGATCAAAACTGTTGGATTCAAGATCAAGCTCAAAGACCTTGGATTCAACTAGAATTCAAGAACAAGATAAAGTTGAAAATCAAGAACGATCAAGATCAAGACTGTCAGATTCAAGATCAAGATTGAAGATCTTGAATTCAAATAAAAGTCAAGATCAAGATAAAGTTCAAGTTCAAGAACGATCAAGATCAAGACCACTGGATTCAAGATCAAGCTCGAAGGCTTTGGATTCAACTACAAGTCAAGATCAAGATAAAGTTCAAGTTCAAGAACGATCAAGATCAAAACCACCAGATTCATGATCAAGCTCGGAGCCTTTGAATTTAACTAGAAGTCAAGATCAAGCTAAAGTTAAAGTTCAAGAACGATCAACATCAAGACCGCCGGATTCAAGATCAAACTAGAAGCCCTTGGATTCAACTAGAAATCAGGATCAAGATAAAATTTCAAGTTCAAGATCAAGATCAAGTTCAAGCTCAAGATCAAGATCAAGTTCAAGTTCAATATCAAGATCAAGTTCAAGTTCAAGATAAATTCAAGATTAAGCTCAAGATCCCTTGAATTATATCTGAAAAGGCAAATTTAGAGGAATCATAGAGATTGTAACACTCACATTTTGAAGTAATAAAATGATTGTTGCATAATTCTCTGTTCTTGATTATTATTATCTCGACACGAATTTTATTATCTACAAATTTTGGCACGCCCAGTGGGAAAATCTCTACCTCTCATAAAGCTTTATGAAGGCAAAGGGAATACCAAACAACATGTAGCACACTTTATCGAAACTTGCAATGATGCTGGGACATATGGTGTTTATCTCATTAAATAGTTCGTTCGATCTCTCAAAGAAAATGACTTTTATTGGTACACAGATCTCGAACCAAATTCTATAGATTGTTGGGAGCAGTTAGAGCAAGAGTTCCTCAATCTTTTCTATAGCACAAGACGCGCCTTTAGTATGATTGAACTTACAAAGGCTCGTCAAGGTGAAAATGAGCTAGTTGTTGACTTTATCAATTGTTGGAGAAGTTTGAGCCTAAACTGCAAAGATCGCCTTAGTGAAACTTCTAGCATTGAAATGTGCATCCAAGGATTGAATTGGAGTCTTCACTACATCTTACAAGGATTAAAACCCAATACATGCGAAGTGCTGGAAACTCGTGCACATTACATGGAATTAAGCATGACTTTAAGAGAAGATCAACGATCTCCTGTCTATGAACCTCATGAAGATGAAGATATAGAAGAACTCCAAAGTGGGGGCAGGTCTGTATAAGAAGATGACTTTGAAGAGTCAATATATATCTAGACGCTCCTTAATGTATGAGCTTAAACTGCAAGTTACAATGCTCTTCATCGCATGAGCCTAAACTGCAAGTTATAATGCTCCTAGATGCACGAGCCTAAAGCTGCATGTCAGAACGCTTTTATTATTTGAGCTACAACTCTAAGTTTAAAAGCTCTTAAAATTTGAGCTAAATCTCTAAGTTGGGAAAACTCTTCAAATTTGAGTTAGACCTTCATATCATAAAGCACTTTAAATTCAAGATAAATATTCAAGCTGAAATGCTCCTAGATGCACAAGCCTAAACATTATATCACAAGACTGTTACAATTGTGGTAAGGCTGGTCATAAGTCCTCTGACTGTCGTGATCCAAAAAAGGACAAAGACAAAGACAAAGGCAAAGGCAAAAGTCAAGCAAACATCGTGGAAGAGATGGAAGATGCAGATGACCTTTGTACAATGATCTCGGAGTGCAACTTAGTTGGAAATCCCCAAGAGTGGTTTCTCGACATAGGTGCCACTCGACATATTTGTTCTGCGACAGAAGCCTTTGTAACATACACTCCTGCTGAGTTTGATGAAGATTTGTTCATGGGAAACACATCAACAACAATGATTGCAGGAACTGGAAAAGTAATGTTGAAAATGACATCCGGCAAGGTGTTCACTTTGAACAATGTTCTGCATGTTCCTACTATTAGGAAGAATTTAGTTTCTGATGCACTGCTCGTTAAGAACGGGTTTAAGTGTGTCCTAGTTAGTGACAAAGCTATAATAAGTAAGAATGAGATATTCTTAGGAAAGGGTTACTTCAATGAGGGCCTCTTCAAACTGAATGTAATGGTTGTTGACAGTATTAATAAGAATTCTGCTTCTGTTTACTTATTAGAGTCAAATTATTTATGGCATGCTCGTTTGGGACATGTAAATTACAAAGTCTTGCAGAAATTGATTACTTTAGAAGTATTGCCTGATTTCAAATGCGATAAATCGAAATGTGAAATTTGTGTGGAAAGTAAGTTTTTTAAACATCTTTATAAGTCTTTTGATAGGAATTCAAAACCTTTAAACTTAATTCACACAGATATATGCGATATGAAGTCAACACAATCTCGTGGTGGTAAAAAGTATTTTATAACTTTTACTGACGATTGCACTCGATTCTGTTATGTATATTTGCTTAATACTAAGGATGAAACAATTGATGGATTTAAGCAATACAAAAATAAAGTGGAAAATCAATTGAATCTAAAGATAAAAATGATTCAGAGTGATAGGGGTGGAGAATATGAATCTCCTTTTGCAGAGATATGTTTGAAATATGGTATTATCCATCAAACTATTGCACCCTATACACCACAGTCCACTGGTGTCACTGAACGGAAGAACAGAACATTAAAGGAAATGATGAATGCCTTGATAATCAGATTTGGTTCACTGTGAAATCTGTGGGGGGGAAGCCATCCTTATGGCTAACAAGATGCTCAATAGGGTAGGCCGTAGCAAAACTCAATCGATTCCATATGAGTTATGGAAAGGAAGGAAACCCACCTAGAAATATTTCAAAGTGTGGGGGTGTCTAGCCAAAGTAGAGGTTCCTTTACCCAAGAGGGTGAAAATTGGATCCAAAACAGTGAATTATGTATTTATTGGATATGTTGTGAAAAGTAAGGCCTGCCAATTTTTGGTTCACAAATCTGATAATTGTGAAATTCATGTGAATACGGTAATTGAGTCAGATAACGCTGAGTTCTTTGAACACATTTATCCATATAAAACTGATTGTGACTCAACTAGTGAAAGACCTAAACGACCACGAGAAGAATCAACGAAAAATACACTACCTAATGAGGATCCTAGGCGTTGTAATCGCCAATGAAACTCTACGTCTTTCGGACCAGATTTTATGTCATTCTTGCTTGAACATGAGCCTCCAACATTTAAAGTAGCTATGTCTTCGTCTGAGTCAATCTAATAGAAAGAAGAATTCAATAATGAGATTGAATCAATTTTTAAGTAATCATACTTGGGAATTAGCTGATCTTCCTCCAGGAAATAAACCTTTAGGATCAAAGTGGATCTTTAAAAGGAAAAAATGAAAGCCGATGGGACTATTGAAAAATATAAGGCTAGACTTGTAGTCAAAGAATACAGACAAAAGGATGGTCTGGACTACTTTGATACATACTCTCCAGTAATAAGGATAACATCAATTAGGATGTTAATAACACTAGCGGCAGTGTATGATCTTAAAATCCACCAGATGGATGTAAAGACATCCTTCTTAAATGGCGAGTTGGAGGAAGAAATTTACATGGAACAACCTGAAGGATTTGTGACTCCTGGTAAATAAGAGAAAGTATGCAGACTTGTGAAGTCGCTTTATGAGTTCAACCAAGCACCCAAACAATGACATGCTAAATTTGACCAAACAATGTTGGCAAATGGATTCAAGATTAACGAATGTGATAAGTATGTTTACATTAAAAACGTTCTGAATCATGAAGTCATTTTTTGTCTGTATGTTGATGACATGTTAATAATGAGTAAAGATATTGACGATATAAATGCTACTAAGTGTATGTTGTCCAGCAAGTTCGATATGAAAGACTTAGGAGTTGCTGATTTGATCTTAGGGATCAGGATTCTCAAAACTCCTCCGGGACTAGCATTATCTCAATCTCATGATATTGAAAGTGTATTGGATAAGGTTAAATACTTGGATTTCAATGTTGTCAAATCTCCAATTGACTTAAGCTTTACATTTCAAAAGAATAAAACTGAAAGTGACTCTCAATTGGAATATGCCAGATTGTTGGAAAGTTTGATGTATATTATGTATTGTACGTGACCAAATATAGCATGTGCTATTAACAAACTGAATCGGTTCACTAGTAGTTTCGAATCAAACTCACTAGATGGCAATGAAATGTGTGTTGAGGTATCTAAAACATACACAACACTATTCTTTGCATTATAATAAATATCCTGCTTTGATTGAAAGATATGGTGATGCAAATTGGATCACCGGGTCAAATGAAGTAAAAGCCACAAGTGGTTATGTGTTTAAGCTTGGTGGAGAAGCCGTCTTTTGGAAATCGTCCAAACAGACATGTATCGCTCGCTCCACGATGGAATCTGAATTTATTACTTTAGATAAGGCTGGTGAAGAAGCTGAATGGCTCTGAAATTACTTAGAGGATATTGCATTCTGGCCCAAACCTGTGAGACCTATTTGCATACATTGTGATAGTCAAGCAACAATAGGTAGGGCAGGGAGCGTCATGTATAATGGGAAGTCTCGTCATATATGACGGAGACATAACACCGTAAGACAGTTGCTCTATAGTGAAATTATCACAAATGACTATGTGAAGTCAAGCGATAATGTGTATCACTAACGAAAAGCCTAGTGAGAGAGGCAGTTGAAAGATCATCTAAAGGAATGGGTTTATGGCTTAGGACAAGTCAGCATAGCGGTAACTCTATCTAGCAGACTGGAGATCCCAAGAGCTAGATTCAAGGAGAAAAACAAAGTTGTGACTACCGGTTCGACATTGGCAATCAACTCAATCCATTCTCATGATGAAGACAATGTTTAGGAACAAGGTTAAGACTTTAAGGCGTGTTAATGAGTTAATAAAGCTTAAAGTTTTTAATGATTTCCTAAGTTTGGCCGATTTGACCAAATAGTGTATCTACGAGATGACACAGTTAGAAATCACCTATGTGAGTGTGAAGTGTAAGCTGCTTCAAAGAGAATTTTATGTTAAAAGCCTATTCTATATACACTCATGAAACCAGGAGGTGTTCATGGCTGAAACGAACACAACCGTAAGAACCATAAATGGTAAAGGGTTAATTGTGTGACATATGGTTATCTAGGTATACACCAAATCTCGACGGTTCAAAGGTATCGCATCTATCGATTGACCGAGTATATCCGACATATGTTCACTACGGAAAGACCAAGGGGAAACCTACTTATCCAGATGCAATTAATCCTTGCTTGTAAAGTACACACTCTTCCGGGCATTCCTTATGTTATAACCATTCCCCATTCATGTGGGGGATTGTTGGTTATATAGCAAGAGTTAATGGGAAATGGAGGGAAGATGAAAAGAGAGGAACTTGAAAAGCCCTCTTATGCTTTAGTAAAAAGGTATTTATCCCTCATCGGTGGTGGAAAGAAAAATAGAAGAGTTTAAATAGAGAAACGCTTCTATTAATTGTCAAAAGGATTGGAAAGAGGGACCCCCCTCACGCCATCGTCGTCGTCATCGCTCGCTCGACT
This sequence comes from Solanum stenotomum, assembly GCF_019186545.1. Taxonomy (NCBI): domain Eukaryota; kingdom Viridiplantae; phylum Streptophyta; class Magnoliopsida; order Solanales; family Solanaceae; genus Solanum; species Solanum stenotomum. The sequence continues at coordinate 14,998,779 of NC_064287.1, forward strand.
TTGGCTTTGGCTTTGGCTTTGGAAAATGATCGATCGAGATATAATTTTTTGGATAAAGTTTGTTTTAATATTTAGTTAATTATTTATTTTATTAATTAAAATAAACTAAATTGCCAAAATGTTTCAATTAATTAGTTAATTAACCGATACATTCCGATCCGACTCGGATCCACATGCGACCCATTTTATTTCAACTTTCCCATTTTATTTAAATTACCCGCTATTGGAAATGACTGTTCTGAAAGGTTGCAACTTTCAGGAACACCCATGACCGTTTGAAAGGTTGCAAACTTTCAAGAATTGTCGTGTGGATTCTGAAAGGTTGCAAGCCTTTCGGAACCAGTTCCTCTTGTCTATAAATACCACTGATTCTTCAAACTTTTTCCTTGTGAATTTTCTGATTTCTTCTTCTTCTACACAGAATTTCTTCGTGTACTTTACTACCATTGAGTGGCTCCCTAACACCAGCGTTTTGGGTATCAATACAGTGGTGATTGAGATCATTCTATCCTAGGAGGACATATTTCAAATCTAACCTCGGATACTAGAGGGGAATAATTTCCTTAAGGGGACACTGTGCATTTAGTGGGCTTGATCTTTTTCCGTTCTGTTTTTCCAAATTCTGGTATGTTTTACAGATTTTAATTTTTTTGTGAATTAATTTATGTTCTTCTGTTTCATCACTGGTTCTTTGGAAACTTTGGTAACTTCGTGTTTATGCAAAGTTTCTGGTAATCAGTGCTACTGTTTTAAACACAGATTGGCAACATTTACCTCATGACCTCTTTATCTTGAGGTTAGTATACATTCTTTCCACCAGATCCCACTTTATAATATGGTAATGTAAAATGGAGTTAAACAATGATGAATAAATTGGAACGAAGGTTCTCAAGAACTGATTCAAGTCAATGATTTTTTTGTTTGGTTTCTCATCCAGTGTCAGAAGCCTACATTAACGCCTCAACTAACATCTGAATCACACACTGCAGGGTTCATTCGGGGGTGACGCTCCCAACAAAATTTTTACATACGCAAGACTTATACTCGAAACCTCTGATTAAGAATTGCCAAACGACTATATATATTCCACGCCATTTTACTTTTGAGTACGTAAAAGAAAGTTAGGTACAAAATTAAAATTATGAAAGTAGGGCAATTGAGTAAGGTCTTTAATATCACGACAAAAGTACAAACATATTCTTTAATTTAGTTCCAACTTCGAAGACAACTTTATTTTCACGTCTCTATTTGGGTAATTAACTGTATAGTACAGGAAGGAAAAAGGATTATCAAGGGTATTTTAGTCATGTTATCAAAATCAATACACTGCTGGTCACACGCAATTAAGTATTAAGAATAACACATAATACGTAACTTGCCTTTTCTTTTAGCGATAAATACTTTGTTTACACAAATTCAATAATATCCCCATTAAATTAAGCTTCAGATGATTTCTCGGTCATCATCATTTATGGGCTAATTTTAAAAATAATTATGTGTCATTCACATCAATTAAGTATTTATGATATCCACTAGTTGTTAAGAAAATAATTATTTAGTGAGTTTATCATTTTACCTATATTAATTATAAAGTGAATGAATAAAAAATTTAATATTATTAAGAAGTTCTATCTTTTTCAAAGTAACTAATTGAGGGTATATTAGATAAAAAAATTATCCTTTCTTGATTTGTCAAAATAGACAAATAAAAAAGAAAAATTAGACAAGTAATTAAGCATAAAGGGAGCATTATTTTTACAGTTCATGCACCGCATATCGGAATTCATAATTACAAAAGAAAGAAAGGTGTTTTTTAAATACCTATAAATAATTTTTGTATGAAACTAATTAATCTAAAAAAATATATAAAGTTATCATTTATGAATGTCACCACTGCTTCAATGATGTTTACGGAGAAGGAGGGTGAAAATAATGAGGGTGAAGAAAGCGGCGAAAGATTCTTCGTATTTTGAAAAGTCAAATAAGAATCCTAAATAAATTTTTATAACACATTTAAGGGTCGTTTGGTACAAAAATGAATAATGCAGGGATTATTAATGTTGAAATTAGTAATGCAGGAATTAATAGTGCAGGGATTAGTAATGCAAAATTTATTTTTACCAAGTGTTTGGTTCATTGGTTCCAACCCCATTTTAGAATTGGGTTAAAACTTTATTAAAAAAAAACTTCTTTCCAATTATACCCTTGAATTATTATGTAATTAAGTTAAGGTAAATAATTGTCGGACAATATTATTTTTTTATGGCCTTCTAACTAATTAGTTATGAGAAGAACAATTTTGTTGTCATGTTTGCCTTTTTTTCCACTTAAATTATTTGAGGATAAATAATTGTCGTCTTAGTAAATTGATTACTTACAAAACGTCAATTTTCAAATTTTTTTTTTAAAAAAGATAAACTATCAACTTTTAATTGAAAAGACGTAAACAATAGTAAAACTAAATAAATCATCTACATTTACATATAAAAATTGCAAGTTTTAGTTTTAATATGTATGCAATTTTATAAAATGTTCAAATACAAATAATTAGAAACCACACAAATATTGCCCTTTTAATTAGTTAATGTTAAGCAACTTACATTTCAAATATTGTATTAATTTGTATTGGATTTATGTAGTAACAAACAACTTTCTCTAAATAATTTGTAAGCTAATTTATTTAAATAAATTTACTAGTACAAATATAAAACATAAAATCAAGAAAATAAATTAAATAATTAAATGATTTGAGGGATATTTTTGTCCTTACATAGACTTATCCCATGGTATTATATCCAATGTATTACTAATACCTCCAAATGGAAGTTATTAGTAATACACCCTATAATACCATGTATGAGGTATAACTAATCCAAGTTATTAGTAATACACCCTATAATACCATGTATGAGTTATAACTAATCCATGGATTAGTTATACATAGGCCCAAATTCCTATCAAACATAGTACTAAATAATACCATACATAATACATGTATTATTTATTTTAATGCGGCCTACCAAACGATCAGAGTCCAAGTTACCATATAATTTTATTATTATTATTATATTAATAATATATAAATATATTAAAAGAAATAGGTATTTCTAAAAATAAATAGACAGTGTAGTTTCTTGTTAATCGTAGTCCGTAGATCGTACAAACTACATTTCAATGTCTACTTATATTTGTTCAATTCTACTCCCTCCGTTTCTTTTTATATGTCACCTTTTTAGATTACACTTGTATTAAGAAATTAAGTAATTTTATGCTTCTACCCTTATTTAATGTTTTCTTAAGTCAATTTTCAATAAATGATGAATATGCCAGATTTCAAAAATTAAAATGCATTTGTATGACTATTTAAATTTTTGAGTTTATTTTCAAAATCAGATTTATAGAATAGTGAATGGAGAGAGTAATTAATCAATGTATGAAGTACTCCAATAAATATTAATTACTTATTAGTTTTCCTATGTTGATCAACATATATATTTTCAAGACTAATTAACTACTACTCCCTCTGTCCCTAATTACTTGTCCACTTTTGAATTGGCACACCAATTAAGAAATCAATAATTGACATAGTCAGTTTACCATTTTACCCCTACTAATTATGAAGTAGATAAATTAAAAACTTAAGATTTTCAAGAAGTTCTACCTTTTTCAAAGTAATTAATTGAGGGTATAATAGGTAAAAAAAATTTGTCCTTTCTGGATTTGTCAAAATGTACAAGTAATTAAGGACAACTAAAAAAGAAAATGTGGACAAGTAATTAGGGACATAGGGAGTATATCAAAGGTATAAAGAATATGACAATTTATGTATTGTTTTTATAAAAGGACAAGTATTATGATGTAACTATTTATAAAAAGGGATAATATATAAAAAGAAATGGATGAAGTATTTACTTTCACTGCAAATAGAAAGTTAGGTCTAAAAATTAATTTTACAAGTTGTCGATTAATAATTTATTACTACTGTATATACAGTTCATGCACATGCATGTCTATGTCCAGAGCATAATTGTACAAAAGAGAAAAACTAAGCATGTTTATTAAATGTTTACGTCTTCTTTGATTAGGCTTTATTTGTTTGCATTTAATAGATGTCTGAATTTAAATCGTTCAAATTTTAATTCATTAAGTACGTTTGTTTTTGTTAAGATTTCGGCACGAATTCAATCTGATAATTGGGTCAGATCCGTCAACAAGTCTTAATGACATTTAGATTTCAATTAGCACACATTTGGTAATTATTATCCATCTATCTAATAATAGTTGTCCACTATTGACTTGACTCACACCTTAAGAAACTATAAATAGAAGGGTAATTTTATATCACCCTTTGAATATAATAAATACAATGTCATGAAAAATGTAATAGGGAAATGACTATATTTAATGATTAGGGTAAATTAGGAACTAAGTGTAAAATTATCCATGAATTTTATAAAGTGGACAAATATTGTTGGGCATCTATTTTTAATATAGTGGACAAGTATTGTTGGATAAAGGGAGTATGTTTGTACTAAATGCTTAAAGAAACGCCTTTTAAAACAAACGAAAAGGAAACAAAAGATGAAATTTAAATCATGGATCAAGTAAGCCCTCTCGGAGAATTTCTTAAATAGGTCACAAACTTGTAAGCTAATTTCTCCGGCACCCCTTTCATCACTATCTGTTCTCTTTTTGGAAATAACACATCGCCAAATTTTATACCTTCTTTAAATTTTGAGTGTTTAATATAATATTTAATATTATATCATTTAAATTTTTATTTATAGGATTATATTAGTTATTATAATGATGTTGTTGTTTTCTTAATACTTATAAATTCTCAATTCAATATATTTAGATGTTAAAAAAAATTGTCTCAATCATTTAATGTTCAAATTATCATCGTTGTCAATTATCACCACCACAAATTCTTCATCTGCCACCACCACTTCAGATCATATCCACCATCACTAGCGAACATAAATTGTTATTTTTTGCTCAAACACTAATTTTATTTTTATGCATTTTTTTAATCTATTTCTAATACTTAGTTATTGTTTATTTCAACTGCATATTTAATATGGTTATAAACTAAAAAATATATGCACATCCAGATGTTCAATTAAAACAAACAATCTTAATCATTCACTGTTCAGATCCAGAGACAACATCTTAATCATTTAGATGTTCATTCAGTCCAGACGTCTTAATCTTAATGAAAACAAAAGAGGTTTTAGTCTCTTCATTTTATTTTACTTGATTTTTATATATATTAAAAATAAATTATTTATTTTAATAAATTAAATTTTTTTTATTATCTTTGCTCATACTATTCTTAACAATTTTAAGGAAAATGTCAAATCAACATAAATCAATATAATATAAAATGATCAAAATAATAACTTACGTTTCCCAGTTTCCACCAAATGTAACTACCCAAATCGTCATTACTTATTTAGGGCAAAACGTCGTGAGTAACTGGGGCCCACTCTCCCGCCAGAGCGGGATGGTGCCGCTACGACAGCGACGCCCCAGCGGGAATGGGAGCGCCAGAGTGGGAAGGACAGAGGGTAGAACTTACTGACGCGAAGTCTTATTCCTCCTTTTTACCAAAGTGCCAAAAAGAGGTGAGGATCACCCCAGAAACCCGTAAAAGGCTACTCTAGTCTTGGGAAGGAAGGAGAAATAGATTTCTAGTGCAAGGTTGACGACAACTCGCTGATTCCTAGCCAAAATCCACCGTCTCGTTGTCCAGAAGCCAGGATTGGAGCTACAATCCCTCTGCAGCTGCTTGGCGCCCAGGTAGGCTAGGTTAACTTACTTGAGTAGTGGTAAATTCGTGCTCACTGTGTAGTATATTGCTAATCGATGATAGAATTCATGTTTAGGCCTTCGGGCACATAAAAAGGGATGGTTGTACATGTGCTCCTAGTTGTTCAATAAGATGTGTATTATGGGGAAAGCCCCATCCTGTGAACTAGGTGTAGATGATTGTTCGACTTCCCGTTTGTGTTATATATGCCTGTTAATGACTTCATTGTATGCTTGCATGTAGGTGAATAGAGAAACATGAATCGAACCTAACGAAATAACTAAGTATGGACAATTGCATGCCATGAACCTGTTACTTGACTTTGTGTGTCATGCCTCGAGCCTACACCCTTGGTGGGACTGGCACTTGAGAACCATTGTTGGCCCCAAGAGAACCCTTGGCCTAGCTTAACTTATAGCGGAAGACTTAATAATCAAGAAAACAATCTCCAGATATAACTCATGCAAATAACTTATAGAGAGAATAACTTAGCCAAAGTGGCAACTTAAGTCTTAACATATACAACTGAAAATGGAAAGAATAAAGAACTATAACTACTCGTCCATGAATCCTCTAAAACAAGGAGAGATGTCAGGACAAGACCCCCGATCATTCTAACAACTAAAATACTAAAACAAGATAATAAGGGATCCTTCGAAAAGCAAGGAGGCTCATCAACTGACTCTGAGTGCTCAAATGGATCAACGAGGTGCTGGATGCTGATCCTGGTTACCTGTGTCTGCAACATAAAATGATGCAAGCCAACTGACATCAGCACATTAAATGTATGAGTATGCGAGGGGAAAACTAAACATGACATAAGTTTGAAAAGAATCTGAAAAGGAACACGTACCTTGGCTTTACTCAACTCATGAATAACTCAACTTAAATGCAAAGTAAAAACAACAATAATGGTGCAGTTTATACAAAGCATTTAAAATAGTAGATGATAACTCAATTACATATAAAGTATTATAGTACTGTGGGAGTTTCTCTAACTGACAACCACCACTATGAGCCTAAGTGATGATACAACGTCTTGCCCACGCTGCCAAAAATGTCCTATACTTTGTCGTCATATAGAACGGCTCAACTAAGTGGATCCACTAGTCCATGATAAAAAATACTAAGGAATCATCTAAAAAGTATGATCCTTTCTACCCGTGATGGCTACATGGTTTATGGAGACTTGAGTTATTAAGAACTCGCATCCCCATATCGGTGCTCAATACTAATCCCAAAACATACTCAACTCATATATTTTAAAAACAAAACTCCTTCTGTGATTTGAGATAATTACTCAAAAATTAGCTCAAAGGCTCTTTTCGAAATTGGTGTTTCTTCTCTTGTTTAAATGTGAAAACACTTACTGTTTGGGAATACTTAGGTCCCATATACTCTTTTTGAAGAAATGAACTTCATTTATTACTCTTACTTAACTCAAAACTAAAGTCTTATAACAAGTTTAAAGCATTTGCAAAAGACTTCTTGAGAAGACTCTAAGAACTTTCTAGACTTGGCTCTCAACTTTCCTTGAATTTAATTTTATGGATTCAAGGTTATTATTCAAGTTTATGGATGATTTCTAGGTGTTTAGAATTCATTTAAAGTAGTTAGAATCACTAGGAAGTTTTTGTACAATTTATAAGGACTTAAACGGGCCAAACGAGGAAAAATGGATTGGGGCAGATAGACCTGGCGCACTGCTGGCTCGCCGCGCCAGCCCCCAGAGTTCATAGAGCTATTTCTGGCCCACTGCTGGCGCGTCGCCCTAGCCTTCCTAGAGCTATGGGGATGCGCCATGCCAGCTCTCTCCCAGTTCAACTTGATGAATTTTCCAATTCGTTTTCTGACCTTAATTCGACTAAACTCGATCCCTTTTCTCAAATTCCTTTTAGATTCAGCTACCCAAAACATATACACAAGGATCTAACTCAAACAACCCAAAGGATCAACATTTTAATCTTGAGAAACTCCTCAATCTCAACCCAAATTCAAGAACGAAAGCAATTCAAGAACACCCATCAAGAACATTCAAACTTCCAATCTTTTTAGGACGAATTCACGCTGAAATAAATATGTTTGGCACGTGGGTGAAAGAACCCAACTTTATGAAAGTCTCACATACTTGTAGGATCAAATCCTCGAGGAAATCCGCAACCAATTCCTCACGAAGACGATGAATTTTTTATTTTTCCTCTTTTTTTTTCTCTTGAGTTCTTCTCTCTAAAACCCTAGCGTTAATTTCCAATTGTGCAAACTGAACCAATTCAGTTTTAACCCTAATTAATTCACTAAAAATGAATTAAATCAAGTAGGTAAGGAAAAGACCAAAATACCCCTTAAAAATCCGGTTTGACTTTCCTTATCTCCCAACTTCAAATGGACATATCTCCCTCATATGAACTCGAAATTGATCAAACTCAGCGGCGTTGGAAATATAATTCTAAGATGTTTCCTACGGTATCTGGAAGCACACCTAAATCATCCTGAGCTAGGAGTTATTATTGTTTGAAGTTGACCAAAAACTCAAACTTAACATAATTTAACCAATTTTCCAGATTTTTCATTCTTTCCAAAAACGTCTCTTTCTAGTCCTTTCAAATAGCGAGGTGTTATAATATCTCCCCCTTGGGAACATTCGCCCTCGAATGAGATTACTCTTATTAGGCTAAGGGTGTAACATCTAGCATTCAGTTCAAACACTCAACAAGCAAATCTAACACATCAAGTATATAAATTAAAAAGTACTAAGAAGAGAATTAGTACCTTCGTCTGGAATTTCTCCAAGCTCAGAGAGATGTGGATATATCTTCTTCATATCTTCTTCAGCTTCCCAAGTAGCTTTCTCAACAAACTGATTCCTCCAAAGGACTTTGACTTATTCTACTTCCTTGGTCCTCAACTTGCAAACTTTGTGATAAAGAATCTAAATCGGAATCTCCTCATAGGATAAGCTATCCTTGATACCAATATCTTTCGTTGGTATGATAAGTGAAGGATCGCCCATGCACTTTTTCAACACGGAGACGTGAAATACCAGATGAATCGCTACTAACTCTTGTGGTAGCTCTAACTCATAAGCTACATTGCCAATCCTCTTGGATATTCTGTAAGGACCAATATACCGGCGACTAAGCTTCCTTTTCTTACCAAATCTCATAACACCCTTCATGGGTGAAACTTTCAAGTATACCCAATCATCTACTTCAAACTCTAGCTCCCTCTTCCTAACATCAGTGTAGGATTTCTGTCAACTCTATATTGTTTTCAACCTCTCTTGAACAACTTTTACTTTCTCCATAGCTTGATGAACTAAGTCTGGTCCTATCAACCGTGCTTCACCAACTTCAAACCATCCAATAGGAGATCTGCATCTTCTCCCATAAAGAGCTTTATACGAAGCCATCTGGATGCTAGAGTGGTAACTATTGTTGTAAGCAAATTCAATCAGAGGTAGGTGATCATCCCAATTACCTTTGAAATAAATCATAGAAGCCCTCAACATATCCTCTAAGGTCTGAATGGTGCGCTCTGCTTACCCATCTGTCTGAGGATGAAAGCTAGTACTTAAGTTTACTTTTGAACCTTAACCTTTTTGAAAAGATTTTCAGAACTGTGCAGTAAATTGTGCACCTTTGTCTGAAATAATCGAAATTGGCACCCATGAAGTCTAACCACTTCTTGAATATACAACTTAGCATAATCTTCTCCCGAATGGGTAGTCTTTACCGGCAAAAAGTGGGTTGATTAACAATCACCCAAATAGAATCATGATGTCTGCGAGACCTTGGTAAATCTTTGATGAAGTCCATATTGATCATCTCCCACTTCCATTTCGAAAGTTCTATATTTTGAGCTATACCATCAGGCCTTTGGTGCTATACTTTAACTTGTGGGCAATTTGGACACTTAGCAACAAACTCTGCAATGCCCTTCTTCATACTACTCCACCAATAAACTTCTCTCATATCGTGATACATCTTTGTGAAACCCGGATGAATGGAATATCTGGAGCTATTAGCTTCCTCCATAATCCTCTCTTGGAGTTTATCCACCCTTGGTATACATAATCTACCCTAATACCTCAATACACCATTTCCCCCATTTTTCAAAAGCCATTACTTTTTGCTTATGAACATTTGTCTTCAATTCATGCAAAATAGGATTTTTGTCTTACTTCTCTGTTACTTCTGACACTAAGAATGATTCAGCCCCATTCATCACCACCACTCTTCCCTCTGTGGAATCCATTAGTCGTACTCCCAAGCATGCAAGTCTTCGCACATCTTTTGCCAACTCTTTCTTATCTTCCTCAAAATGGGCAGTACTACCCATAGACAACCTGCTCAAGGAATCAACTACAACATTAGCCTTACCTGGGTTGTAAAAAATACTTATGTCATAATCCTTGAGTAATTCTAACCACCTCATTTGTATGAGATTAAGCTCTTTCTAAGTAAACACATGCTGAAGACTCTTATGATTGGTGAACACATCCATATGAACACCATAAAGATAGTGGTGCCATATTTTCTAAGCAAATACTACGAAAGCGAACTCTATATCATGGGTTGGGTAGTTCCTCTCATGAACTTTCAACTGTCTAGAGGCACAAGCTATAACTTTGTCATTCTGCATCAACACACAACCCAAACAAACTCTAAACGCATCACAATACACGACAAAACCTTGAGTACCTTCTAGTAAGGTTAACATTGGGGCAGTAGTCAACCTCTTTTTCAATTCTTGAAAGCTTTTCTCACAAGCTTCAGACCATTGAAACTTCACTGTTTTCTGAGTCAACTTGGTCAAAGGGGATGAAATAGATGAGAACCTCTCTATGAACCTTCTATAGTATCCAACCAACCCCAAGAAACTCCTAATATCAGTCGGAGATGAAGGCCTAGGCCAATTCTGCACTGCCTCTATTTTTAGGGTATCAACTTTAATTCCCTCTCTGGAAATAATGTGGCCTAAGAATGCCGCAGACTCAAGCCAAAACTCGCACTTAGAGAACTTGGCATACAACTCTCTATCTTTTAGAGTTTGGAGAACTATTCTGAGATGGCTAGCATGATCTTCCTCATTCCTTGAATAGATTAGTATGTCGTCAATGCATAGTAGCCTGATCTGAGGTCTATCTTAGAGAAAAAATTAGCACCCTAAAACTGATCGAAATGATCATTAATTCTCGGAAGAGGATACTTATTCTTGATGGTAACCTTGTTCAACTGACGATAATCTATACACATTCTAAGGGAACCATCCTTCTTCCTCACAAATAAGATCGGAGCGCCCTAAGGTGAGACACTTGGTCGAATGAAACATTTATCTAGGAGATCTTTCAACTGCTCCTTCAACTCTTTTAACTCTGCTGGTGACATTTTGTATGGTGGAATAGATATAAGATGAGTATCTGGAAAAATATCTATACCGAAGTCTATTTCTCTCTCAGGAGGAACTCCGAGTATATCATCTGGAAAGACTTTTGGAAACTCACTCACAACTGGAACTGACTCAATAAGAGGTGTCTCAAACTAGAGTCATTAACTCAGACTAAGTGATAGACACAACCCTTAGAAACTAACTTTCTCTCATTAGGGTATGAAATAAAAATACCCTTAGGCACTGTTGAACTTCTACTCCACTTTATAACTGGCTCATTAGGAATTTGAATAACAACTCGAGTTCTATAATCAATGGAGGCATAACAAGCATGGAGCTAGCCATACCTAGAATGACACCAAAATCTACCATTTCTAATTAAACTAAATCAACCATGGTGCTCTTGTGATTGATGGAAATGACACAATCATGATATACTCGTTCAACTAGCATAGACTCCCCAACAGGTGTAGAAACACAAAAGGGTTCACAAAGTTTCTCAGGAAGAACATCAAAATTATTTGAAACATAAGGAGTCACAAAATATAAAATTGCTCATGGGTCTAGCAAAGCATAAACATCAAGAGTAAGGACTTTGATCATACCAGTGACAACATTTGGAGAATTCTGCTGCTCTTGATGACTAGTGATCGCATAAAGGCGGTTTGCTCCTCCGCCAGTACCAGAAGTAGCTCCCCTAGGTTTAGTTTTTTCTGGTGGAGCAACTGATGAAGATTGGGTTCTATTGCCCTGATTCCCATTACCTTGCCGCTTCTTTGGGCACTCTTTCATGAACTGACCTTCTTGTCCATACTTGAAACAACCTGTGGAGCCATCGCGACACTTACCTGCGTAGTCCCTACCACACTTAGCACATACAGGAGCCCAGTTACCTCCTTGTACCACACTAGCCTGAGATTAGATAGGTCTAGCTCTGAAGTGCTAGGAATTTTTACTATTATACTCACCTTTGTTTCTGGGTGCAAGTGCACTAGCAGATGATGGAGCAGGTCCCTTTTGCTTTTGCTGAAAGGACGAATGGTTCACATTATTTCTCTTCTGCCCAGACTATCTCCTTGTCTTAGCTTTCTTTTTTTCTAAACTCTTCTCTATCCCTCAGTTTCTCTTCTTCAACCTGCTGCACATAAACCATCAACCTTGCTATAACCATGTCCCCAATTAGCATGGCTGCCTTGCCCTCTTTTCTTGACAGACAGGACAATCCAGTAACATATAGACTCATCCTGCTTCTCATATTCGCAACCATCTCCGGAGCATATCGGGAAAGTTGGGTGAACTTCAAGCTGTACTCTTGAATACTTAGTGAATCCTGCTTAAGGATAAGGAATTCCTGTACCTTGGCTTCTCTCAGTTTGCGGGGGAAGAAATGCCCCAAGAAAGCCTCCTCAAACATCGTCCAAGTCAAAATTAGTGCACCCTCAGCTCTACCTTCTTTCACTGGTCAAACCTAGTCCTAACAACATTCTTCAATTGATATGCAGCTAGTTCCACTAGCTCAATATCAGCAACGTGCATTACCTCAAATACATTTTGCAGTTCCTCAACAAAATCATGTGGATCCTCAGTAGTGCTTTAACCAGTGAAACTTGGAGGATTCATTCTCAAGAACTCGCGGATACTCGAAGTATCAACTTCTTCCTATCGAACCCCTATTTGTTGCCCATCGTGGTTAGTCACTACTTGGCTTAGCATTCGGATTGCTTCACGGAACTCGGCATTGGTGATCTCTCCTTGGGCTTGCACTTCTGGTGCATTAGGTACCCCTTGCTCCTCGACTTTACGCCTAGCAAGACGACCTCAGACAGCTCTTCGTGGAGGCATGATCAACTGAAACATTCACACAAGCACGAGTTAGAAGAAATTTTTTAGAGATCAAACTCTAATTCACGAAATGAGTGTGAATGAAGTGATATAGTTTCCTAAGTGTTGCAGCCTCCTAATTATAGATGTGGCGCGCTTCACAGTGATAATTAGAACTCTATAGACACGGCTTCACAGACTCCCTAGGACTCTTGAACTCTGGGCTCTGATACCAAGTTTCTCACGCCCCAAGCCTACACCTTAGGCAGGACTGGCACTTAAGAATCATTGATGGCCCCAAGCGAACCCTTGGCCTGACTTAACTTATAGCAGAAGACTTAATAATCAAGAATATAGTCTCAAGATATAACTCATGCAAATAACTTCAAGAGATAATAACTTAGCCAAAATGGCAACTCAAGTCTTAACGTGTACAACTGAAAACAGAAAGACTAAAGAACTATAACTACTAGTCTATGAAGCCTCTAAAACAAGGAGGGACATCGGCACAAGACCCCAATCATCCTAACAACTAAAATACTAAAACAAGATAATAGAGGATCCTTCAGAAAGCAAGGAGGCTCACAAACTGAGTCTGAGTGGTCAACTGGATCAACGAGGCTCTTGATGCTGATCCTGGTTACCTATGTCTGCATTATAAAATGATGCAGGCCAAATGGATCCAGTACATTGAATGTACGAGTATGCGATGGGAAAACTAAACATGACATAAGCTTGAAAACAATTTGAAAAGGAACACTTACCTTGGCTTTACTCAACTCATGAATAACTCAACTTAAATGCAAAGTAAAAACAACAATAATGGTGCAGTTTATACAAAGCATTTAAAACAATAGATGATAACTCAATATATTAAAGAAATACAAAACCAACTCAATTACATATAAAGTAATATAATACTGTGGGAGTTTCTCTAATCGACAACCACCACTATGAGCCTAAGTGATGATACAACGTCTCACCTACGCTGCCAGAACTGTCCTATACTTTGCCATCATATAGAATGCCTCAACTAACTAGATTCACTAGTCTATGCTAGCAAGCACTAAGGAATCATCCTAAAATTATGATCCTTTCTACCCATGATGGCCAAATGGTTTATGGAGCCTTGAGTTATTAAGAACTCACGTCCCCATATCGGTGCTCAATACTACTCCCAAAATATAGTAAACTAATATGTTTTAAACAAAACTCTTTCTGTGATTTGAGATAATTACTCAAAAACTAGCTCAAAGGCTCTCTTGGAAATCGGTGTTTCCTCTCTTGTTTAAATGTAAAAACACTTACTCTTTGGGAATACTTAGTTCCCATATACTCTTTTTGAAGAAATGAACTACATTTATTACTCTTACTTAACTCAAAACTCAAGTCTTAAAACAAGTTTAAAACATTTGCAAAAGACTTTTTGAGAAGACTCTAAGAACTTTCTAGACTTGGCTCTTAACTTTCCTTGAATTTAAATTTATAGATTCAAGGTTATGATTCATGTTTATGGATGATTTCTAGGTGTTTTGAAGTCATTTAGAGTAGTTAGAATCAATAGGAAGTGTTTGTAGACTATATAAGGACTTAATCGGGCTAAATAATGAAAAACAGATTGGGGTGGATGAACCTGGTGCATTGCTGGCGCGCCGCGCCAGCCCCCAAAGTTCAATGTGCCATTTCTGGCACACTGTTGGCGCATCGCCCCAACCCTTTTGGTGCTACGGGGGCGCGCCGCGCCACCCTCCCCCAATTCAACCTGACGAATTTCCAACTCATTTTCTGACCTTAATTCGACTAAACTCATTCCCTTTTCCCCAATTCCTTTTAGATTCAGCTATCCAAAACATATACACAAGGATCTAACTCAAACAACTCGAAGGATCAACATTTTAATCTCAAGAAACTCCTCGATCTCAAACCAAATTCAAGAACACCCATCAAGAACATTCAAACTGCCAATCTTTTTAGGATGAATTCACAATGAAATAAACATGTTTGGCACGTGGCTGAACAAACCAAACCTTATGAAATTCTCACATACCTTTTATGATCAAATCCTCGACGAAATCCGCAATCAATTCCTCACGTTGACGACAAAATTTTGATTTTTCCTCTTCTCTTCTCTCTTGAGTTCTTCTCTCTAAAACCCTAGCGTTAATTTCCAATTGTGCAAACTGAACCAATTCAGTTTTGACCCTAATTAATTCACTAAAAATGATTTTAGTCAATTGGGTAAGGAAAAGACCAAAATACCCCTTAAAAATCCTATTTTACTTTCCTTATCTTGACAGCCCAACTTCAAATGGGAATAACTCCCTCATATGAACTCGGAATTGAGAAAACTCAGCGACAATGGAAAGATAATTCTAAGATATTTCCTACAGTATCTAGAAGCACACCTAAATTATCCTGAGATAGGAGTTATGGTCGTTTGTAGTTGACCAAAAACTCAAACTTAACATAACTTACCCAATTTTCCAGATTTTTCATTCTTTCCAAAAAACGGTTCTTTATAATTCTAGATCTTTCTAGTCCTTTCAAATATCGAGGTGTTACATCATTACTATGTGAATTGTTCATTATGGGTGTGATTATGGTTGTGGTTATGTAGATTAGAACGGGTATCACGTTCCGACATATATATTGGATTGGGTGTCCCATTCTGACACATATATTGGATCGAAGGTCACGTTTTGACACATATATTGGATCGGGTGTCACGTTTCGACACACTAACAGTCTAGGTGTGGGTTCTATGAGAGAACCATTTGTGACTACTATATTCATATCTACCTGCCACCGATATAGTGGAAATTGTATATTGTTCCTAAAATGATAGTTAAATTATGCATCTTGTATATGTGTTTATTGTGTTGTAATTAATTGTTTATATCTCGTTTACTGGAATTAACTGTGAATGATCAGGACCAATTGATATGAGGTCTGGTAAGTGGAGACCGAGGGTTCAGGTGTTACTATCGGCTCTCTTTAGAGAGGTTGTCTGTGTTCTTAGACAATTAGATGTGGGGTAGTGCTCATGATGTACAAGTACATAGGTCCTACCTTGGAAAGGAGATTCACATTTGAAACGGTTACTGAGCCTTGATGGAGTATATTGTGTTTTCAAGGGCTAAATTGTGGTACAAAAAAAGTGAGGGAATGTCATGATTGGTTGGCCAGGTTTGTAGTGGTTGTACTCGGGAACTCCTTTACGAGATAGAATGGTTAAGCTATGATAAAGAACAGAGCGAGCAGGGTGACGGAGTAGAGGGTTAGCATCAAGTTTACTTGTACGTTTAAGGTATATGGGATTGGTAAATGCAGGGGGATAAAGGTTGAGAGGTGTACCTTCTTATTGCATGTTTCATGCTGGTTGATTTCTTTATATTATGCGGTGGGTATCGAGTTGACCGATGATTCCTACCAGTACGTGTGGTTTGTACTGATAATACTCTTGTTATGCCTTTTGGCATAGTCTGGTTGTAGGGTCAGTGATGTTTCATAGGTGAAGACGAAGACAATTTCCAACAGCTTCTACTCTTCCTTCCATTTGGTGGGAGCTGTGTCATTAATTACTGTATTTTATACCTTGAAATCTTAGAAGCTCGTGTACCTTTTTAAACTAGATCCCTGAGGGTGTTGTTTATTTTACAATTTCGAGTTTTGATTGTTTTAATTCTTAGTTATTCAAAAATCTCATGAATTTCTTTCTTTTGTTTCAAGTGTTCTTAAATCTTCCGCATGTTTTAACAGTATGGGATCAAGGGTCCTCCTACTTAGGTGTTAGAGTAGGTGCCCGCACAACTCGGTGGGTTGGGTCGTGACAAATTGGTATTAGAGCCCAGGTTGCCAATCTCCCAGTACAGGATAAAATGTGGAATAGACTCTTGCGGATTGGTGTGTTGACATCCACATCTAATCTTCAGGAAGCTATGAAGCATTCTAGAAATTCGTTTCATTTCTCCTCTCCTTTCGTGCGGGTTGTCTCTTGTGGTATGAGTTGAGTCCAATTGGTATCTTTCAATTCCAATTGGTATCTCAATAAAGTGAACTGGATGTCGTAGTTGTGGCTGAAGGGACACAAGCAAGGTAAATTGGAATCGAGAAGGTTCCAATTGGTATCTGGCCATAAAAGTTGTATAAATGCATCGATTATCAACTAATGGTCATCCATGAAGCAAATTAATTAATAATTTTGACTTGGCTATGTGATGTAGCTTGAAATTGTGATTATGTGCGTGGTGTTGTCTGAATAACTACTGGTATGTGAAGTGTATTTACTTGAATGTTGTGATGTGATTATGTGCACAATGTTGCCTGTCTAGATTTCGATGTGTGCAATGTACTTGCCTAAATGGTCTAAATTATGTGAGTTATAATTGTTTGGGTTTTTGTGAACTTGTTGTCAGAAAGAAAATCATCACTTGGTTAATGCAAAGGTCTAGACATAAACTACTAGGTGACTTGTAAACAGATTTTTGACGTGTATCACAACCGATTATAAACTGTGTGATTAATAGGCATATTCATAGGATATGCATGCTTGTGGTGTTAAATTAACGGGAAAAGGTTCTGGTGTGTATACCGCTGGATTGACCTTGGGGTGGACGACGCCTATCTTAGCTAAGAGGGTTATCCTAAACGCTTAACTATGCCCTGCGAGTCAATGAAAACTCTAGAAACGGGGAGAACCCCTGGGAAGTGTTGTCCTGGAAACTAACCCTGTCAGGACCGTTAGGGTAGAATCATCCCACCAGGGTGGGAACGCTAGAGCAGAAAGTGTCCCGCCAGAGCGGGACAGGGTGAGACAGTGTTCTTCCCTAGTTTCTCCTATAGACTCCTAATCGTGCATGGGCTAATTTCTGCAATCCAATCAGTGCTCCGTAACAGAATATTAAGTTATAATCACCTAGCATTTTATTACGACTGTGAAAACAGCAAAACGAGCATCCATGTCATTACAAATACCTAAGGAAAAGCAAAAAGAGAAATAATTTTTTTGTCTATTACATGCCCAAGCGGGGAAAACCCAAATCAAAGTCCATGGGAATGGGGAGTGTTACTGTCGAAATCTAGATCCTCCAGGACTGTCTCGCCAGTCCATGCCTCGCTCAACTAGGGGAACACCTGAAAGTCCTTCGGCTCGAGCCTGGGAAGCTCCCGTTAGGGGGTGACGCAAGAGAAAATGATCTTAATGGTCTTCCACATCTAGCCCATCAGATGATCCCTCTCCACATTATTCTTCTTCTCCCATCGCAGGTGGCGGCGGGATTTTTCAACATTGAGGGTGGTGGAGGTGGAACTGGATTCGATGCGCTAGTATAAAAGCCTCCCAATCTTCTTCGGACGGCTGCCAGGTCCTCCTCCACACGAGCACCTAATAGTGGGGGCTCAGACTGGGTAGGAAGGGTGTCGTCGGCCTCATCATCCTCCTCTCCTTTGTTGTCCGCCTCAGTCGCTGCTCTACTGTTGTCGGCCTCGTCCGACTTTCTTTTCTTTCTTCTCGGGGTGGAGGGTTGCCTGATCAAAAGAGGATGAAAATGGGGATCCATAGGAAGTACCTCATCAATGTCCATGAGTGGCACCCTCGCCCACTTGCATATCATCGTCACTAGTCTAGGAAGAAAGAAGGCCTTCTTATTTCCTATGTAGAACATCTTTAACTCGGTTATGATATGTGCCCCCACATTCAGCCTAATCCCCTGCACTGCACAAGCCAACACTAGAGCCTTGGGGAAGGTCACATCGGTGCGGTTTCCTGATGGATGGATCCTCCTGGATACTAGGTGCAACCATCTCTTGGCATTCTATGACCACTGAGTATTAGTGATGCCCTCCATAGTAGCCCAGTAAACCCGATCCTGGAGTGCAGCCTCAACCAATGTGTCCCGCAGCCAACCCAAATCCATCTACCTCAGTATGGTCTCGTACTCTGAGCAGGAGGCCTCTGACACCTCGAGCACCGCATTTGATAAACTGAGTGCTCAGACAGATGTCGACTCCTCGGATGCAGATGGTAGGGTGAGGATCATCCCAGCGGATGGTAGGGAGTAGGGCATAGAACTCCTTCACCCAGCCCGAGCGTGTGTCAAGGGGATCCTTTGTCAGCGGACCCCAATCAAACTCCATCAGCTGGGCATGGAAGGCGGGTCCTTTCTCCGCTAGTCCCAGCAAGTGGAAACCCCTCTCACACAAGAATTTGGTGTTCCAGTGATCATGGTGTCTCTCCCAACTTGCAGCATCGGGGAACTTGACGAAGGATAAGTTTTCCTCATTGAATCTAGCCATGGTTATACAAGCCTGCAAAAATTCATGAGAAGTACACGTTAGGACTCCATGGAATTACTCAATCCCTGGCTAAGAAAAGGAAATTTTTTATTTTGAAGTGGCAAGGGGCCACTGTTCCACAGGATCCCGTCACAGCGGCCTCGCCATAGCGAGATGGAGGTTGTCATAGCGGGATGGAGTCCGCCACAATGGGATGAAGGCCACCAGAGCGGCATTCATCTGGATCAAACTTCAAGGCGTGATCATGGCGCCCCTTCACCCCAAAACCTTGGTTTTAACAAAATTATCACCAGATCAATGTTTCTAGAGTACCCTAGTACCTAAATATGCTAAGACCCTAGAAATTAAACCCCTAAATGGTGCCCATATTCAAGTGTTACACCAAGAAACTATTCAACTTCTCCCACCCATTTTAGGACCTTTTAAACATATTATCGTGAAATCCTTACGTTCAGAACGTTGTGGAGACATTGTGAACATAAGGGAAGTGTCCATGCTACATTTTTCTTATCGAAACAAGCAACCCACATAAACATTTTTGAAAACTACCCCAAGGCCATTCTACACAACCGATTCTTTTCATGCAATCGTTGTTAAGCAAGTATTGAAGTAATTAGAGTAAGGACTAAGAACATTACCTTAAGATTGACGTTAGGAGCGAAGAAATTGAGAGTGTTTTTGGAGTTTTTGAGTGGATATAGGAGGAAATAAGGAAACCATTCCCTTTCCCCCTTCTAAATTGATCCCGACCTCCCGCCATGGCGGTAAGGTCTCGCCACAGTGGACCCGCCTTAGCGAGAATCCTGCAGCTCTAGCGGGGTCAGTTCAAGCAAATTGGTGCGTCTCTCTTCCTCCGTCCGATGCCTCGTTTCCCTAACATGTTCCCTGAGTAAGATCCTTTCGTGCCTAAACCTTGAAACCCGCTATCTTTCATTCCTCTATGATGGATCGATCTGTTAGTTTCGAAGTACTCCAAATTGGCTTGTGCTTACTCCTCTACTTGTCATTCGGGGATGAACCAAGGTAAATTGGTATCTATTGTAACGACTCGAACCGTCGTTACTTATGAAGGTCAAAACATCTTGAGAAACTGGGGACCCCTCTCATTCCAGAGCGGGTTGGTGCTGCTACGGCGGTGGCGCCCCACCGGGAATGAGAGCGCCAGAGTGGGAAGGACAGAGGGTAGAACTTAATGACGCGAAGTCTTATTCCTCCGTTTTCCCAAAGTGCCAAAAAGAGGCGAGGATCACCCAAAAAATCATCAAAAAGGCTGCTCTAGGCTTGGCAATGAAGGAGAAATAGATTTCTAACACAAGGTTGATGACAACTCGCTGATTCTCGGCTAAAATCCACCGTTTGGTTGTTCGAAAGCCAGGATTGGAGCTACAATTCCTCTGTAGCTGCTTGACGCCCAGGTAGGCTAGGTTTACTTACTTGAGTGTCGTAAATTCATGTTCACTGCGTAGTATATTGCTAATCGATGGTAGAATTCATGTTTAGGCCTTCGAGCATAGAAAAAGGTATGGTTGTACATGTATTCTTAGTTTTTCAATAAGATATGTACCGTGGGGGAAAGCCTCGTCCATTGAACTAGGGATAGATGATTGTTCAACTTCTCGTTTGTGTTATATATGCTTGTTAATGGCTTCATTGTATGCGTACATGTAGGTGAATAAAGAAACATGAATCGAACCTAACGAAATGACTAAGTATGGACAATTACATTCCATGAACCTGTTACTTTACTGTGCGACTATGTGAACTGTTCATCATGGGTGTCATTATAGTTGTGGTTGTGCTAACTAGACAGAGTGTCACGTTACGACACATATATTGGATCAAGTTTCATGTTCTGACACATATATTGGATCGGGTGTCACGTTCTGACACATATATTGGATCGGGTGTCAGGTTCTGACACATATATTGGATCCGGTGTCACGTTCCGATACATATATTGGACCGAGTGTCATGTTCCAAAACATATATATTGGATCAAGTGTCACGTTCCGACACACTAACAGTTTTGGTGTGGGTTCCATGAGAGAACAATTTGTGACTACTATATTCATATCTGCCTGCCATTGATATTGGGGGAATTGTATATTGTTCCTAAAATGATATTTGAATTATGATCTATATGTGTTTACTTTGTTGTAATTAATTGCTTATATCTCGTTTACTGGAATTAACTGTGAGTGATTAGGCCCAATCGGTACGAGGTCTGGTAAGTGGAGACCGAGGGTTTAGGTGTTACTATCGGCTATCTTTAGAGTGGTTGTCTGTGTTCTTAGACAGTTAGAAGTGGGTAGTGTTCATGATGCACAAGTACACAGGTCCTACTTTGGAAAGGGGATTCACATTTCAAATGGTTAACAAGCCTTGATGGAGTATATTGTGTGGTCATGGGCTGAATTGAGGTACAAAAGAAGCGAGGGCATGTCGTGAGTGGTTGGCCGGGTTGGTAGTGGTTGTACTCGAGAACTCCTCTATGAGATAGAATGGTTAAGCTTTGATCAAGAACAGAGCGAGCATGGTGATAGAGTAGAGGGTTAGTGTCAAGTGTACTAGTACATTTAAGGTATATGGGAATGGTAAAGGCAAGGGGATAAAGGTTGAAGGGTGTACTTTCTTATTACATGTTTCCTGCTGGTTGATTTCTTTATATTATGTGGTAGGTATCGGGTTGATCGATGATGCCTATCAGTATGTGTGGTTTGTACTGATACTACTCTTGGTATGCCTTTTGGCATAGTCTGGTTGCAGGGTCAGTGATGTTTCATAGGTGAAGACGAAGACAATCTCCAACAGATTCTACTCTTCCTTCTATGTGGCGGGAGCTGTGTCATTAGTTACTGTATTTTATACATTGAAATCTTAGAAGCTCTTGTACTTGTTTAGACTAGATCCATGGAGGCGTTTATTTTACAATTTCGACTTTGAATTGTTTAAACTCTTAGTTATTCAAAAATCTCATGAATTTCTTTCTTTTCTTTCCAGTGTTCTTAAATCTTCCGCATGTTTTATCCGTTGGGGATCAATGGTCCTCCTACTTAAGTGTTATAGTAGGTGCCCGCACGGCTTGATGGGTTGGATCATGACAATAAAATACACTCCTATTTAAATGCATTGTGCCAATATTGATCAATCTAATAATTAATAGGGTACATCAGTAAAAGCTTATTCATTATTCAATATATTATATGGGTTTACACATACATTTTAAATATTTAACCGTAGCTCTACTACTCTATATGCAAAATACTATTTTTTTNTTTTGGGGGGGGGGGTGGTGTGGGTCGTAAAAATTAGTATTTTCTTCATTCCATTTTATGTGACATTTTTTTAATCTCCCAAAAAGAACATTATCCTAATTCCTAAATATAAAAAAAAAAATCATCTTGAACTTTAAACAATTCAATCATTTTGAACAATAAAATAAAATCTAAAAAATTTAATTAATATGAAATAAAGGGAGTGTGTATTATGCTCCAAGATATTTCACTTTCAGTACAAATAGAAAGTTAGGTTTAGAAATCAATATAACAAGCTGTCCACCATTAATAGTTTTACTATATACAGTTCATGCACTGCATCCCTATGCCCAGAATTCACATTCATAATTACAAAAGAAAGAAGCACGTTTTAAAAATGTTTTATGTCTTTTTGATGTATTACTCTGTTTTTTTTTACTTAATTTTTATATTATAAATAATTTTATTATTTTATTTTTTATTTTAACAAATTAAAATAGTTTTATTACTATTCTTTATACTATCCTTAATAATTTTTAAAAGATTGATAAGAGCTTGTTTGACATTACTACTAAAAACTACTTAAGTATTTTTGAACAAAACATCATTTGTGCTTGGCTAATTCATTTGAAAGTACTTTTCATAAACAAATTGTTTTTGACTAATCTTTTTTTATTAGTGCTTTTGAGAGTCAAATTACGAAAAAAGGTAAGTATCAATGTATTTTTAATATTAAAGTTATTTTATAGATGAAAACTATATTACAAAAATTTTAATTAAAATGTACATATTTTAATTTTCAATTAATATTATACATAAATAAATAAATAAAATATTGATATAATATTAACATGATGATTTAAATATAATTAAAAATATCAAGCAAAACAAATTTAAAAATCTCCCACAAATTAAACCACTCTATACGAAAAATTCACCATAAAAATAAGTAAAGTCATTCATATTATTAATCCTACAAAAATATTGTTGTTACTTTAATTTCTAATTCTGTAAAATAATATATAACATATAAAATATAAAATAATAATATATAAGCGTAAAAAAAGATAAAAATTTATCATATAAAAAATAAAAATTAAAAATAAAATGCTTGAATGAAACTTAACCAAACTTACGAGATATGTTAGTTAATTAACATGGGATATATTGATAAATATGTATATATGAAAGAGATATTTTAGTCTTCAAAAAAATATTTTTTGCTTATGTTTTTTTCTTAAGCAGAAATATTTAGCTTTTTCCCAACTACATAAAAACTATTTTTGCTTCCATTTTAAAGCAGTACACTTAATTTTTCAAAAAAATAATTTTTTGTAAAATAAAAAACTTTTAGCCTCCCAACAACACTGGCAAACAGATTCTAACTCAACACGAATGAAATAGTATGAAAGGATGAAGATAGCAATAATCACTTATTTCTCAACATTCCCACCAAACCATAGTCTCCTTTAAATGCAGTGTGCTAATATTGATCAGTCTAATAATTAATATGGTAAAACGGTAAAAATTTATTCATATTCAATATTTATATCAAATCAATAAATAAATAATACACTTTTAAACATAGTTTTTTTAAAAAAAAATATTTAACCATAGTCGTACTGCACCATGTGCAATTTTTTTTTTCTTTTTTGTGGTGGTGTGTGTGAGAGAATCAGTAAAATTTTGTTAGTCAAATTAGGGATGGCAAACGGGGAGCACAACAACAAAAATAATTTTTAGTGGTATTAATAATGTACATTAATTAAATTTGTTAAAAAAATTATCGGTATTTGTTAATTGCCATTGAGTTCAATATCACTATAGCCTATAGGGTTTAAAAAGTGTTAATTGTCTCTAAAAACATATTTAGCATCAATTAAACTATTAATATTTATTAATTATTGCTAAAGATCATTTTTGATGTAGCGGTGAATGTGAAGCAATCTCGCTAAGATATCACTCCGCCCGCCTGCCTGCCTCGCTCCACGTAGCATAATTTATTATTTTCAACCCGTTCCGCCTTGCCCCGCATAAATCTTCTTCGTCCAGTGTTATCTCCTGTATTTAGGTTAGTAAAACAGAAGCAGAAAAAGATGAAATAGAAAAACATAAAATAAAACAATCCGACTCCACAAAACCCACTATGTATCCTTAAGAAATTTAAAATTCTCAAGTATCTGAGGTTGTAGATTAATTCCTTCCAAGATAAAACGGATTAACTATTAAAGAAGTAGAGATACCTCAAACTTCAATAATTTCAATGAACTCAAAAATCAGCAACGAGATCACATACACAGACTCAGTCGATGGACAATTTAGCTTGTAAGAAAATGTATGCAAAAGAAAAGATAATTTTCAGTGTTTGAAAAATGAGTGAAGTCTCTTTATTTATAGCCAACTCCAGCAAGTGTGAACACACATATTGAGACGAGTGTGCACGCACCTGTTCAGACAAGACATGTCTGTTAAGAACGATTGTCTTTTGAAAAAAGAAGTCTCTGTTCAGAATGAACATGTCCCTTTTGAGCGACTTTACCTGTAATGACCCGAACCGTTGTTATTTGGAAAGGACAAAACGTCGGGAGTAACTGGACCTACCATCCCGCCAGAATGGGGATGATGCCACTAGGGCGGCGGTGCTCCAGCGGGACAAGGAACACCAGAGCGGAAAGGTCGGGGGTAGAACTTAAAAACGTGAAGTCTTATTTTCTCCTCTTCCCCTAAGTACCAAAAAAAGGAAAGGATCACCCTAGAAACCCTCAAAAGGCTGCTCTAGGGTTGGGAAGTCTTATTTTCGATGATTTCTGGCCAAAATCCACCCTCTCGTCATCTGGAAACCAGGATTGGAGCTACAATCCCTGTACAACTTCTTGGCATCTAGGTATGCTAGGTTTATTTATTTGAATAGTCGTAAATACGTGCTTATGGCGTAGTATATTATTAATTGACCGTAGAATTTATGCGTAGGACTTTAGGCATAAAAAAAAGGGGCGGTTGTACACTTATTCCTAGTTAATAAATATGATGTGTACCATGGAGGAAAGACTCGTCTTGTAAGCTAGGGGTAGGTGATGGTTCAACTTCTTGTTGTGTGATATATGACTCTTAATTGTTTCATTGTATGCATGTGTGTATGTGAATAGAGAAGCATGTACCAAACCTAACATGAACATATTACTTGACTATGTGACTATGAGAACTGTTCATTATGGGTGTAAATGTAATTGTGGTTGTGTTGACTAGATCGGGTGTCGCGTTACGACACATATATTGGATCGGGTGTCACATTCTGACACATATATATTGAATTGGGTGTCACATTCCGACACACTAATAGTTTGGGTGTGGGTTCCATGAGAGAGTCATTGGTGATTTAGTACATTCATATCTGTCTGTTAATGATATTGAGAATTAGTATGTTGCCCTGAAAAGATAACTGAATTATACATTATGTATATGTGTGTTTACTGTGTCGTAACTACTTGCTTATATCTCGTTTATCGAATGAACTGTAGATGGTCAGGCCCAATCAAAAGGAGGCCTGGTGAGTGGGGACTGAGGGTCCAAGCATTACTATTGATTATTTAGAGGGGTTGTCTGTGATCTTAAACAATGTGAGGTAGAGTAGTGTTCATGATGAAATTAAGTAGTTAGGTCATATCTTGGGAAGGGAATTTGTATTTGGAATGGTTAGCAAGCCTTGTTAGAGTATAATGTGTGGTTAAGGGCAGAATTGTGATACAAGAGAAAGGAAGGCATGTTGTGAGTGGTTAGCTGAGTTGGTAGTGGTTACATCCGGGAACTCTTCTATGGGATAGAATGATTAAGCTATGATCAAGAACAAAGCGAGTAGGGTGATAGATAAGGGGTTAGAGTCAAGGGTCCTAGTACGTTTAAGGTGCACGGGAATAACAAATACAAGAGGTTAAAAATTAAGGGGTGTATTTCCTTATGTATGTTTCCGACTGGTTGATTTCTCTATATTATGTTGTGGGTATCGGGTTTACCAATATTGATGCCTACCAGTACATGTGGTTTGTACTGATACTACTGTTGCAATGCCTTTAGCATAGTTTGGATGCAGGGTCGATGATGTTTGATAGGTGAAGACGGAGATAATCTCCAACAACTTCTACTTTTCCTTCTCTATGGTGGGAGCTGTGTCATTAGTTACTGTATTTCATACTTTGTAATCTTAGAAGCTCTAGTACATGTTTAGACTAGATTCCTGGGGGCGTCGTTTATTTTACAAGTCAACTTGGATTGTTTTAAACTCCTTATTATGTAAAAATCTCCTGAAATTCCATGTATCTTCGATTTTCTTAATCTTCCGCATGCTTTTAACAGCTGGAGATCAAGGGTCCACCTATTTAAGTGTTAGAGTAGGTGTCTGCACGGCCTAGTGGGATGGATCGTGACATTAACATTACACGAATTTTCAAATAATTTTGTTACACGAAATTAATTCTGTTAATTAATTAGCATTTCGAATTAATTTTAGGAAAAAAGAAGTTAATTAAAGAGATTGATTAATTGAATTTTGCCTAAAAAATTATCAATCAATCACATCATTTGCCAAAGCCCTAGTCAAAGTCGCAGCCGAGCGAGCGAGCGATGACGGCGCAAGGGGGCATCTTCTACTTAACCATTTAAGAGCTAATTAAGGAAGTGTTTCCTAATATAAGGACAAACTTTTTCCTTTCTTCTACCAATACGAGAGAAATGAAATTTTTTATAATGGTAGAGGTCCAACCAACAATAGTTGTGTGACCCTCCATTGATTAATTGACACTTGGATAATGTGTCTATTTCTTTACCTTTTTACCATCTCTCTCCTACTCACCCATCTTTTCATTCATTTTCTTATTTTCTTACTCCTAATAAATATTTCGTAACTTCATTTTCTTAAGATGTTGATATATTGAATAAAAGAATTAATAAATATTTTTTTTATCACAATAACTAAAGATGTTTATAGGACTGAGTATTTAAAATACTCATATCATTCAATATTTTTAATAATATCAAATTAACTAAAAAATATTTAGTGTTTTCTCAATTACTAGCACCTAAAAAAACAAATTAATTCAAATTTAATTTTTCGTATTTTTTTAAAATTCTGTTTTAGTTCATATATTTATAGTCATTGTTATTTTAATTCTGTTTTAGTTCATATATTTATAGTCATTCTCTTAACAGAGAGTATCCGTTATTTTTCTTAATTTAAGTTATAATTTTTTAAACTACTTAATAGAAAAACGTTGGAAAATATATATTATAACTGAATGTACTTAAAGACACGAAAAAGTTGAATGATATTATTATATTATTATAATAATAATAATAATAATATAATGAGTAGTTAATTTAAAATTATATGGAAAATAAATTAAGCATTGTAAGTTTTAATTTAAAAGACTTAAATTTCGTTCTGTGACCCGCGTCACCTGTATAAATTTTTTAAAAACGTTTATGAGTCCACCACTCCTTGTCCTATTCTGTCTCATTGTCATTCTTATATTTAAATATGATTATGGTGAAACTAGAAAAAGTACGTGTAATTTCAAAATAAGATCAAAAATCAAAACAAAAATAATCTTATCTAATCAATTTATATGCTAAAGTAAATTAGTTTGTATTTTGAGTTAATTTGATTCTATTAAATATACTAAAAAATATGTTTATTTTTAATGTTAACAATTTTATAAGTGTTTAAGTTACAGAACAAGTATTTATCGATATTTTTTTTTTATGTATTAATTATTTAATTATGTTTTGAGAATTAGATATTTATTAGGAGTAAAAAAAAATGAAAGAAAAGAGAGGTGATTAAGAGAGAGATGGTAAAAAGGTAAAGAAGTAGACCCATTATCAAAGTGTCAATTAATTAATGGAGAGTCACACAACTATTGTTGGTTGGACTTCTACCATTGTAAAAAAATTCTAGAGAAATGACCTTTCATTTTCCCTCCAAATTGGTTCCCTCACATGCATTTTCCAGTTTCTCATTTATTCTTATTTCTCATTCACACATTGCTTAAACCCAACATTCAGTCTCCCATATTTTTTTTAATTGCTTAATATTTTTGTTTAACCACTAAAATTAATATATTAGCCTAGCATTACAATGCAATTTTATATTACCCTTTTAAACATGTCAATAACATTTTTTGGTAGTTTTGTATTAGTTACATTTGACGTACCAAACAAATATCCAATGCAAGTAGTGCCCAAACAGGTGCCAAATTGGTACGAGAATTTGTGTAAATCGTGAATTCAAAAGAACTTTTATAAATTTACCAACTCTTTTTTAATATTTAATTAGTTTTATTTGAATGGTATATTATCATGCATATGTAAATAAATTATCTACATTTAGTTATTGAAACAATAAAATTCTTAATTATTTAGTGATCAGATCTAGAAACATCTTAATCATTTAGACGTACATTCTGATAGACTTCTAAATCTTAGCGAAGCGTTAAACTTGGTTCTAACTGTCAGTTTGACACTTAAACTGAGCCAATAGTCATCTAGATACCCTAATCCAACACATCTCAAGTGTGAACTGCAATTGTTGGTGACCTGTAAAATGGACAATTTAAAACGTGTATATTTTAAGAATAGAAAACCCTCCATTCCACAGTCTATTATTCTCTTTTCCAAATCTGCTCCTACAATATCTCTCTTGTGATTGAAATTGCAAATTACGTAGAGAAAGGAGTCTGATTTATAATTAGTTCAATGTTTCTTGCATTCTTTCTAGTCTTCATAAGTAGGAAACATAATAAAAAGGAAAAATTAAATATCTACACACCTTTATTTACTATAATTCAAAATATTTCATACCATTTCAAAATATTGTCAAAGTCCCTTATTTTACTCCCAAAACCCCAACCTCCGAATACATAACCTCACACTCTCAAAATCTACGTTTCTCTTTCTTAATTCACTCCATCAATCTCTCCCTATTTTCACTCCCACAGTCTTATCAGTTAATTCGTTTCTTACAATTTGAAATTCAAAGTAGCTCTCTCTCCAATCAAATCAATTTCAACTTCTTGAATAGGTAGTTTTTGTCTTCCTTGTTTCTCTCCATTCATCCTTGATTTTTTTTTTCATCATCAATTTACTGATATTAATTCAAGTCATAGTGGGCACAAACCGGTAAAAAAAAATGTGTGCAGAATATGCTTACCATGCATACTTGACATGTTGACCCAATACCCTAATATTGTAGTTGAAGACATGGTCGAGCCTGATGAGAATGAAACCCAGAAGGGATCAAACAACACAGGGACAATAAGGATCTGGGGAACTTGGTAGCCTTCGTTGAAAAGATAGATGTTGAATTTGTTGGTGAAGTCAAAATCGAAAAAGGATGCATCTTCACGCCCATCTTTATCAAAGTTACAGATTCTCAATGTATCTTGTTTATTTTGTTTCTTAAATTAGCTTTTGTTAGTGGTATGAAATTTCAGATACATCAATGATATAATAGATTTATGTTTTATGCAATGTATCAAGTATATATTTATTACAATGATACATAAACTTAATTTTGTTGAATATTCGACTAATGAGTTTCATGTTCAATACTTATGTACTTGATACATAAGTAATGCCTAATGTATCATTTACAACATATCAAGTTCTATAATGTATCATTAATGTTTTTTAATTTTAAAAGGATATAGATAGTGATAAATCAGTTTTTTTGTTGTGCATCAAGATTACCCAATAATAATCTTCATACATAAACCATAATGTACTATAACTGATACTAATTAATGACTATTGTGTATCACACGTATATGATAGACATTAATGACCATGATACGTTTATGCAAATTACTACTAAATATCCATTCACATTAATACAAACTAACACTTCATGTATTTATTTTTCTGTTCATCCTTATTTTATACAATGTATCATATTCATATTTAAGGTGTTGGTACATAATTCTAATGTTGTTGAATCTTCGATTAGTTTTAGCATGTTCAATATAAATGTACTTGATACATAAACACTACATAATGTATCATTTACATGTATCAAGTTCTTTAATGTATCATCAATCTTATTCAAATTTAAAAGGTTATATAGACTGTAACAAATCAGTTATGTGTTATATATTTGCACTCTTTAATATTCGTTCAGTCTTATCCAACTTAGAATGTGAAGTATCTATTCATATTACCCAATAGTAATCTTGGTACATAAAAACTTAGACGAATGGAACAATCTGAAAACATTAAAAAATTCAGTGATACATTATATGAAATACGTTTTTTTCAATTTTCAAAGCAATACCTATCTAACAACCAACTAACACATATCGGCACAATTTTGTAACCATCTTATAACATGTACCAGATACATTACAATAACCAATGATATAACCATTCACAAAAAGCCAAGATTGATACATATTGATGTATCATCCACATTTTTTCTTGATCAAAACAAGTAATTTACATATCTTGATTGTTACACTATTTATATGTACACTATACACAATAATACCTGATAGATTATACAAATCTGTGATATACGCACTCGATATTCAAACGTATTTGATCAATCTCAATTGTTAATCTATTTATTTCATGTATCATATACAATATATTATGATGATACCTTTTATACAAATCACATCCAGATACAAAATAATGACTCATATCATAATCTATAGACACAAAATTACAATACACGCGTGTTGTTAACCAGTAATGTATCATGACTTACATATTCACATCAAAATGACAAAACAAAACTATAACCATGATACATTAAAAAAATATATATATCAATGGTGGAGCGGGCAGAGAGAATGGTGGGGGAGGTGGTTGAACGGACGGAGATGAATAAGGATATTATACAATTTATAATTCCTTCATCGAATAAGAAGACAATGAATTAATAGCACAAACACCATATGGCAAATCATTGTTTCTTCTTATATATCCATACCCCTCCACTCCCCATGATGTACCCCATGAGTTCTTGATTATCTAGTAGTCATCATCTCCTTCAGAACCATATCCTACTATTAGTACTCCATGGCTCAAGTTATCTGGACAACTAGAGCAACTTTCATCATAGATTCCCTGCATGTCTCCATAATACAAAAGAACAAAGTGCACGCCATTTTGAGATTCTTAAGAGAAGTAAGGACAAAGAAATGTGTAAAAAAATGAGTAACAAATAAGAGTACCCCTCTATACAATTGAAAATCAGCACTCGTTCCATCGATGCTAACACTGACAGGTTGTTGAGCAACAACACAAAGAAGGCAGTTCCTCCTGTTAAACTTTTATGATTTCGAAATGATGGAGAAGATGAAAATTTGAATTTATAATTTTGTGAAACTGTTACAGATTGAAACAAATTGATATCAATCAGATCTGCGTGATTTTTGGGAAAGAAATTAATTTTACATTAATATTTCATGTTAAGCGCAACATACAAGTTTTATAATGTATCACAATTAATGTATCCATGTGAAACTTATATATCCGGATGGCTGTTATTTTAAGGATTTTTTGTAAAATAGAAAAGAGTAGGGATATGATGTAATTTAGGTCTTACACTATGGGATTTATGTAATGTACTAATAAAAATGGAGTTACGTTTGTGACGGTGGGGGTATAGAAAGGACTAAAAATGGAAAAGGACGAGAGGGGGTATAACTAGGAATGAAATAGAGGTAGATTATAAGGGTAAACATGGAATTTTATGATATTTTTAAATCTAAAAATGGATTGGAATAGCATCTCACGCGTTCAAATATGTAGATAAGACTCACTATTGTAGGTCTTCTTCGAGTGTCCACAAGACACACCTTTGTTATGTTGAGATGTCTAGATGATCAATTGGTAAGTTTAAGTGTTTGTTCTTGTTATTATTCTTATTCTAGCTCAAGTGATTTTCGCTTTGTGTTATTGTCCCATCTTGACACAATTGAAATAGTGATATCTTATTAAGAGACCATATCACATTTATTATTTTTGAAGAGGAAAAAAAATCAAGGTCCTTTGACTGAGGGATCAACAAATGGAGTTTCTGTGACTATATGTATGTAACTCAACATACAATTATAATACAAATTTGATATAATTTGACTATTACTCCACTAATTCAATGAACCATGACTGTAATTCATATCAAAACTAGCTTTACTCTTACTTAAATTTTAGATTTGAACTCCTTTCGATGTTTCTATTCTTTTGAGATATGATCCATAGGAAACTGGGTGCAAATAATTTTTTTGAACTAGAACTTCAAACTCCTAAACCTAAAATTTGTTGTTTTCTGATCCTCCACTGTGCAGACCAGTTACAACTTACAACAGGCAAAAAAGGAAATTAATTAACCTTTATATATTATTTTACAATTTGTTTTGATACACATAATTGTGGGGTGTGTATGTATATATTTATAGAATATAGGGGTCCACTAAGAGTCAATGGACCAAGTCCCTTGACACAGTAAGAACAGAATGTACGCACAAGCAGTAGTCAGCATCCACTATACGTCAATGGACCAGGTCCCTTGACTCAGCAAGAACAATAGCTGAAATAAGTATATAAAGTAAAGAGCTGAAGGTAAAATCTGCAAAAGGATTTTACGTGGAAACCTCCTTGCTCAAGGGAGTAAAACCACGACCTGTCTCATAGGATTTTCAACTGTTTCACTAATCTTCTTTAAGCAAAAGTGAACCACAGTTATAGCCAACGTGAGAAAAAGTTATTAATCTCACAACCAAGTAATAACTCTATTACTTGAAGAGCCTAAGCAGATACCACACTACCCACTAAGCTATCACCACTAGACAACTTAGACTTCAACTAAGCAACACACAGGTTGCCCACTAAACCACCACCCTCTGGATGAATTAGACTTTGACTAATCAACAACAATGTTGCCCACTAAACCACGTAACTCTTAGATGATTTAGACTTCAACTAAGCAGATACAACACTGCCCACTAAACCATCCCACCTAGATGACTTAGACTTTTATATGAACTGAACAACAATCTAATTCCTTTATAGATTAGGAATAGATTTACAATGTAAGCATGGAAGATATAATCCTAAGACAACTAGACAGTTTGCAGCTCTATCAGGTCCCTGTTTCTCTTAAGGATAATACTTCTTGAAGATGGCCTTTACTTCTGAGCTTTTTGGATTTTCTTATATCCAAAACTTTGTTTGCCAAAACTTGACTTTGTGTATTTTGGAAAGAGATGATATAAATCAACACAAACTCATTGAGAAAATCCTATTGGCTGAGAGCCTGCTGGTGTGAAAAGTTGTGCACCCACCAGCCGTTTTTTCTGACGAACTGTCTTGTCACCTTTTCATATCGCAGTCTTGCAGGGACCAGGTCCCTTGCAAACTTCTTTGTGAGTTCTTGAAAAGGCTTGCTGGCTGACTTCCTTCTTTGGATGAATGACTTTAATATAGTGTTTGTCACATAGAAAATATCAACCATAAAGAGTTATTACCCGTTGGATAAACACCCTCGTCCATTCTGATTGGTGTAGTACGGTGATGCCTCACCAACCTCTGACAAGACAATTTTACAGTTGTACCCATTATAAATCTGGTCGACAGAACTCTGCTTGGGACAAGGTCCTTGTATTTGTGAGGATCATCAAAACATCTAGAATATAACATTTTCCCTCTTTTTGATAAAGACCACAAATATTCCTCATGCTGAGTTTATTCATTCACTTCCCATTTTATCAGTCCCAATACCAGAGGACCTTTTCCTGGATCTGGTCCCTGGTTAGA
The DNA here is from genome assembly GCF_019186545.1 of Solanum stenotomum. Lineage (NCBI taxonomy): Eukaryota > Viridiplantae > Streptophyta > Magnoliopsida > Solanales > Solanaceae > Solanum > Solanum stenotomum. The sequence goes on from NC_064287.1 coordinate 15,033,156, forward strand.
TTCTGCATTTGTGAGGATCATCAAAACACCTAGAATTTAGCATTTTCCCCTTTTTTGATGATGACGCACAAATGTTCCTCACATTGAGTTTATTCATTAACTTACCCTGTCGTTAGTCCCAATTACAAGGATCTGGTCCCTTGTTAGATCCCCGAGTCTGTTAAATCATCAAAACTTAAATCAGCTTTAACATAACATTTTCCCCCTTTTTGATGATAACAGACTTATTCAACTTCTTCCCCCTTTCATCAGTTCCCCCTATCAGCATGCCTCTTCAGGTAGCTGGATTGGTCCCCTTTTTGCATCATTCTTGAAGTTTGTCAAATCATCAAAACTTCACATCGATAACAAAATAGCATTTTCCCCCCTTTTTAATAATGACAATTTTTTTCAACTTCTTCCCCGTATTGGCATGACCATAGCCTCTTCAAGTAGCACTTCTTCCCCCTATCGACATGACCATGTCCTCTTCAAGTAACACATTTTCCCTCTATCGGCATGACCATATCCTCTTCAAGTAGCACTTCTTCCCCTATCGACATGACCATGTCCTCTTCAAGTAACACATTTTCCCTCTATCGGCATGACCATGTCATCCATGTCATCATTCATTACCATCATTGATATCATACCCTAACAATCTTCCCCTTTTTGACATCATAAAAAAGGGTTAAAGTAGTAAACCAAGTTGCTAGAAATATAGTTCAAACAAATTCATGGCCACTTGGGCAACACTGAGTATGAGTAAAAATGCATAAAGTAATGAGACAAGTCAGTAGAAACAAGACATTTTTCATTCACAAATAAAAGATCAGCCATCGAAGCATTGCAGACATCATTATGAATGACAACCATGACAATACCCATTGAGTTTCAATAGAAAAAGAGGAGGAGTGACAAAGGAATTTAGGAAGAGAGGGGATGGCTTAGAAGCAAGGGATGGAAGGAATAAAATTAGTAGAACATATCCCTTAGTATGGGTTTTTAGAAGCTTTTCTTAAAGTTCAGCATGTTTTGCTGCCAACCTTCAGGGCTGCCAATTTTTTTTCCAACCTGGTCCCTCTGATTGTTCCTTCAGAAGCTAAGCCTTCAAACAAACTATTTTAGTTCCATGTGCAGCTGTCATAACTTTCATATCAAGCCCGAGTTTCTCATGACAGTAAGATTAGTAAGATTAAACTTACTCAAGGCCTCCGAGATGAATAGATCAATAAATGACAAACCATTTCAATTTTTTCATTTCATTTTTTTCAAGGTCAGACACCCTCATATTTAGAATACTTTGAGCTTTCAGAATATCACCCTCTTCCTTTTTGAATATCATCTTTTCCACCTTCTTCTTTGTGCTTGTCGGACCTGGTCCCTCGTCACACTAAAAAGTTTCTCCATCCAAAATTTCCCCAGTAGGAAGAAATGGTTTAAACATTTAAAGTATTTTTGAGAGAGGAGAAAAGAGGGTTTTGAAAACTCTGATTTCTGAAAGGGGATTTTAATTTTCTGGGGGATGAAAAGAAAGGTGAAGTATAAGGGAAGTGAAAGGGTGTATTGTGTGAAATGAAGTGTCATCTTGGTATTCAAATGATGGCACAATGATCAGATACCTGAATGACAGACATGTGACAATTTCAGCGGCTCTCATGCATAATTCAAAATGCAATGTTGAGTGCTAACCTTCGAGAGTGGACCAGGTCTCTCTCTATAGTTTGAATGTGATTGTCTTGATCTGTATTGACCTTCCTTTTCCTTCAGCCCTTTTGTCATGTTTGTATACCTACAAAAGGTATGAAATTGAACTTGCTAAAACATACACTACTGAAAAACAAGGATACCTACTCCCTTTTCTTAGTCATGAGAAGTTGATTGCTTCAGGAAGGATCCATTCAGTTCAGTTTCAGTATCTCCAACTTCAATTTGTTTATCTTGACCAGGTCTTCTAAGAGCTTCAAGCTGTTGCTTGATCTACAAGAGTTGATCACCTCAAGTTGCACTTGCTACATTCTCTGCCTCAGTTGTTGAAAGAGCAACTGAATCTTGCATTTTAGTTCCTCATGAGTAAGAGATCAACCTAGAACATAAGCCATTCATGAGGTACTCTTTCTACCAACTGGATATCTAGCATGATCAATATCACAAAAAAAATCTCCTGATGAGAAGAACAGAACCAGGTCCCTGTCTTCTTCAAATGTCTTAGGATTATTTGATTAGCCTTCAAATATGTTTCTGTTGGATAATCTTGGAATCTTGCATGAATCCTAGCACTTGCATCATTTACATCTAAACCAGATCCATCCGCATCCAGCTTCGAGTTGGTTTCCATGTGAGTATCAATTGTCTTGTCATCTATAATGTGAATCTTTTTCAGTAGCTTCGCTGAGCTGGAACCAGGTCCCTGTTCTTGATCAACTAGTCCTAGCTTAGGTATTAATGAAGATGTCAGCCACTTGATCTACCATGTTGAAAAGCTTCATGATGACATTACCCCTCTTAATATTGTTTTGACTTCAAGTATGTTAAGCCCTTTGAGCATCTCCTTTATGAAATTTTCTTGACAACCGAGGGTACCTTTAAAGGTTTGCTTGATCTGTAGCTTTAAGAAGAAATCTCCCATCATGCTCGTTTAGAACTCACTACCCATGAGTGCGGCAACCTTTTCACATAACACATCAAAAGTTGCTTCACAGATGATATCATCGATATATACTTGAGTAATCAGCAAGTCCTTTCCTTTACAATTTCAAGCAGAGAATTTTGTCAATTTTACAACTTTTGAAACCAATTTTGAAGAGGAACCTGGATAACCTATCAACTTCTTGGGGAAATAGGTGTCATGCTTTGCTTCTTTCAAACTGATGCAACTTTGTATTCCTTGCCAGCTGCTAACCTTGATCAACTTCTTTCTTCTCGCCTTTAGAATCTGCATTATCTTTGTTCAATATTTACTACCGAACCAGGTCTCTCATCAGGTTCATCATTTGCGTTAGCTTCTTTGGGATTTTTTGATTCATAAAGAGCATCTTCTTCAGTAAGCTCACTGTTCAGACCATCTCTATGAATCTGAAGCAGCTTTTCCATCTCAAAATCTTCTTTCTTTTGCAACTTCTTAATTCTTCCAGACTCATAAAAAAACATATGACCACCTTTAATACACCTGATAAGCCTTGCTGGAGGAAGTTTAACACAAGCATCACAAACTTTGTTATCTGTAAATTTTATTTTGGGCAGACCGTGGACCAGGTCCCTCGACACAAGTTTGTTCAGAGAGAAGAACTCACATGACCAAGTCTCATGTATTATAGATCAAAATTCTTACTTTGAGCATCAAGGAAAGTGAGAATGTTACAAGCGGTGTTGAGATCAATTATACATGTTCTTACATCTCCCTTTTTGTCAGCATTATCGTTTGAGAGATCAAGTTGTGACCACACATTTGTCTGATAAGAACTTAACTTCATGTCATTCATAACAAATCTGTGAAACACTTGAAGGATTGTACTTCAACCATTGACATAGTACACATCGTCAATGGTGTGTTCCACTGTCTTCCCAACCATGCAAAGTACCAAGAATATACCCTTTCTTGCCATCGCCAAATGAGACACCTCCACCTTGAAGTGCCTTGAGAGAGAGGAAGTTTTTAGTTTATCAGGCACGTGCCTTGAGCATCCTCCATTCATGAACCAACATTGACTGATGCTACTTCCTCTCACCTGCATACCATATCACTTGATAGCCTTGGGAACCCATTTCAGTCTGCGTCCCCAGTTAACAGTTAGAGGCATGATAAGAGAGTTCTTTGTCCAGTGAGGCAGAATGATTTTCTTCAACTTGGGACCAGAAGCACGACCAGGTCTCTTCTTCTGTTGACTAGGTCCCTTCTTCTGCCTATTCCTTTGTTTGGAATATTTTGAGGCACTTTCTTGATATCTCTTCCAAGATGGACACTCCTTCTTCAGATGACCATCTTACTCGCAATGCAAACATAGCAGATTGTTAACAGCGGCAACATTTTTGGTGTGACGATTGTATGGGGAATCTACCTTCTCACAACCCAGCCCTTTTCTACTATTGTTACCCTGGCTAATTACATTTGTAAGCATTTTAGAGGAAGTGGTCCATTTGAGGGATTTGTTTAGTTCTTCTTTTACACGGATCAAGTCATTTACCATCTGATCATTTCTCTCCAAGGCTAGAGCAAGTCTGGTTTCAGCAGTGTTCAGACTGGTTTCTAGTTCTATTTGTAAACTACTAGCCTCCCCCTTTCTTTTGTCAGATTTCTTATTCATTATGCTCAATTGTTCCTTGAGTTCTAGATTTTCTGTGTCTAGAACTGTCAATTGTTCTTCAATAACTGACATGTGAACATTCAATGCTATCTTTTCTTCGCTAAACTTGTCTAGACTGTTGTTCATAGAGTCTTTTTCAGTTGTTAACTTTATAACAGAGTCAATCAAAACAACAACTAGATTTCTCAACTTTCTAACAGAATAGACACTCAAGCTTTGTTTAAGATCAAGGAGAGTTACCTTTTCTTCATCTTCCTCGTCGTCAGATTTTGCCATGAATACGAACATGCCATCAAACACATTATCATCGTCTTTGATAGCTAGCATGGATGCATCTTTGGGACATTCTGATTCTTTCGACTCACTTGAGGAGTCTCTCCACATAGCAAAAGCTTTCTTCACAACGTAGTCAGCTGCAACTTTTCTTACTTTCTTATCGGGTATTGGGTCCCCATTTTTTGTCTTTCTCTTCTCCAGGTCTTTGATACCCTTTGGCTTCAACCTTATGCATCGGGCAATCTCTGATGAAATGCCTTGGCTTTCCACACTTGTGGCATAGGTAGTTTGCATTTGCAGCTCTGTTTAAGTTTGCTGCCTTTCGTAAATCTCTATATTTCCTCACTAATTTTTGAAACCTTCTCGTGAGGTAAGTCATGTCCTTATCTTCATCAAAAGTTTCACCTGATATCACCCTGAGAGTTACAGACTTGTCTTTCTTCAACTCCTTTTATGACGCTTCTTGATTTCTGTTCAGTGGAGCAACCATTTTTTCACAAGAATCTCTCTTGATGTTAACCAACTAGAGAGCACCTGCTCTGATACCAATTAATAGAATATAGGCGTCCACTAAGAGTCAATGGACCAGGTCCGTTGATACAATAAGAATAGAATGTAAGCACAAGCAGTAGTCAGCATCCACTATACGTCAATGGACCAGATCCCTTGACTAGCAAGAACAATAGCTGAATAAGTGCAGAAAGTAAATAGCTGAAGGTAAAATCTGAACAAGAATTTTACGTGGAACCCTTCTTGCTCAAGGGAGTAAAACCACGACCTATCTCACAGGATTTTCAACTGTTTCACTAATCTTCTTTAAGCAAAAGTGAACCACAGTTACAGCCAACGTGAAAAAAAGTTATTAATCTCACAACCAAGTGATAACTCTATTACTTGAAGAGCCTAAGTAGATACCACACTACCCACTAAGTTATCACCACTAGACAACTTAGATTTCAACTAAGCAACATACAGGTTGCCCACTAAACCACCACCCTCAGGTTTCCCACTAAACCACCACCCTCTGGACGATTTAGACTTTGACTAAGCAACAATAATATTGCCCACTAAACCACGTAACTTTTAGATGATTTAGACTTCAACTAAGCAGATACAACACTGCCTACTAAACCATCCCACCTAGATGACTTAGACTTTTAGATGAACTGAACAACAATCTAATTCTTTTATAGATTAGGAATAGATTTACAATGTAAGCATGGAAGATATAATCCTAAGACAACTAGACATCTTGCAGCTCTATTAGGTCCCTGTTGCTCTTAAGGATAATACTTCTTGAAGATGGCCTTTGCTTTTGAGCTTTTTGGATTTTCTTATATCCAAAACTTTGTTTGCCAAAACTTGACTTTGTGTATTTTGGAAAGAGATGATATAAATCAACACAAACTCATTGAGGCAATCCTATTGGCTGAAAGCCTGCTGGCGTGAAAAGTTGTGCACCTACCAACATCTTTTTCTGACGGACTGTCTTGTCACCTTTTCATAACGCAGTCTTGCAAGGACTAGGTCCCTTACAAACTTCTTTGAGGGTTCCTGAAAAGGCTTACTGGCTGACTTCCTTCTTTGGATGAATGACTTTGATATAGTGTTTGTCACGTAGAAAATATTAACCATAAAGAGTTATTACCCGTTGGATAAACACCCTCGTCCATTCTGATTGGTGTAGTACGCTGACGTCTCACCAACCTCTGACACGACAGCTTTACAGTTGTACCCCTTATAAATCTGGTCTAGAGAACTCTGCCTGAGACCAGGTCCCTGTATTTGTGAGGATCATCAAAACACCTAGAATACAACATTTATATATCTATCTATATATATATATATATATATATTAGAAGTCCTCCTTTGCTGCAATAGGCCAACAACATTAGTCTTAAGAATGACAAAAAGCTTAAAAGTTGTTTACCTACAAGTTTGAATTATTATTTTCCATTGATGTTGTTAGTGACATCAAATGGGCAGATTTTTCCTTATGAATAGAGCACTTATGCTCATTTGTAAGGACACACCAAAATAGAGAAGCAATAAAAAATAGAGAAAGTAATCCACAAGTTATTTCTTAGTTTGTGAGAAAATAGTGTGGAAGTAATATTATTGTGAGTTGTAAGAAATAAAAGATTGTTGAGTAGTAGTCTTTTGACATGTAACGACTTGTTCTCGTCATTATAGAAAAGCCAATGGAGAAAAACTTTGAGCCCGAAAACTTTTTCGTAGTAACTTGAGATTTTCCAACCTAGTCCAGATTCGGATGAAATCAGAACCAGTAAAGTCTAGGGAAATGTGGTAACAATTGGGTGGTCTAATTATGATTTTAATTACATGCATGGATACCTAAGACGTTAAGGAGCCCATAAAACTTTACAAAATTGAATTCAGGCGAGTAGAACTCCCGAAATTGATCTTAGCGTGAACAGGTATTTTTTGAGTGTATTGGTTGAAGGTGTGTTGTGAAATGGGGTTTTAGAATTCTTTATTTAGAAAAATCCCTAATCTGGGTATGGGGGATCATGGGTTTGATCTAGGGTTGATAGAATTGTTGGTAATTCAGGTAATGAAGTCTTGTTTATTGATCCTAGTATTATATTGATTATTTGTAGACCAAGAACAAGCGAAACGAATTCGGAAAGGGAAGAATCAAGGTTCTTAGGGGATTCAAGCTTGTTTCGAGGTAGGTGATGGTTGTGATTTCATGTTGTGTGATGTATGTTTATTCTTGCTTCATTATAATACGTGTATGTATGTTAATGTTGCATTATTGATCACACTAGTTGTAAATGAGATATATGAATGATAAATGCCATGAATCATTACTTGATTGTATGATTATGAGAATTACTTGTGATTGTGGTTGTGGCTTATTGAATGGATCGGGTGCTGCGTTCCGACACACTAACTTGGATCGGTTGCCATGTTCCGACATAAATATAGGATCGGTTGCCATGTTCCGTCATAAACATTGGATTGGGTACCACGTTCTGGTATGCTAACAATTTGGGTTTGGGTACCATGAGATGACCATTGACTTGTCATAATTATGTATCTTGAGAAATTTGAAATTGTACGTTGTTCGAAGATGATGTTGATATTGTATATGTTCGGTGTATGCATGTTATTATTATGTTGTATTGACATATATATGTTGCACTTAGTGGGATAGCCGCATGATCCTACCAGTACACTGTGGTTGTGTACTGCTACTGCACTTGCTCTTTCTTTGTTGAGTATAGGGCATCTTCAGGCGGCTATTCACAGACCTCGCTTAGAAGATCAATGATCGTTCGAATTCAAGGGTAAGCCAGTACTTCCGGGCTGCCATGAGTTCTCTTTTCTGTTTATATCAACATTTCAAACTTCGACTAGTACTTTAGTTAGTTTATGTTTAGTTGGGTTGTACCCTTCTTGTTTAGACTTATGGTTTAACTTTAGATGTTTTGGTACATTGACTTTCAGGTTCTAGGCGTTATTTCTGCAATGTTAGTTTGGTTGTTAGACTTTTGTTGGAGTTTATGGGAACTCCCTATCTTTTCTTTAGCATTTAAACTTGCTTCCATAACCTTAAATGCCTTAGTAGTTTGATTAAGTTGGTTAGCTAATTAGTATAAACGGTTCTCCCACCGGAGGATTAGTGTGGGTGCCAATCACGATGGTCTGGGTCGTGACATGACACTACCAAGTTTCCATCAATATTATAGTATTACTTATTCGGGTATCATATTTACCTCCATTTTAATATTTGGTGTCGTTGTTACTCTCTTCCTATTTTTGGTTAGTTTGGACATTATCATGGGTGTGATTATTATTTTTTTCAACAATATGGTATCACAACAATGACAAATAATAGTCCGTTGTTCTTTCAGTACCCCCGTCTCACAAGAGAGAATTATGAAAAATGGTGTCTACGAATGAAAGCCATTCTTGGTTCTCAGGATGTTTGCGACATTGTAGCAAAGGTATACCAAACCCATTAATGATGAAACTTTGTCCCCAAATGAAAAGGAGGTCTTGTTAAAGACAAGAAAGAAAGATCAACATGCCCTCATTCTCATCCATAAATGTTTGGATCATGGCATGTTTGAGAAGGTGGCTGATGCAACCACCCTCAAAAGAAGCTTGGGAGATTTTACAAAGTTCTCTCCCATAAATTGATAAAGTAAAAAAGATAAAACTTCAAACTCTATGGGCTGGTTTTCAAGTTTTAAAAATGAAAGAATCTGAATTCATTTTGGATTTCTATTAAAGATTGATGGTTGTTTTGAATCAACTAAGAAGATCCGGGGAGGAAGTAGACGATGTGTGCGTGGTTGAAAAGATCCTTCATTCTTTAGCACCTAAATTTAATTATGTGGTGCGTACTATTGAAGATTTTTAAATTTAGACTCTATAACGGAAGAGCAATTGAAAGGTTGTTTACAAGCCCACGAAGAAAAAATGAAAAGGAGAAAAGAAGAGCCATTAGAGCAACTTTTAAAAACACGGGCATCCTTCAACGAATTTGAAGGTGAGAAAAGTTATAAAAGAAATGGACAATGGTGAGGCCGTGTAGGTCATGGAGGCCGTGGAAGAGGAAAGTTGTATCAAAAAATTCAATCATGAGGATAAAAGTCACTAGTCATTTAGAGGTCGTGGCTGTGGTCAATGAGGAGGTAGAGGATGTGGAGCCTATCAAGTTACCAATAAAATGAGGTATGAAAAATTCAAAATTGAGTGTTATAACTGTCATAAAATTGGACAATACTCTTGGAAATGTCGTAGTGATATTGAAGAGAAAGTTAATATTGTTGACAACAACAAAGAAGAAGACGAGTCAACATTGTTATTAGCACTCAAAGAAGAAGATATAGATGATTGCAGTTCATGGTATCTTGACAATGAAGCAAGCAATCATATGTGTTGCCACAAAGGCAAGTTTGTGGAGATAAAAGAAGACGGTGAAAGGTAATGTGTCTTTTGGAGATACCTAAAAGATCTAAATTGAAAGGATAGGTACAATTATGATATTCTGTAAAGATGGTGGCCATAATTGAATAACAATATTTATTATGTGCCAAAATTGAAAAGTAATATTTTGAGTTTAGGTCAACTTCTTGAAAAGAGATATGATATTCATATGAAAAATATACATCTTTGGCTTAGAGATTCAAGTAACAACTTAATTGCTAAAGTGCATATGGAAAATAATAGGTTGTTCCCTTTGAATCTTAAAATCATCGATGCAAAGTGTTTGAAGGCTAATGTACAAGATGACTCATAGAGTTGACATATGCGATTTGGGGACTTGAACTTTGAAGCACTAAAATCAATGGGAGACAAGAACATGGTTAATGAGATTTCGTCAATGAACCATCCAAATCAGTTGTGTGAAGCTTGTTTTCTTGGAAAACATGCAAGGAGGAGTTTTCCAAAGGAGACTACATCAAGAACAAGTAAGCCACTTAAACTTGTAAACACCGATGTGTGTGGCCTAATCGATCCACCTTTTTTTTGGTAAAAGTATTTACTTTTTGCTCTTTATTGATGATTTCAGTAAAAAGACTTGGGTATACTTCTTGAAGTAAAAATTTGAAGTTTTTGTTGCTTTTAAAAATTTCAAAGCACTTGTACAAAAAGAAAGTGGCTATGACATAAAAGCATTAAGGTCCGATAGAGGAGGCGAATTCACTTCAAAAGAATTTAACAACTTTTGTCAATTTCATGGAATTCGTTGCCCTCTAATGGTACCTTAATCTCCCCAATAAAATGGAGTTGCAGAAAGAAAGAATAGAATAATTCTTAATATGGCCAGATGTATGTTGAAAACTAAATATCTACCAAAAGAATTTTGGGCCAAGGCTGTTTCTTGTGAAGTTTATTTGAGCAACAGGTCTCAAAAAAAAAATGTACGAGATCAAAGTCCTCAAGAAGCATGAAGCGGAAGAAGGCCAAGTGTCAAGAACTTGAGAATCTTTGGGAGCATAGTCTATTCTCATTTTCCACATCAGGGGAGAGCTAAACTTGACGATCAGAGTGTAAAGTATGTGTTTATTTACAATGACGCGAGTTCAAAAGGCTACAACTTATACAATACGAGCAATAAAAATGTGGTGGTGAATCGCGATGTTGAATTTAATGAAGAAGCAACTTTGAATTGGGAGGCTCCGAAAGAAAGAACATATGAGTTTCTTCCACATTTTAGAAATGAAAAAGAACAGGAGACCATGACACTTGCACAGGATGCAACCCCACCTCCTTTATCAACAAATGTTGCATCTCCGTCTACTCAAGATATTTCAAGTGAAAGACCACATAGGATGATGAGCATCCAAGAACTCTATAATGACACAGAAGAAATCACTAATTTTATTTTTTTGTATTGTCTCTTTGCTGCTAGTGAACCAATGAATTTTGATGAAATTGTTACTGACAAAGGTGGATACAATTCATTGAGGAGGAGATCTATTCAATACAGAAGAACAACACTTGGGAGTTAACAACTCTTCCCAAGGATCATTGAGCAATCGTAGTCAAATGGGTATACAAGGAGAAGAAAAAGGCCCATGGAGAGGTAGAGAGATACAAGGCAAGACTTGTGGCTAAGGGTTACAAACAAAGGCATGGCATCAACTACGAGGAAGTCTATGCACCTGTTTCTCGCATGGAGATGATCCGTCTATTGATCTCTTTGGTGGCGCAAATGAAGTGGAAAATTCATCAACTAGATGTCAAATCGGCATTCTTGAATGGATATCTTGAAAAAGAAGTCTATGTTGAGCAACCATTGGGATTTGTGGTTAAAAAAAAACATGAAGATAAGGTGTTGAAGTTGAATAAAACTTTATATGGGTTGAAGCAAGCTCCACAAGCTTGGAATAGTTGCATTGACAATTACTTTTAGAACAATGGGTTTATTCGTTATCTCCATGAATATGCTCTTTACATTAAAGTTCATACTAATGGAGATATTCTGCTTATTTGTCTTAATGTAGATGATCTCATTCTAACGGGTAACAACTCAGTTTTATTTAAAGCTTTCAAGAAAGCTATTGAGTTTGAGATGATGGACATAGGGTTCATGTAATATTACTTGGACCTAGAATTTAAGCAAACGAAGGAAGTCATCTTCATATCTCAAGAAACTTATACAAAGAAGATTTTGAAGAAGTTCAACATGTTCGATTGCAACCCTTTGAACACCCCAATGGAAAGTGGAACAAAATTGTCAAAGTTTGATGATGGATAAAAGGTGGACTCCACTCTGTTCAAAAGTCTCGTAGGAAGTCTGAGGTACTTGACATGTATGAGACAAGATATACTTTTTGCAGTTGGAGTAGTAAGTCGCTTCATGGAAGCTCCTACCTCCACTTACTTGAAGATCGCTAGAAGAATTCTACGTTACCTAAAAGGTATGATCGACCTTGGACTATTTAATTATTCTTCTGATGATTTTAATCTTGTGGAATATTGTGATAGTGATTATGTAGGAGATTTTGATGATAGAGAAAGCACATTTGGTTTTGTATTTTTCATGGGTGATTGTGTTATTTCTTGAAGTTCAAAGAAACAATCAATTGTTACTCTCTCGACTTGTGAAGCTGAATATGTGGCAGCGACATCATGTACGTGTCATGCTATTTGGTTGAGGAGATTGTTAAAGGAACTAAATTTGCCGAACTTGAAGCCACAATAATTTGTGTTGATAACAAATATGTGCAAGCACTTGCCAAGATCCAGTTTATCATGATCAGAGCAAGCACATAGACACAATGTATCACTTTATCTAAGAATGCATTGCCAAGAAAGAGGTAGAGCTCAAGTATGTCAAATCTCACGATCAAGTTGCGGATATCCTTACAAAGCCTCTCAAGTTTGAAGATTTTCAGAGGTTGAGATCAAGGCTTGGAATAAAGAGAAAAAAGAATTAAATTAAGAGAAAAATAATATATATATATATATATATTTGAATTCCTCCTTTGCTGCAATATGCCAACAACATTAGTCTTCAATTACTGCAAAATTGCAAGAATGTCAAAAAGCTTTAAAGTTCTTTACCTACAAGTTTGAATTGTTATTTTCCATTGATGTCATTAGTGACATCAAATGGGAAGATTTTTTCGTATAAATAAAGCACTTATGCACATTTGTAAGGACACTCCAAAATAGAGAAGCAATAGAGAGTAGAGAGAATAATCCACAAGCTATTTCTTAGTTTGTGAGAAAATAGTGTGGAAGTAATATTTTGTGAGTTGTAAGAAATAAAAGAGTGTTAAGTAGTAGTCTTTTTACACTACCAAATTTTCATCAGTATCATTTAATTTATTATTTATCCAGGTATCATATTTACCGCCATTTTAATATTTGGTGTCGTTGTTTCTCTCTTCCTATTGCTATTTAGTTTGGACAGTGTCCTGGGTGTGATTATAATTTTTCCAACACTGATTGTCGAGTGGTACGGTTGGGGCTTGAAAAATGTTCAACTACAAATAATTAATTACTATAATTTCTTACTATTACAATAACTAAGATAAACACAATTAATAAAATTACCTCAAAATTAACAAATGCTTGAAATAAACTAATTAGCATTCAACTACAAACCCAATACAATTGACACAATCATGATAATTACTAATTACTTAATGGAACCCGTGAAAGCTAAAATAGTCTATATAGTTGTCAGTATGAGGAGTATGGTAGTGCCACAACTGAAGCTCCTACCCAAGTACTACTAAAATAATTGTGCTTTAAATTTGATATCATTCTATTCCATGGTTTTTCACTATATTCAATTGCTTTTATGAATTCTTCTTTGTAATAGAAGTCGGGATACGCCGTGACCCTATTTCTAATTTTTTTGAAGAGGCTAGCCACATTTTGTCCTCTCCCATCCAATTCACCATGATTCCTTTCTAGCGAAGCAGACTCACATCTTTTTTTGGGTCAACAAGACAATCCATGAAAATAGCATAATCACTAAAATATATAGGATCTACATTAGATTATTGTTTCTTATAAGCAATGGGGTTTCTCAAGAGGGTTCACCATCTTCCACTCATAAACAAGAAATTGTCATCAATCCATTGTCGAACTTTATATCCAATAAATGTGTCATATCACTGGCCTTTTCCACGCTAAATCTGGCTTTGGAAAGCTCTGTTGCATTTTACATAATCATATTCAATTTTTAATGGAATTCCCATGACATAAAAATATGTGTACTAGATGCAGTAACTATTTGATATTTCCTGCATTACATTGTCTCCCTAAAGAATTCAAGGGTCATTTTTGGTAAGTCAAGAAGAAAGGTAAACGAATTATTCTCCAGTATTGGCAATGGTAATTCATCATCTTTCTTTGTCTTGTGATGAAGCTTGTTAAGGACAAAGAATGAAAGTTGATTTTCTAGTAATAATAAATTTTGTAATATGTACATGCGCGATTAGTATTGATAATCATGTCTTCTCCTTTGGGACACATTTGACAACACTCTCGAATAAACTCAACCACAAAATAACCATCAAGAAACGACATCGGGGAAAATTGACTATCACCTTCTATATCTTTGGAACACTTTAGTGCTACCTCCTTCAGTTTCTGCAATTCACTAATGCAACTTTTCCAATCAAGCCTCTCTTTTCGGTGAAAAAATCGCCGTAGGTACAATGGTTTGTACTTTTCTATTGGATCAGGTTGAGAATTTTTCTTATGGTAAGGACCAATAGAGACCAACTTTGGTGTATAAGGATCTAAACTTAATTCACGTAGCCCCATATTTACTTTGAATATGGTACACAATTTAATAGATGAATTGTCTAAATCATCAAATATTTTACCAATTCTTTCACTTGTTTCCATTATCTCGATTAAATGATTCTCTTTCCACCTTCCTATCGGTAACAGAAAAGAGTAAGAAATTTTAAAATGTTTATTATGAGCACTATGCAAAGCAATTACATATCTATCAATACGATCAATTGACTTTGCGATCTAGATTAGATATATTTATCGTTTAAATAGTTGTGTGTGTGTGTATATATATATATATTTATATTTATCATTTAACAAATTATGTATATTTACTTTTTTCGTTAACAGGCCGAATAAAAAAAATATTTAAAATTAATTTTTTATTATCAAAAATAAAATGTGACCTCAAAACTTACCTCATCCTTTTTAAATCCTCCATACCCACTCAAATAAAAAAATCTGAAAGGTGTAAAACCCTGGTTAGTAAATGTGTTAGGATTATGAGGTAGATCTAAAATTACATGAAATGAAATACTCAAGGAAAATACAATCTCTTGCAAAATATTACTATATATTTAATTGCCAAAAGAAAAGTGGGTTAATGAAATCAAAATCTAATTTATATAGTTGTGAGAGAGACCTCATCTTTTTCAATAATATGTGTCATTCATTTTTTCTTTGACAGTATTGATAGCTGGATAAGAAACAAGTTATTCATGTATTAATTTTAATATAACTTAAATGATGTATGGTAAGTAGGTAGGAAATAAGTTAATTCGTTTATAAAATAAAAAACGATGTCATATATAATAAGCTATGAGGAAATTTATGTCTTATTCTATGTAAGATAAAAAGTAGGATAATAATAGATAAATAACTAATTGTTGTATAATTAATACGTGTAGCTCCTCCCCAGCCAGACACGATAAAAACAAAGAAAAATCAACCCAAAAAATAACAGGGATGGGTAAAATAAAAAATTGCTACAGATCAAGAATCACGATTTGAAAAGGATTTCTCAAAGAATCACTGATTTAAGGATAACAAACTAAGGAATAGATGCAATAAGGAATAATTATTTGGTTGAGTATGTTTTAATAAATAATTACTGATTTTAATGATATTTTTATTTATTGTCATTTATAGTAATACATAACAATAATATGATAAATCTGTACTTGTATTAAAAATGAATTATGTATGCAATATAAATGTATTATAAGTGTTTAAAAATATATTATGCTTGTTAGATAAGAAATTGACACAATATATTATAGGCATAATACATAAATATGCCCTTTAACTTAGCTTCAAATCACATTTATGCCCTTCGACTTTCGGTGTGCACAAGTAAACACTTAAATTTGTATAAAGTTGCACAAATAGACACACATGTCCTACATGACATCCTACGTGTCATTTTTATCTTATGTGGTGTCTTACGAGTATTATGCCATGTAAGACTCATGTGTCTACTTGTTCAACTTTATACAAGTTTAAGTGCCTACTTGGGCATATCCAAAGTTGAAGGACATAAACGTAAAATGAGGCCAAGTTAAAGGGTACATTTATGTATTATGCATATATTATAAGTGTGTGATAAATGTACCATTTATCAATAAAACTTGTATTATATGTGTTTTATAGATTGTTAACTGTAATATGTATTAAAACTATAGTCTCTATTATAAATTTATTATAAGTGTCCAATGAAAAAAAATATTACACTACTAAAAAATCGGCCAAAAACGACGGCCAAAAGAGACAGACTGCGTCACTATTTTGGTGGAAATCGACGAAAATGTGACACAATCAAGTTCGTTGCTTTTTGGCTCGACACTTTTCAAAAAGTGACGAAGAGCGCCACAAAAAGTGACCTACTGCGTAGCTTTCTGTTTTATTAATAAAAATTATTTTCTTGAATAATGTGACGCCGTTCGTCGCTTTTTTATAAAAAAAAGATTTCCAAAATGCAACGCAGTCCATTGCTTATTTTTAATTTATAATTTTTATAATCTTTTAAAAGAGACGTCGTCCGACTCTTTTCTTTAATTTTATTTTTTAAAAAATTTCAAAAAGCGACGCAGCCCATCGCTTTCTTGGAAATTATATTTTGAAAAATCCAGAAAAACGGTGGACTGGGTCCTTTAGTCCGTCGCTTTTCTGGGTTTTTTTATAAAAAAAATAATGCAGAAAAGCAACGGACAAAACCACCTTCTCCGTCGCTTTTTCTACTCATTTTTTACAACGAAAACTAACTGTTTCTACTGCCCACCTGCAAATTCAATTCAAACCAATTCAGCCCAATCAAACAAAACACATAATAAACATGCTACACAAAATATAAACAACAAACTTAAATTAACTTTAAAAAATAGTTAAATCACAATTTAAAGACTTATAAAGTTAATAAGATTTCAAGTACTTCAATTTATATTGTTAATATATATTTATAATTACTTAATAATTATATTTATTATTACTTATATATAGTTAGCTAATTTATATACCTAATTAATTAGTTCATAAATAGTACATTTTGTTATAAATTCATTGAATAGTTAATTGTTCATTTGATTTATTCATGAATTAGTTGTATTCATGTATGTATATTTCCAAGGTGACATGAATCTTTGTGGATAACTATGTACCTACTAGTTTGAGCATTTAACATGGTGGCCCTTGGGGTGATATCTCAACACTATAAATAGATATATCATTCACCATTTGTAGGACACACTTGAATAAGAAGAAAAGTTATCTCTTCTATCTACATTTCTTGCCTTCTTCTCTTTAGAATTATATTATTCTAAGTTTGATTTTTTAACACGTTATCAACACGAATATGCTCTATAAATTATAGTACTTTCCAAAAGAATTGTAGTTGAAACACTTGTGAGCAGGAACAAATTCTATTTATTTTTTCTTGTTACACATTTATATTTTCAAAAGTTCCTCTCATACTAATAATATATTTTAGTATATATGTTATATGAAGAGGTAGAACATATTGGTTTGTTTTACTTTAACAATTTTATACATTTGTTTATGATTATACTAACAATTCTTCGTTATAGAAAAGAATCAAAAAATAAAGAAGTGAATTTTCATGTTGATTTCTAGGTGTTAATTATGAGGAACTTATTAATGTTTATTATTACTAAAAAGGTGAGAAAACTCTCAAAGTCTTATTTTGAACAATTTTGCTTTTATAACTCTTGTTTTTTATATAGGCTCATGGCTAAGTTCTATTGATTTGACTTATATGATATTAATTGAAGGGTAAGACGATGGATCCAAGTCTCATCGCACCAAAAAGGGTAAGACATCAGGTTAGAGTCCGGATGCACATAATGAAAAAATGTTTGAGGATAAGATGGTAGATTCAAGTTCTATCGCATCAAGAGGGTAAGACATCAATTGGAGTTTTGATGCACCATGATGATAAGGAAACGGGTCCTGATCTCATAGAATCATGACCTAACATGCCTTATATGGATAAGACATTGAGTTTGAGTCGCAATGCACCATAGTGATGATAAAATGATGACTAAGGCAAAAATAATATATATTTTTTAATGAAAAGTCTTGAAATTCATTCCATTGAATTTGCTCCATTCCTTGAAAAGAATGTGGTAGCAATGTGTAATAACTTTGAAACCCGCCATTTGATTTGCTCCATTCTATCGAATGAACGTGGTAGCAATGAATAATAAGTCCAAAAGATGACAAATGATTGAATGTATGAATAAGGGCGTGGAGAGACAGAATTATAATAGTCATTGTTGTGGTAATTATAAAAGGAAGAATAACACGAGTACTTCAAATAGCCCTTCAATCTGTGAAGATAATTTTATCATCAAAATGGTATGAAAGGTCATTGGACACGCGGTTATCGTGTGACCTAATTTGATAAGTTTGTAAATCCTCCATCAAAACAAAGAATATAAAGTGATGGTGCACTTTATCTTTCAAAGTGATGTGGAGGTGGCTCATGTAAATATGTCAAATATAAAGGTATGACATGTATAAATGGTTATGGTCAACTTATGAAGAGATTATGACTTATAATAAGCATCATGAATGTTTGGCTATTCTTTAAGGCGAATGTGTCTAAATATGAAGAAGAACATATTCATGTATTGTTGGAAATATGCCACAACTCACCTCTACGGGAAGTTTGGAAGAAATAAATAAATTTTATTCAACAGAAATGGTCAATCGTGTACGTTTATTATGGTATTTTATGGTGAAATACCAAAAGGGAAAAAGAAAAGAAGTAATCCTTGTCTATAAAGTTGTGGTCATGACCAAAATAATATTATTGTGTGGCAATACAAATTTTTCATTGATTGTGTACCTATGGTATTACAAAAGTAAAGAAAAAAATATCTCTTCCTTGTAATAATTTTGACCATGACAGTAATAATATAATTTTCTCCTTGAAGGAGATGTTCACCCTATGGATGGTGTCATGGAATTGTACACAAAATTAATTAAAAACTGTAACGAGTTGTGTTATTATCAGAGAACTAATATTGGGGTTGTAGTAAGTCTCAAAAAAAACTTTTTAAGTTTATGAATTGAAAAGAAATATTGAGACTATAAATTATGAAAAGATTTAATATCTTCATATTACTACAATCGAAGAGGGTTATAAATATTTATGTGAAAGGTTACCCATTTTGTCCTCTGGTTTGTTGCACACAAAAATGGGCATGCCGATGAAACCACATGCAAAAGTAAACTATAAGTGTACTTCAATAAAAGATCATTTGGCATTATCGGTTGACCATTTCGATTAATATATGATGCAAAAATAACTGAGAATTCACATAGTTATATATTGAAGAAATAAAATATTCTTCAAGAATTCTCTTGTGTTGCTTATTCTCTTGATAAAATTATCATTGTACCAGCTTGTCACGATCCGAGCCTACACCGTGGACATGGCCAGCACTCTAGAACCATTGCCGGTTCCCAAGCGAACCCTTATCCTGGCTAACTACAAGTGGAAGACTAACTCAAGCATACATAAGCATCAAATTAAAAGAAACTTTTAAAAACAGTTTACCAAATATCACAACAACGTCGAATATGTTGATTATGAAACATAAGTTTTAAATAAAATATCTGAAACTGAAAGACTCTTCAAACTATCAATCTATGAAGCCTCTACTGTAAATAGACGAGTGTCGGGATAAGACCCACGGCTACTCAAAATGTTAATAATACCAATAACTCATAAAACTGGAATCCTCCAGAAGCAAGGAGACCTCTCGAAAGCTGACGAGCGGATGAAGTGATCTTAATAGACTCTTGTTGAGGATCCTAAGAATCCATATCTACAACATTAAAAGATACAGGTCAAATGACATCAGTACATTGAATGTACGAGTATGTAATATAGCTGAATATTAAATAACTGATTGAAATGACTGCAATAGATAAAAATGTACTCAAGCTGAATGTAAAGAAATAAAGGAACTAAATCATTTAAAGCTATACAAAATACTTTCTCATCTATGAACTAAACATAGTAAGCGATATATAAAATACACTTTAACTCTATTGAGAAATTCTCTAACTGACAACCATCACTATGAGCTACATGATGATACAAAGTCTCGCCCACGCTGCCAGAACTATCTTACACCTTACTGGGATATAGGACACCTCAACTAAGTAGATCCACTAAGCTATGCTTAAAAAGCAATAAGGAATCATCTAAAAAGTATGACCCTTTACCCATGTTGGCATACATGGTTTATGAGAACTTTAAGTTGTGTGAACTCGTTCTCATACCGATGCTCAATACTGCTCCCAATAATATATACTCATGCTCATATGTTTTAAAAAATAACTCTTCCTCTGGTTTGAGATAATTGTCCAAACTACCCTCTTAAAAGAGGTAACTATTCTTGAAATATCTTTTGAACTCATAACTCATTTAGAAATCAAAGTTTCTCTTTTATCAATGCAAAAATTGATATATTTTGGAATACTTAGTTCCCGTATACTCTTGCTCAATTCATACTTAAAAACTCTTTCTAAAAAATATATCAAAACATATTGTGATATGATCTTTGATGACTCGGGAAGTGATACTGCATAAACATTAATGGCATAACTAGATACCATACTGCTTAAACATTGATGGCATACTCGATTGTCATACTAATAATGTTTTAGAAACACTTTCTCAAAACTCATATTTACTTCCTCAAAAACTTCTTAAGATTTATAACTCAATTCATAGGGTTCATGCAGATTATGGACATGAACGACTCAACTAGGAGATTTTAATAGCAATATGGAAACTCAGAACTCAGAACTCAAGAACTTAGAACTCAACGATACTACTCATCTCAAGAATACTCATATTCATAGGGTTCATGCTGAAATATAGACATAAATGAATCAAATCAAGACTCTTAATACATAACATATAACAATTCAATATTTAGGAATAGAATTTCAAAAAGAAACAGGAATTCAAGAACTCAATCAACTTATCCCAAGAATGCTCAAATCTATGGATAGAAACCTAGATTACTCTTTTACTGATTTGAAAGTAGATGTACGGCATGAGGACGAAGTAGTCCAACACTATGATTGTCTTACATACCTGAAAGAACAAGGTTCTTGAAAAATCTTGAAAAAGGACTTGATTAGAAGCCTTGAAACCCTAGCTTGAAGGAGAACAATCAAGAAAACATTTCTTGAGATTCTTGAATTACTTTCTTGAAATCACTATGGCCAAGAATTATGATTTTCATTAATGATTCATAATTGTATGATGGAATTTGAATTGGAAAGAATGGAATTCTTGGAGAAAAATTTACCTTGAAGAAGAATCTTGAAAAAAATGGAAAGAATCTTGAATGTAGTCTTCTACTTTGATTTTTTCGTAGGGTTTTGCCTTCGGGTGTCACGACCTAGGGGCATCCCATCAAGATGTAACAAGGCATGCAAGACCCCGAGAGGCCTTATACAAGCCCCTTAGCATATCATAACATAAAGTAATAGAAAATGGTGTGGGAATTTAAAACATTTCAATACAATCGAAGTCTTTATAAAATAAAGCGGAAGTCTAATACAATTGTCTCAAACCATCTAAACAACATGAATAAATCCTGGGACACAACCCATACAATAGTCCACAACATAAGAGAAAGTCATAAAGGACAATGGTGGTCAAATCCTCGAACACAATGAGGACTCACCAAATCTTCACTTCCTTGATCAACTATGAACCTAGCCACGAGTGTGAGAATCAATGTCGCCGGACCCTACATTTGATAAGAATGTAGGCAAAGTATGCGTTAGTACAAACATGTACTAAATATGATGGCTATCATAAACAACATAAACAATGATTAGTCAATATAACCCATAATCATAATCAATGCACACAAATCATCATCATAATAAGAAAGGAAAACTTCTCAAGCAACCTTACTCATCCTTCGTCAAGACTTGGGCCATCCACCTCTAGTCAAGCTTACCTCATGGAAGGCATTTCAAGAAACAATCCAAACTATTTCAATCTTCATATCATAGTTCTCATTATTCATACTTACTTTTAAAGACATGGATATTCGCCTCTTTTTCTAGCTTATAAAGGCTAATGGGTATTCGCCTTTTGCCTTACTTATAAAGGCTAATGGGTATTCGCCTCTTCCCTTACTTACTTTGGGATCATGGGTACTCGCCTCTACAATAACATCATATGACACGGGTACTCGTCTCCACATCATCTCATAATGAGCATGAGTACTCGCCTCCATTTCCATTCATCATAATAAGAACATGGGGACTCACCTCTTGTTCAATTCTAAGAAGTATGGGAAATCACCTCATATCATTTCATATGGAGGTCATGGGTAGTCGCCTATAGCCTCATCACTTAGATAGTCTTTTAGTCTAGATTCATTTTAGGTGAGTAATCCTTTCAAACTAGAATCATTCATGTGAGTAAACATTTCACATTCATACATTCATTATTAAGCAATTAATGTGGGAAGTATCCCTTCCTCAACAATAACATCAATTACCAACAATTCATATCATAAGATTTACTCTCAAAGTCCTAGATTTCATGATCATCATCTATGCTTTATTCTCAAGAAATTCTAGTCATAATTCATCAATCTTATTAGGACAAACCTAACCCACAAAGTTTCCCTTCATGGCCTCAACCCAACTATATCAACTCTAGGTTAAAATCATGAAATAGGCATGGGTACATGTTATTTCATCCTAAAAACGTGCATTTCTATCAATTCAATCATAAAAAAACTATAATCCACTCAATTGGATCAACATTCATCATAACCGACAACATTGGAAAAAAAACCTAACTAGAATTGGGGAATTCTTCATCAAATAGGGGAAATTCTAGGGGACTCTATGGAAGGAAGAATTTAATGGATAAAAATCCATCATACCTTAGTCAGAAAGACCTAACAAGCTTGAAGGTTGGAGACTTGACTTGGCTCTAGGTTCAATTTTGACTTGTTCATTCTTCTTCTAACTTCTAGAGAAAGTATATTTGAGAGGAGTTTTGGGAATTCAATTGGGATTTTGAGGGAATGAATTGAATGGGGGTTTTCAAGGGTAAAATTACTTATATAGGTGGTCTAGGCTATGGTAAAATGACACCACTTAATTCTAATTAAAATCGGAAAGTCCCATTATGCCCTAAACTTAACAGTCCAGGCTGACCCATGAGACCACATTGATGGGCCGTGGATGGACCTACGGTCCATCCTGGTCAAATGTGGTTTGGGTTCAGAGGCTTTGTGGGGACCTACGATACCCCTAACCACAGGTTGTGGACCCATCGACAGAGCGTGGGTCCTGCTGTGGTTACTGCCCTAGGCAGTTTTCTTGGGGTCTATCTACGGGGCCACCTATGGGGCATGGACTCAATCACGAGTCGTGGTTGGTCCTTATGAGATGGTACTTGGAGTTCCAATATGTTATGCCCTCTACCTTGAGTTTAGAGTGTTACATAGGGTTTGAGAGAGAAGAGAATGTTGAATTAATCGATGAAAATCTGATTGATTTGGGTCTTTAAGTAGTTAAGAAATTCATTTAGGATTTTCTTGGAGGAAAAAGACAAAAAGACCCTTTTTAATGTTTTCCCGTTGGCTAATTCGTCACTTCACTGTATCAGGTTACTAAACTGGTCATAACATTTTACTCAAAACTCGGATTGATGCAAAATTGCTAGCGTTGGAAAGAAGATTGAAATACATTTAACTTTATATGTTATGGGCCACGTAACTCTTTATATTCTAAGAGATATGGTTGTTTGAAGTTGACCCAAGTAGAATCTTACATCAAAACTTAATCGATAAAGAAACTTTCAACTCAACTTTATGCTGTGGGATTCTAGTGACCTTAATTCATATCTAAATTCGTTACGACACTAAAGAATTGACCTTTACATATATGGACAATTTAAGAATTACCCGGTACGATCTTATTCACAAATGAAGAATGGTTCGTGCCTTAACTTATAAATTTTTAGGTGTTACACAGCTAAAATTGAGATTATATCTCCTGAAGTTTTAGAACGTATAACAAAAAGGTGAATATGGGTCCATTAACCTACCATGTGGACCGTCTGCAGTTATATGATTTTGATAATTATATTTATGTGATGGTCACATGTGTTTCGATATCCACTTACTGTCACGCCCCAAGCCTACACCCTGGACATGGCTGACACTAGAAGACCCTTGCTGGCCTCAAGCGAATCCTTAGCCTGGCTTACTAACTCAGCGAAAGATTTAACTTATCACATACACATTTATGAAGTAACTAGAATGTTATAAAGGAACATTCAACTGGCCATTAAGGAAAACTCAAGTCTTTAACATATGAAATGAAAAGTAAAGACAGCTGGATTAACTAACTGACTGTCTGTCTGTCTATGAAGCCTCTAAACAACTGAGATGGATGTTGGGACAGACCCACAACATCCTAATGAACTAATACTAAAACTGAAAGCAATGAAAAGGAGTCCTGTGGAATGCAAAGAGCCTCACCAACAGACTCTGAACTGCTCACTTGATTAGTGATGCACTGGATGCCGATCCTCATAACCTGTGTCTGTATCATAATAAGATGCAGGCCAACTGGCATCAGTACATTGAATGTACGAGTATGCGAGTTTGAATGCTTAACATAACTTAAGCTTGAAAATAAACTGAAAGGAAACTGAAGAACTTACTTGGCTCTACTCAACTCAACATAACTTAACTCATTTCAATATAAAGCAGTTTTAAAACAAGTGCAATATAAAGAAAAGTTGTTTAAAACATGATGTCAGCTCTGGGCGTATACAAAGGTACACTAAAACTCTGAAATATATGTAAAAATACGAACAGCTGTTTATATAAGAATACAAATAACTTCTGTGGGAGTTCTCTAACCGACAACCATCACTTAAGAGCTATAGTGATGATACAATGATCTTCCTCACGATGCCAGCGCATCCTATACCTTGCCACATGTATAAGATTTGAACTACTAAATGGATCCACTAGTCTATATGAAAAAGGATTCATAAAAAAAGTAAGACCCTTTTCTACCCATGATGGATACATGGTTTATGGGGGCTGTGGGTTCTCTGAACGTTCCCCCATATCGGTGCTCAATACTACTCCCAAAATATGATATTAGCTCTTTATGTTTAAACACATACTTCTTCTGTGATTTGAGATTAGTGCTCAAAAACATAGCTCAAAAGTTATCTTGGAAATCAAAGTTTCCCCTCTTGCTTCATTTAGAAAGCTATTTCTCATTTCTGAAAACTAGCCCGAAGGCCCTTTGGAAATCGAGGTTTCCTTTCTTGTTTAAATGTGAAAACATTCTAAACCCTTTGGGAATACACAGTCCCTATATACTTTTGAAGAAATGGATTTCAAACTTCACTCTTTACTCAACTTGAACTTTAAGTCTTACAAAAAATTTAAAACATTTATAAAAGACTTTTGAAAACTTTGAAGGACTTCCCTTAACTTGACTCTTGACTTTGATCTTAACTGCTCTTGACTTGACTCTTAACTGGTCCTTGAATTGAATTATGGATTCAAGGATTGTGATTTGTGATTAGAAAGATCTCATGATGTTTAGGAATGATTTTAGATAGCTAAACATGAGAAAAGATCGAAAATCAATATTTGAGGGTGGGTCTGTGACGCGGAGAAGCTTTTAAAGTTTAGTTTCGAAAATGACTTTTGAGATAGAAGACTTCGTGATGTGAAACGAAAATTCCCAATTATGGGAACCAGCTCCGCGACGCGCCACCATTGCTAGATTTCAGTTGACGCAATTTCTTCTTCATTTTCCAGCCCATTTCACCCAAACTAGGTTCTTTTTCTTAAATTACTTTTAGATACAGATACCCAACAAATGTACCTAAGAACCTAACTCGAAACGAGTAACGATTTCACAAACTTCCCAACTCAGTCAAATTCAAGAACAATATATGAATTCAAGCATAGGTGTCAAGATCATCAATATTCTAACTCATTTAGGACGAACCCAACTGAAATAAATATGCTTGGCACGTGGGAGAACGATCCCAACATTATGGAAGCCTCACATACCTGGTAGGAATAAACCGTTGGCGAAAATCCCAACTATCTTGATCGATCTTGATGAATCTTGCCCTTTCACCTTATTTTTTTCTCTTCTCCTTAGCCCTAGCGTGAAATTCCAAATTCTAAAACTGACTAAAATCTTATTTGACTCAAATTAAACACCTAAAAATGGATTAAAATAATTGGGCCATGAAAAGACTAAAATACCCAATAAAAATCCAAATTGGACATTTCCTTAATTCAACAGCCCTACTTCCAGAGTGCATAACTTACTCATACGAACTCGAAATCGCACAAACTTGGCGTCGTTAGATAGATCATTCCAAGAGTTGGAATGATCTTTCCAACCATATCTGAATCTACACCTAACTCATCCTGAGGTAGGAGTTATGATTGTTTGAAGTTAACCAAAAACACATCTTTCCTAACTTAAACAATTTTCCAGATTTTTCATTCTTTCCAAGAATGACTATTTCCAGTTCTTAGCCTCTTCCTAGATATTTCAATTTTCGAGATTTTACAATATCTCCCCCTTGGGAACAGTCATCCTTGAATGAGACTACTCTTACTAGACTAAGGGTGGTAACATCAAATTCAAACACCCAACATGCAAATGCAAACAAACAACACGCTCACTCATAATTTAAATAGTACTAAGAAGAGAATTAGTACCTTGGTCTGCATTTTCTCCGTACTCAAAGAGATATGGATATATCTGTTTCATATCTTCCTCAGCTTCCCAAGTAATTTCCCCAACAAATTGGTTCATCCAAAGAACTTTGACTGATGCTACCTCTTTTGTTCTCAACTTGCGAACTTGGCAATCTAGATTCTGAACATGAATCTCCTCATAAGACAAGTTATCCTTGATACCAATATCTTCGGTTGGTATGATAAGTGAAGGATCTCCCACGCTCTCCTCCAACATGGAGACATGGAATACCGGATGAACCGCTGTTAACTCTTGTGGTAACTCCAATTCATAAGCTACCTTGCCAATCCTTTTGGAAATTCTATAAGGACCAACATACTGGGGCTAAGTTTCCCCTTCTTACCCAAACCTCATAACACCCTTCATGGGTGAAACTTTCAAGTACACCCAATCACACAATCCACCTTGATACCTCAAAACACTATCTCCCTTTGTTCAAAAGCCATCACTTTTTTCTTATGAACACTTGCCTTTAAATCAAGCAATAAAGGATCTTGGACGTGCTTTCCTTTTACTTATGACACTAATGATGATTTAGTCCCATTCATCACCACCACTCCTCCTTCTGTGGAATCCATAAGTCTAACTCTCAAGCGTGCAAGTGTATGCACATCTTTTGCTAACTCTCTTTTTTACTCCTCAACATGGACAGTACTACCCATAGACAACCTGCTTAAAGCCTCAGCAACAACATTTGCCTTACCTAGGAGGTAAAGAATATTTATGTCATAAGCTTTGAGTAATTCTAACCACCTCCTCTGTCTGAGATTGAGCTCCTTCTGAGTGAACACATACTGAAGGCTCTTGTGATCGGTGAACACATCCACATGAACACCATAAAGATAATGGTGTCATATTTTCAAAGGAAATACTACAATAGCCAATTCTAAGTCATGGGTTGGGTAGTTCTTCTCATGAATTTTCAACTGTCTGGAGGCATAAGCTATAACTTTACCATTCTGCATTAACACACAACCCAATCCAACTCTAGATACATCACAATACACCACAAAACCTTGCGTACCTTCTGGTAAGGTCAATACTGGGCAGCAGTTAACCTCTTTTTCAATTCCTGAAAGCTTTTCTCAGAAGCTTTAGACCATTGAAACTTAACTATTTTTTGAGTCAATTTGGTCAAAGGGGATGAAATAGATGAGAACCCCTCTATGAACCTTCTATAATATCCATCCAAACCCAAGAATCTCCTATATCAGTTGGAGATAAGGGTCTAGGCAAACAATCCAATGCCCCTATCTTTTGGGTATCAACTCTAGTTCCATCACCGAAAACTATGTGGCCCAAGAATGCCACAGACTCAAGAAAAAACTCACACTTAGAGAACTTGGCATACAACTTCCTAACTTTCAAAGTCTGATGAACTATTCTGAGATGGCTAGCATGATTTTCTTCATTTCTTGAATAGATTAGTATGTCATCAATGAAGACTATCACAAACATATCTAAATATGGTGTGAAGACTCTATTTATGAGGTCCATGAACGATGTTGGTGCATTAGTCAAACCAAACGACATGACCAGAAACTCACAATGATCTTAACGGGTCCTGAATGTTGTATTTGGAATATCATATTCCCTTACTTTCAACTGATGGTAGCAAGATCTGAGGTCTATTTTCAAAAATACAAGAAGCACTCTAAAGCTGATCGAAATGATCATCAATTCTCGGAAGAGGATACTTGTTCTTGATGGTAACCTTGTTCAATTGGCGGTAATCTATACACATCCTAAGAGAACCATCTTTCTTTCTCATAAACAAGACCGGAGCGTGCCAAGGTGAGACACCTGGTCGTATAAAGTCCTTATCTAATGGTTCCTTCAAATGCTCTTTAAGATCTTTCAATTCTGTTGGTGTCATTCTATATGGTGGAATAGATATAGGACGAGTATTTGGAAGAAGGTCTATGCCGAAGTCAATTTCTCTCTTAGGAGAGACTTCTGGAAGATCATCTGGAAAGACTTCTGGAAACTCTCTTACTACTGAAACTGACTAAATAGGAGGTATCTCAACACTAGAGTCATTAACTCGGACTAAGTGATAGACACACCCCTTAGAATCTAACTTCCTTGCCTTAAGGTATGAAATGAAATGACCCTCAGGCACTGCCGAACTGCTTTTCTCTCTAAGACTGGCTCATTTGGAAATTGAAACCTGACAACTCGAGTTCTACAATCAATTGAGGTATAACAGCCCTGAAGCCAGTCCATACCAAGAATGACATTAAAATCTACCATGCCTAACTCAACTAGATCAGCCATGGTATTCTTGTGATTGACGGAAACAAGACAATCACGATAGACTCTATCTGCTAGAATAGACTCACCAACAGGAGTAGAAACACTGAATGGTTCACTAAGTTGTTCAGGAATAACATCAAAATTCATAGCAACAAAAGGAGTTACAAAAGGTAAACTCGCTCCTGGGTCTAGCAAAGCATAAGCAGTAAAGTCAAAGACTTAGATTATACCAGTGACAACATCTGTCGAATCCTCTTGTTCTTGGCGACTATTGATAGCATACAAGCGGTATGTTGCTCTGCCAGTCTGGTGAAGCAACTGAAGAAGACTGGGCTTTATTACCCTATTTACCATTACTCTGCCTGTTCTCACAACACTCCCTCCTAAAATGACCGTTCTGACCACACTTGAAACAATCAGTGGAGCCATCACGACACATCCATGAGTGGTTCCTAACACACTTAGTATATGCATGAGGCTTACTACCCCTTTGTGTAATACTGCCATGAGAATATGTAGGTTTAGCTCTGAAACTCTAGGAATTCTGAATATTGTACTCACCTTTGTTCTTAGGTGCAGGTGCACTAGCGGAAGATGGTGCAGGTGCACTAGCAGAAGATGGTGCAGCTCCCTTCTGTTTCTTTTGGAAGGAAGACCGGTTTGCACTACTCTTTTGCTGCCTAAACACGTTCACTGATCTCTTAGCCCTCTTATTCTTAAACTTTTCTCAATCCCTCAGCTTATCCTCCTCAAATTGTGGTACATGGATCATATGCCTTGCTAGGTCCATATCTCCTATCAGCACAGCGGCCTTGCCTTCCTTACTTGACTGGCGAGACAACCCATCAACAAATAAACTCATCCTTCTCCTCATGTCAGCAACCATCTGCGAAGCATAGCGAGAAAGTTGTGTGAACTTCAGACTGTACTCATGAGCCCTCATAGACTCTTGATTAAGGGTGAGAAACTCTCTTATCTTTGCCTCTTGCAACTCACGGGGAAAGAAACGCTCCATGACAACACTTCTCAAACACTGCCCAACTCACTATTGGCGCATCCTCAGCCCTATTCTTTTTCCATTGGTCGAACCAGATTCTAGCGACACCCTTTATTTGGTATGCAGCTAGTTCCACCCTCTCTGCATCAGCAACATGCATCACATCAAATACCCTTTTCATCTCCTCAATGAAGTTCTATGGATCCTCAGTGACACTTGAACCTTTGAAGCTTGGTGGGTTCATCCTTAAAAGCTCACGGATCCTTGAAGTGTCAGTCTCTCCTTGTCGGGCTCCTCTTTGTTGCCCAACCTGGTTATTCACATCTTGACTCTGCATCCTAATTGCTTCTCTGAACTCAACATTAGTGACTTACACTTGAGGTTCCACTTCAGGTGCATTTGGTAACTCTTGTTACTCAACATTTCTCCTAGCTCTACAACCTCTAACTGCTCTTCGCGGTGGCATGATTAATCTGAAAACACGCGAAAGCATGAATTAGAAGGAAATTTTTAGAGATCAACTCTAACGCACTAAAAGAGTGT
This sequence comes from Solanum stenotomum, assembly GCF_019186545.1. Classification (NCBI taxonomy): domain Eukaryota; kingdom Viridiplantae; phylum Streptophyta; class Magnoliopsida; order Solanales; family Solanaceae; genus Solanum; species Solanum stenotomum. The sequence continues at coordinate 15,063,585 of NC_064287.1, forward strand.
GAAAGAAGTGAGAAATTTTCCTAAATGTTGCAGCCTCCTAATTATAGATGAGGCCCGCTTCACACCGATAACTAGGACTCTACAGACACAGCTTCATAGACTCCCTAGGACTATTGAACTCTATGCTCTAATACCAAGTTTGTCACACCCCGAGCCTACACGCTGGACGTGGCTGGCACTCGAAAACCTTTGTTGGCCTCAAGCGAACTCTTATCCTGGTTTACTAACTCAGCGGAAGACCTAACTCATTAGATACACATTTATGAAGTAACTAGAACGTTATAAAGGAACATTCATCTGGCCATTAAGGCAAACTCAAGTCTTTAACATATGAAATGAAAAGTAAAGACAACTGAATTAACTAACTAACTGTTTGTCTGTCTATGATGCCTCTAAACAACTAAGATGGATGTCGAAACAGGCACACGACATTCTAATGAACTAATACTAAAACTAAAAATAATGAAAAGGAGTCCTCTGGAATGCAATGAGGCTCACTAACAAACTCGAAACTGCTCACTGGATAAATGATGCACCGGATGCCGATCCTAGTTACCTGTGTCTGCATCATAATAAGATTCAGGACAACTGGCATCAGTACATTGAATGTTTGAGTAAGCGAGATGAAATGCTAAACACAACTTAAGCTTGAAAAGAAACTGAAGAACTTACCTAGCTCAACTCAACTCAACTTAACTGAACTCATTTCAATAAAAAGCTGTTTTAAAACAAGTGTAATATAACGAAAAGTTGTTGAAAACATGATGTCAACTCTGGGTGTATGCAAAGATACACTAAAATTCTAAAATGTATGTAAAAATACAAACAACTGTGTATATAAGAATACAAATAACTTCTGTGGGAGTTTCTCTAATCGGCAACCATCATTTAAGAGCTATAGTGATGATACAACGATCTTCCTCACGTTGCCAGCGCATCCTATACCTTGCCACATGTATACGACCTGAACTACTTAGTGGATCCACTAGTCTATGAGAAAAAGATTCATCTAAAAAGTATGACCCTTTTCTACCCATGATGGCTACATGGTTTATGGGGGCTGTGGGTTCTCTGAACGCTCACCCATAGCGGTGCTCAATACTACTCCCAAAATATGATACTAGCTATTTATGTTTAAAAATATACTTCTTTTGTGATTTGAGATTAGTGCTCAAAATCATAGAAAGGCTATCTTTGAAATCAAATTTTCCCTCTCGTTTCATTTAGAAAATGACTACCCTTTTCTGAAAACTATCTCGAAAGCGCTTTGGAAATCGAGGTTTCCTTTCTTATTTAAATGTGAAAATATTTTAAACCCTTTAGGAATACATAGTCCCCATATACTTTTGAAGAAATAGATTTCAAACTTTACTCTTGACTCAACTTGAACTTTAAGTCTTAAAAAAAAGTTAAAACATTAATAAAAGGCTTTTTAAAAGTGTGAACGACTTCCCTTAACTTGACTCTTGACTTTGATCTTAACTGCTCTTGACTTGACTCTTAACTGGTCTTGAATTGAATTATGGATTCAAGGATTGTGATTTGTGATTGGAAAGATCTCATGATGTTTAGGAATGATTTTAGATAGCTAAACATGAGAAAAGACCGAAAATCAATATTTGAGGGTGGGTCCGCGATGCGGAGAAGCTTTTAAAATTTAGTTTCGAAAATGACTTTTGAGACAGAAGACTCCATGACGGCTTCATGATGCGAAATAAAAATTCCCAATTCTGGGAACCAGATCCGCGACGCGCCACCACTGCTAGATTTCGTTCGACGAAATTTCTTCTTCATTTTCCAGCCCCAATTCACCCTAACTCGATTCTTTTTCATAAATTACTTTTAGATACAGATACCCAACAAATGTACCTAAGAACCTAACCCAAAACAAGTAACGATTTCAGAAACTTTCCAACTCAGTCAAATTCAAGAACAATAAATGAATTCAAGCATAGGTATCTAGATCATCAATATTCAAACTCCTTTATGGCGAATCCAACTAAAATAAATATGCTTGGCACGTGGGAGAACGATCCCAACCTTATGGAGGCCTCAAATAGCTGGTAGGAATAAACCCTTGGCGAAAATCCCAACTATCTTGATCGATCTTGATGAATCTTGCCCTTTCCCCTTCTTCTTTTCTCTTCTCCTTAGCCCTAGCGTGAAATTCCAAATTCTAAAATTGACTAAAATCTTATTTGACCCATATTAGGCTCCTAAAAACAGATTAAAATAATAAGGCCATGAAAAGACTAAAATACCCTCTGAAAATCCGGATTGGTCATTTCCTTAATCAAACATCCCTACTTCCGAAGGGAATAACTTACTCATACGAACGCGGAATCGCACAAACTTGGAGGCGTTGGAAAGATCACTCCAAGAGATTATCTGATCCAAAGCAGTATATACTATATGTTATGTTACCAAGATGTGACTTCTTAGACTAATTCCAAACAAAAACTCCTTATGAGCTACTGAACAATCAAAATCCAAAATTGATTTATATTAAGGCTTTTGGTTGAAAATGTTATGTTCTTAACAATAGAAAAGACGATCTTCAAAAGTTTGATCCCAAGAGTGATGAAGCGATGTTAGTGGGATATTCATTCTCTAGTAAGGTGTATACAGTGTATAACAAAAAAGACACTATGAATTGAAGAAAGTATCCATGTTATCTTAGATGAATCGGGAAAGATCCGAAGAACAAAAATGATTCTGAGATGGAAGAGCTCCTTCAGATTCAGAGGGACAGTCTCAATGAAGAAAATGTAGGTGAAAATTCAAATAAAAAAGCTAATGATTATGAAGAAGTTAATGGAGATGATGAACCTGAAGAAGGACATGGTCTACAAGATAATACTGAGAAAAATGATACATCTCAGTCTGAGACTACATATTCTGAAAGTGAAGAATATGTAGAAGCAGATCAAACTCAGCAGTTGATGAGAAACCCATGACGGAAGCACAAGTCATCCCATACACATGGACGTGGCTCGCACACGATGACCATTGCTGGCCTCAAGCAAACCCTTAGCCTGGCTTACTAACTCAGCGGAAGACTTGACTTATCACATACACATTTATAAAGTAACTAGAATGTTATAAAGGAACATTCAACTGGCCATTAAGGCAAACTCAAGTCTTTAACATATGAAATGAAAAGTAAAGACAACGGAATTAACTAATTGACTGTCTGTCTGTCTATGAAGCCTCTAAACAATTTAGATGGATGTCGGGACAGGCCCACGAGATCCTAATGAACTAATACTAAAACTGAAGCAATGAAAAGGAGTCCTCTGGAATGCAAAGAGCCACACCAACCGACTCTGAACTGCTCACTGGATAAACGATGCGCCGGATGTCGATCCTAATAACCTATGTCTATTTCATAATAAGATGCAGGCCAACTAGCATCAGTACATTGAATGTACGAGTATGCGAGTTGGAATGCTTAACACAACTTAAGCTTGAAAAGAAACTGAAGAACTTACCTGGCTCTACTCAACTAAACATAAATAAACTCATTTCAATAAAAGCAGTTTTTAAACAAGTGCAATATAAAGAAAAGTTGTTTAAAACATGATGTCAACTCTGGGCGTATGCAAAGGTACACTAAAACTTTGAAATGTATGTAAAAATACAAACAACTTTGTATATAAGAATACAAATAACTTCTGTGGGAGTTTCTCTAACCAACAACCATCACTTAAGAGCTATAGTGATGATACAACGATCTTCCTCACGATGCCAGCGCATCCTATACCTTGCCATATGTATAAGATCTGAACTACTAAATGGATCTATTAGTCTCTGTGAAAAAGGATTCATCTAAAAAGTATGACCATTTTCTACCCATGATGGCTACATGGTTTATGGGGGCTGTGGGTTCTCTGAAAACTCCTCCATATCGGTGCTCAATACTACTCCCAAAATATGATACTAGCTCTTTATGTTTAAAAACATACCTCTTCTGTGATTTGAGATTAGTGGTAAAAAACATAGCTCAAAAGTTATCTTTGAAATCAAAGTTTCCCCTCCTGCTTGATTTAGAAAGCTATTTCTCTTTTCTGAAAACTAGCTCGAAAGCCCTTTGGAAATGGAGGTTTCCTTTCTTGTTTAAATGTGAAAACATTTTAAACCCTTTGGGAATACATAGTCCCCATATACTATTGAAGAAATGGACTTCAAACTTTACTCTTTATTCAACTTGAACTTTAAGTCTTAAAAAAAAGTTAGAGCATTTATAAAAGACTTTTGTAAACTTTGAAGGACTTCCCTTAACTTGACTCTTGACTTTGATCTTAACTGCTCTTGACTTGACTCTTAACTGGTCCTTGAATAGAATTATGGATTCAAGGATTGTGATTTGTGATTAGAAAGATCTCATGATGTTTAGAAATGATTTTAGATAGCTAAACGTGAGAAAAGACGAAAAATCAATATTTGAGGGTGGGTCTGCGACGCGGAGAAGCTTTTAAAATTTAGTCTTGAAAATGACTTTTGAGGTAGAAGACTTCGTGATGCGAAATGAAAATTCCCAATTCTGGGAACCAGCTCCGCGACGCGCCACCACTGCTAGATTTCAGTTGACGAAATTGCTTCTTCATTTTCTACCCCAATTCACCTAAACTCGGTTCTTTTTCTTAAATTACTTTTAGATACAGATATCTAACAAATTTATCTAAGAACCTAACTCGAAACGACTCTATAATATGACATAACGATTTTAGAAACTTCCTAACTCAGTCAAATTCAAGAACAATATACAAATTCAAGCATAGGTATCAAGATCATCAATATTCAAACTCATATAGGATGAACCCAACTGAAATAACTATGCTTGGCACGTGGGAGAACGATCCCAACGTCATGGAAGCCTCACATACCCGGTAGGAATAAACCCTTGGCAAAAATCCCAACTATCTTGATCGATGTTGATGAATCTTGTCCTTTCTCCTTCTTCTTTTCTATTCACCTTAGCCCTACAATGAAATTCCAAATTCTAAAACTGACTAAAATCTGATTTGACCCATATTAAACTCCTAAAAATGGATTAAAATAATAGGGCCACGAAAACACTAAAATACCCATTAAATATCCGGATTGGACATTTTCTTAATCCAACAACCCTACTTCCAAAGGGCATAACATACTCATACGAACTCGAAATCACGCAAATTTGGCGTCGTTGGAAATATCATTCCAAAAGATGGAATGATCTTTTCAAACATATCTGGATCTACACCTAACTCATCCTGAGGTATGAGTTATGGTTGTTTGAAGTTGCCAAAAACTAACCTTTCCTAACTTAAGCAATTTTCCAGATTTTTCATTCTTTCCAAAAATGACTACTTCCAGTTCTTAGCCTCTTCCTAGATATTTCAATTTGCGAGATTTTACAATATCTCCCCCTTGGGAACGTTCGTCCTCGAATGAGATTACTCTTACTAGGCTAAAGTGGAAACATCAAGTTCAAACACCCAACAAGCAAATCCAAACAAACAACATGTTCACTCATAATTTAAAGAGTGCTAAGAAGAGAATTAGTACCTTGGTCTGCATTTTCTCCGTACTCAAAGAGATGTGGATATCTTTGTTTCATATCTTCCTCAGCTTCCCAAGTAGTTTCCTCAAAAAATTGGTTCATCCAAAGAACTTTGACTGATGTTACCTCTTTTGTTCTCAACTTGCGAACTTGGCAATCTAGAATCTGAACATGAATCTTCTCATAAGACAAACTATCCTTGATACGAATATCTTCGGATGGTATGATAAGTGAGGTATCTCCCATGCACTCCTCCAACATGGAGACATGGAATACCGGATGAACCGTTGTTAACTCTTCTGGTAACTCCAATTAATAAGCTACCTTGCCAATCCTTTTGGAAATTCTATAAAGACCAACATACTAGGGGCTAAGTTTCCCCTTCTTACCCAAACCTCATAACACCCTTCATGGGTGAAACTTTCAAGTACACCCAGTCACACAATCCACCTTAATACCTCAAAAACACTATCTCCCCTTGTTCAAAAGCCATCATTTTTTGCTTATGAACACTTGCATTTAATTCAAGCAATAAAGGATCTTGGTCGTGCTTTCCTTTTACTTATGACACTAACGATGATTCAGTCCCATTCATCACCACCACTCCTCCTTCTGTGGAATCCATAAGTTTAACTCTTAAGCGTGCAAGTGTATGCATATCTTTTGCTAACTCTCTTTTTTACTCCTCAACATGGACAGTACTACCCATAGACAACCTGCTTAAAGCCTAAGCAACAACATTTGCCTGACCTGGGTGGTAAAGAATATTTATGTCATAATCTTTGAGTAATTCTAACCACCTCCTATGTCTGAGATTGAGCTCCTTCTGAGTGAACACATACTGAAGGCTCTTGTGATCGGTGAACACATCCACATGAACAACATAAAGATAATGGCGCCATATTTTCAAAGCAAATACTACAGCAGCCAATTCTAAGTCATGGGTTGGGTAGTTCTTCTCATGAACTTTCACCTGTCTAGAGGCATAAGCTATAACTTTGCCATTCTGCATTAACACACAACCCAATCCAACTCTAGATACATCACAATACACCACAAAACCTTGTGTACCTTCTGGTAAGGTCAATACTGGGGTAGTACCTAACCTATTTTTCAATTCCTGAAAAGCTTTTCTCATAAGCTTCAGACCATCGAAACTTAACTATTTTCTGAGTCAATTTGGTCAAAGGGGACGAAATATATGAGAACCCCTCTACGAACCTTCTATAAAATCCAGCCAAACACAAGAAACTCCTAATATCAGTTGGAGATGTGGGTCTAGGCCAACTCTGCACTGCCTCTATCTTTTGGGTATCAACTCTAATTCTATCACCGGAAACAATGTGGCCCAAGAATGCCACAGACTCAAGACAAAACTAACACTTAGAAAACTTGGCATACAACTTCCTAACTTTCAAAGTCTGAAGAACTATTCTGATATGGCTAGCATGATTTTCTTCATTCCTTGAATAGTAATGTATGTCATCAATGAAGACTATAACAAACATAGCTAAATATGGTTTGAAGACTATTCATGAGGTCCATGAACGATGCTGGTGTATTAGTTAAACCAAACGACATGACCAGAAACTCATAATGATCTTAACGGGTCCTAAATGTTGTCTTTGAAATATCATATTCCCTTACTTTCAATTGATGGTAGCCAGATCTGAGGTCTATTTTCAAAAATCAACAAGCACTCTGAAGTTGATAAAAAAGATCATCGATTATCGGAAGAGGATACTTCTTCTTGATAGTAACCTTATTCAATTGGCGGTAATCGATACACATCCTAAGGGAACCATCTTTCTTTCTCACAAACAAGACCAGAGTGCCCCAAGGTGAGACACCTGGCCGTAAAAAGACTTTAACTAATAGATCCTTCAAATGCTCTTTAAGCTTTTTCAATTCTGCTGGTGCCATTCTATATGGTGGAATAGATAGAGGATGAGTATCTGGAAGAAGGTCTATCCCTAAGTCTATCTCTCTCTTAGGAGGGACTCCGGGAAAATCATCTGGAAAGACTTCTGGAGACTCTCTTACTACTGAAACTGACTGAATAGGAGGTATCTCAACACTAGAGTCATTAACTCGGACTAAGTGATAGACACACCCCTTAGAATCTAACTTCTTTGCCTTAAGGTATGAAATAAAACGACCTTTAGGCACTGCTGAACTGCTTTCCACTCTAAGACTGGCTCATTTGGAAACTGAATCTTGATAACTCAAGTTCTACAATCAATTGAATATAATTGGTATGAAGCCAGTCCATACCAAGAATGACATCAAAATCTACCATGCCTAACTCAACTAGATCGTCCATGGTACTCTTGTGATTGACGGAAATGAGACAATCACGATAGACTGTCTCTGCTAGAATAGACTCACCAACAGGTGTAGAAACACTGAATGGTTCACTAAGTTGTTTAGGAATAACATCAAAATTCATAGCAACATGAGGAGTTGCAAAAGGTAAACTCGCTCCTAGGTCTAGCAAAGCATAAACAGTAAAGTCAAACACTTGGATCATACCAGTGACAACATCTGGTGAATCTTCTTGCTCTTGGCGACTATTGATAGCATACAAGTGGTATGTTCCACCACCAGTACCTTAAGTAGCTCCTCTAGGTGCAACTCTGTCTGGTGAAGCAACTGAAGAAGACTGGGCTTTATTACCCTCTTTACCATTACTCTGCCTGTTCTCAGAACACTCCCTCCTAAAATAACCATTCTGACCACACTTGAAACAATCAGTGAAGCCATCACGATACATCCATGAGTGGTTCCTACCACAGTTAGTACATGCATGAGGCTTACTACCGTTTGTGCAATACTGCCTTGAGAATAGGCAGGTTTAGCTCTGAAACTCTAAGAATTCTGACTATTGTACTCACATTTGTTCTTAGGTGCAGGTGCACTACAGATGATGTGGCAGGTCCCTTCTGTTTCTATTGGAAGGAAGACCGGTTTGCACTACTCTTTTGCTGCCTAAAAACGTTCACTGATGTCTTAGCCCTCTTATTCTTAAACTTTTTTCTATCCTTCATCTTATCCTCCTCAACTTGTTGTACATGGATCCTAAGCCTTGCTAGGTCCATATCTCCTATCAGCATAGCTGCCTTGCCTTCCTTGCTTGACTGACGAGATAACCCAGCAACAAATAAACTCATTCTACTCCTCATGTTAGCAACCATCTCCGGAGCATAGCGGGAATGTTGTGTGAACTTCAGACTGTACTCATGAGCACTCATAGACTCTAGATTAAGGGTGAGACTCTCTTTTCTTTGCCTCTCGCAACTCACGGGGAAAGACACGCCCCATGAGAGCACTCTCAAACACAGCCCAAATCACTATTGGCGCATCCTCAACCCTATTCTTTTTCCATTGGTCGAACCAGATTGTAGCGACACCCTTTATTTGGTATGCTGCTAGTTCCACCCTCTCTGCATCAGCAACATACATCACATCAAATACCCTTTTCAGCTCCTCAATGAAGTTCTCCGGATCCTCAGTAACACTTCAACCTGTGAAGCTTGGTGGGTTCATCCTTAAAAGCTCACGGATCCTTGAAGTGTCAGCCTCTCCTTGTCGGGCTCCTCTTTGTTGCCTAACCTGGTTAGTTACAGCTTGACTCTGCATCCTAATTGTTTCTCTTAGCTCAACATTAGTGACTTCATTTTGAGGTTGCACTTCAGGTGCTTTGGTAACTCTTGTTCCTCAACATTTCTCTTAACTGAAAGACCTCTGACTGCTCTGCGTGGCGGCATTATTATCTGAAAACACGCGTATGCATGAATTAGAAGGAACTTTTTAGTGATCAACTCTAACGCACGAAAAGAGTGTGAAAGAAGTGAGACATTTTCCTAAATGTGGCAGCCTCCTAATTATAGATGTGGCCCGCTTCACACCGATAACTAGTATTCTACAGACACAACTTTATAGACTCCCTAGGACTCTTGAACTCTGAGCTCTAATACCAAGTTTGTCACACCCCGAGCCTACATCCCCGACGTGGCTGGCACTCGAAAACCTTTATTGGCCTCAAGAGAACCCTTAGCCTGGCTTACTAACTCAGTGGAAGACTTAACTCATTACATACACATTTATGAAGTAAGTAGAATGTTATAAAGGAACATTCATCTGGCCATTAAGGGAAACTCAAGTCTTTAACATATGACATGAAAAGTAAAGACAACTGAATTAACTAACTAACTGTCTGTCTGTCTGTGATGCCTCTAAACAACTGAGATGGATGTCGGAACAGGCACACGACATCCTAATAAACTAATACTAAACTGGAAGCAATGAAAATGAGTCCTTTAGAATGCAAAGAGGCTCACCAACAGATTCTGAACTGCTCACTAGATAAACGATGCACCGGATGACGATCCTAGTTACCTGTTTCTGCATCATAATAAGATGCAGGCCAACTGGCATCAGTACATTAAATGTACGAGTATGCGAGTTGAAATGCTAAACACAACCTAAGATTGAAAAGAAACTGAAAAACTTACCTGGCTCAACTCAACTCAACATAACTGAACTCATTTCAATATAAAGCAGTTTTAAAACAAGTGTAATATAATGAAAAGCTGTTCAAAACAAGATGTCAACTCTGGGTGTATGCAAAGATACACTAAAAGTCTGATATGCATGTAAAAATACAAACAACTGTGTATATAGGAATACAAATAACTTCTGTGGGAGTTTCTCTAACCAGCAACCATCACTTAAGAGCTATAGTGATGATACAACGATCTTCCTCATGTTGCCAGCGCATGCTATACCTTGCTACATGTATAAGACTTGAACTACTAAGTGGACCCACTAGTCTATGCGGAAAAGATTCATCTAAAAAGTATGACCATTTACTACCCATGATGGCTACATGGTTTATGGGGGCTGTGGGTTCTTTGAATGCTCCCCTATATCGATGCTCAATACTACTCCCAAAATATGATACTAGCTCATTCTATTTAAAGATATACTTCTTCTATGATTTGAGATTAGTGCTCAAAATCATAGCTCAAAGTCTATCTTTGAAATCAAAGTTCCACTCTTGCTTCATTTAGAAAATGATTTCTCTTTTCTGAAAACTAGCTCGAAAGCCCTTTGGAAATCGAGGTTTCCTTTCTTGTTTAAATGTGAAAACATTTTAAACCCTTTGGGAATACATAGTACCCATATACTTTTGAAGAAACGGACTTCAAAATTTTCTTTTTACTCAACTTGAACTTTAAGTCTTAAAACAAAGTTAGAACATTTATAAAAGACTTTTGAAAACTTTGAACGACTTCCCTTAACTTGACTCTTGACTTTGATCTTAACTACTCTTGACTTGACTCTTAACTGGTGTTGAATTGAATTATGGATTCAAGGATTGTGATTTGTGATTGGAAAGATCTCATGATTTTTAGGAATGATTTTAGATAGCTAAACATGAGAAAAGACCGAAAATCAATATTTAAGGGTGGGTCCGCGATGCAGAGAAGCTTTTCAAATTTAGTTTCAAAATTGACTTTTGAGGCAGAAGACTCTGTGACAGCTTCACGACGCGAAACGAATATTCCCAATTCTGGGAACCAGATCCACGACATGCCACCACTGTTAGATTTCGTTCGACGAAATTTCTTCTTCATTTTCCAGCCCCAATTCACCCAAACTCGTTTCCTTTTCTTAAATTACTTTTAGATATAGATACCCAACAAATGTACCTAACTCAGTCAAATTCAAGAACAATATATGAATTCAAGCATAGGTATCCAAATCATCAATATTCAAACTCCTTTAGGACGAATCCAACTTAAATAAATATGCTTGGCATGTCGGAGAACTATCCCAACCTTATGGAAGCCTCACATACCTGGTAGGAATAAACCCTTGGCGAAAATCCCAACTATCTTGATCGATCTTGATGAATCTTTCCCTTTCTCCTTCTTATTTTCTCTTCTCCTTAGCCCTAGCGTGAAATTCCAAATTCTAAAACTGACTAAAATCTGATTTGACCCATATTAAACTCCTAAAAATAGATTAAAACAATAGGGCCTTGAAAAGACTAAAATACCCTTTAAAAATCCGAATTGGACATTTTCTTAATGCAACAACCATACTTCCAAAGGAAATAACTTACTCATACGAACTCGGAATCGCACAAACTTGGAGGCATTGGAAAGATCATTCCAAGAGATTTTCTGATCCAAAGCAGTAAATACTACATGTTATGTTACCAAGAGGTGTCTGCTTAGATTAATTCTAAACAGAAATCCTTATGAGCTACTGAACAATCAAAATCCAAAATTGATTTATCTTAAGGCATTTGATTGAAAATGTTTTGTTCTTAATAGTAGAAAAGACGATCTTGAAAAGTTTGATCCCAAGAATGATGAAGCGACGTTAGTGGGATATTCATTCTCTAGCAAAGTGTATAGAGTGTAAACAAAAAAGACACTATGCATTGAAGAAAGTGTCCATGTTATCTTTGATGAATCGGGAGGAACTGAAGATCCGAAGAACAAAAATGATTCTGAGATGGAAGAGCTCCTTCAGATTCAGAGTGACAGTCTCAATGAAGAAATTGTTGGTGAAAATTTAAATAAAAAAGCTAATGATTATGAAGAAGTTGTTGGAGATGATGAACGTGAAGAGGGACATGGTCTACAAGTCAATACTGAGAAAAATGATACATCTCGGTCTGAGACTACATATTCTGAAAGTGAAGAATATGTAAAAGTAGATCAAACTCAGCAGTTGATGAGAAACCCATGACGGAAGCACAAGTCATCCCATCCACTAGATAATCTCATCTCTTCTTTTGATTCTGAAATGCATACTAGATCCAAAACAATAAATCTAGTTGCATTCTAAACATTCATATCAACCATTGAGTACAAGAACATTAGGGAAGACTTGAAGAATGATAATTGGGTGAATTCTATGCAAGAAGAACTGCACCAGTTTGAACAAAGCAAGGTATGGTATTTGGTTCCCCAACCATATGATAGAACAATGATAGAGACCAAGTAGGAATACAAAAACAATTTTGATGAATATAGTGTAATTATAAGGAACAAATCGAGACTGGTGATTAGAGATATAACAAAGAGAAATGCATTGACTATGATGAGACCTTTGCCTCTATGGCAATGATGGATGCCATAAGGATGCTTATTGTGAAATTTGTGGCAGTACACAAACTTAACTAATAGTTTCAAAAGAACTAATTTGTTACTATCCAGAAATGAAAATAGTTCATAATATTGAGGTTGTAGTAAGTCTCAAAATAAACTTTTTAAGTTTTGAAGGAATTGAAAAAATATATTATATTGAGACTATAATATAATATATTTTAAACCTTTTAAGTTTAGGTCCCTTGATTTTGTGACATTGTTATCAGTTAATTTAATTTTTTTTAACTTTGCCATCTTAATCAACTTTATAAAACTCTCACTTATCATGAAAATAAATGGCCTGTTGGAAAGCCTCAATACATTCATGTGACCTAAAAAAGATTTGAGTAGTGTTTTATCTACTATCCAATACTATTCTCTAATGACCTATTTTTAGCAGTGTACCCGAAATAATCTGGCTATAAACATTTTTATTTTTCAACCACATATTTCCAGATAAATGTTCATAGATATTACTAAAGATTTATAAGTTTTATACAAACTAATCATATGTGTCAAGATAATTAAGCATAATATCTAAACTAAAGAAGGAAAGCTTGAGAAGAATGTTTTTGTTTATTTACGTGGCAAATTATTAATAAATAAAAAAGTTTGGAGGCTATAGGATACGTCTATTGTCAGGTGCGAATACTAACTACTTAAAGAGTTATCAGTTCTATCACATGCTCGTATAATTAATAAGATTTGATGTTGCATTCATATTTGAAAAACCAACTATCTTGTTACTATGGACGAATGGGTTAAGCATTATTTATAAGGAAGCTTTTAGTGGTGGATCTTTGGTACAATATTGATGTGTTTAGGTTGTGAAGTGTATCTCGAGGATTCTAAATGAGGACCTGTGATTTCATCTTAAGGTCCAAGGGAATGGATAGATACTAGAATGACAAGCTTATGAGTAAAAGAAGTCTCAAAGAGTATACTTGTGTGAAGGTAATTGGACATTTTAGTAAAAAGTGCATATAAAAGTGGGTTAGTCCTTTGAATTTGATTGGTATAACTGGGTTTAAGGTGTCATATTGATGAAAAGGTTGACTTCGTGGTGATGACAAGAGCTAACTAAGGATGATGGTAATAAGAGTTCGTGATGGATTGTGATTGAGATGCAACTATATAATAAGGATTGTTGGTTAAACGATTTTTTTGTATTGTAAGGAAAACTAATGAGTACCAAAGGTTGTGGTTTGCTACTATTTGGTGAGTAACGTTGTTGCATAGAAAGTTATAGGAGGAGAGAGCAATGATAATTACTCTAATTGTAATTGACAATAATGTATCTTTAGAGAGTTGAGAATTGGGTTCAGAGACACGTGATTTCATTCGTTTTGCTCTGGTCACGGTAATAGTGTCATGGGTTAATCAGATTGGTTAGAGCGATTGGATAAGATTTGAGAAAGAAGTCTATAGGCGTTCGATTTGAGTGTGGTAATAAGTGCTCTGTGTTTTTGAATTTGATAGCTGGCACAGTTGGAATCAGAATTCAAGTTTTTCATTACAAGCCTACGTTCATGGTAGTGTGGTTTGCCAAGGTATGAATTAGTAAGGTAAGAATTGATTGATCGCATCGAGTATTGAACATTTGGAAGAATATGCAATGTTTGGGTCGTAGAGTTTGTTACTTTTGATTGTTAAAGAGCCTAAGAAAGTACTTCTCTTAAAGTTTTGGTTTAAAGTATAAGGTAAAATATCATAGGTGGTTGGTCAAAAGATAAGATTCGTAAGCAAGTCAGCGAAAGGAAAAAAAGTTTGGTGTATTGAAAAGTTCAAGGTATTTAAAATTTGTGTGATAGAAAGAATTTAAGAGATATGGAGGAATAAGGCCTCTCATATAGACTCTTGGTTCGGAGTTGAAGGATTTAAGAATTTTCATATATAAGTTCTAATATGACTATGGGTGTGAATTGGTTCGGTATAGACTTACTAGGATTTTATCATCAACTTTTATAAAGATGGAGTTTTGGTTTGGGTTGCAAGCAATGATGTGTGGAAGATTCTATGTGATTATGTCGAGCTAGATTGTTCAAAATATGATAGGTAACTTATGGATGTTAAACGGCGTGGACCTACAATTTTACATGGTTAATGAGGATTTTGAGGGGATTGAAACTACTTTGTTGATGGGAAGATATAGACTGTTATAATGTGTTACATAGGAGCAGAATTATTCGAGTGACCAAGGATTTCTTTAAGTTTTAGCATGAGGTACATGATGGTGTGAATGGTAGTTGAAAAATTGTATGTGAAAGTTCGCGTGAAGTTGACATTGGATGTGATTCAATTATTGTATCGTGATGCAAAAGTACTTTTAGATTTGGAATTAGTATTATCAGTCTTGGGTGTGACCCGTATTTGGAATTAGTATTATTAGTATTATCCATATAAATTTGAGCACAATTGAATATACATATTTCATAAGCATCCATGTTTCATTACACTTTCAAAAGACTTTAGTGAATATTAATGCTATAATTTCTTCTAATATTATTTTTTTTATTGTAGATTTATCTTTCAATAATTTTGTCACTCTCACAAATAATTCTCATGGTAAGCAAATATATATATTATGTGTTTCTGATTTAAAGTTTATATGAAATTTTGGATATACATTTTTCATAATCATCCATTTTTCATTACATTTTTCAAAAAGACTTGAGTGAATATTAATGCTATAATTTCTTCTATTATTATTTTTTTTATTGCAAATTTATCCTTCAATACTTTTGCCACTCTTACAAATAATTCTCATGGTAAGCAAATATATATATATATATTCTTTAAAATATGTTTCTGATTTAAAGTTTATATGAAATTCTCTAATCGTCTACATTTTTTTAGATGCTAAGAGGTTTATTTCATCAAGTTCCTATAGTCAAACTTAAAGATTTTTAAAATATTAGATTTCTTTATTTTATAGTAATAGTCGAAACTTTATATTTTACAGTCAATTTTAATATTTTTTTGGACACTCCCTTTCCTAATTTTGTATTTGTGATTTTTTTTTCCTTTTTATTTGTAGTAAAATTTTGTTTATTTTTTTGTGTATTTAAGTTTATAACGTTCTCAATTTTTTGCAAATGAAAGGCTTTGAGCAATTGAGAATTCTATGTTTGAAAAATGTATAATTTTAAATGGAAAGAGATGAAGTATTTTTATTTTGTGTTATATTATTATTATTATTATTATTATTATTATTATTATTATTATTATTATTATATTTAGATAAAAGTCTAGATCTTTCATGGTAGATATAAAAGTAAAGCTATTTATCCGCCACAGGCACCATTCATACTTCCTAATAATACATGTATTACTTTCACGGCTTTCCAAAAATTTATTGAAAATGATGTGGCTACAATAAGTATTAACAAGATTAATAATCTTATTTCTCAAAACACCTATTTAGGTCTTTACGTGAAAGTTCTTGGAGAACATATTAGTTCTTTTGATCAAATATTGGATGATCTGACAATTCTAATTGGCCAGATTAAAAATGATTTAAAACCCTCTGAACAGGCTTCTTCGTCAAAACAACCTGATGTGCCTATTTAGAGACCTCCTGAGATTCAGGATTTTATCTTTAATAATATTACATGATCCATCTTTGTAAGACCGTTCAAGTACTTTGATGAGCAACGGTAAATAAGTGGTTATAAACCAAGGTACGAAGAACATAATATGATTATGCAAAGCACAAGTTTCATAAAACTCTTGAGAAATATTATGCAGATCCTCTGGGCTGTAGGTATCAAAAAACCAAGTTTTAAACTTGATCCATTTATCACTTGCAAATTCATTTTGAATATACTTTCGTGCCAGTGAACCTGGACTAAAATCGATTTGGTGTACATTCATCATTACGATTGAAATCCATTACGGATACAGAAGGAATATCCTTATCAGAAATATCAGATGATTTATCATTTGTTTGAACAATATTTAATCGAGGATTAATTTTAATTTTATTTTTATCAGCAAATATGACTGAAGATAAAGTATGCAAAGAAGCAGCACGATTTCGAGCTGGGCCATAACTAGGATCAATCGGTGAGATATGTTGGATGGAAAGTAATCTTCTATCAGAAGAGAAAGAATGTCTATTATAAGGAACACTTTTTCCATCAAACTAAATACAAATCTTTCCATCAGCATTTTGAATAATATGAGAATATTCAAAATTAGTGACAGCAACAGTCATTTGTTCTGGAGGTATAACAGAGTCTAAAGTCCAAGTAGTAGGAAAATTAATCTCTTCCCATTTTATAGGTCTTCTAGTAGTGACCTTAGACTTAGCGAAATTAGTTTCCACTAAAATAGTTTGATCAGATGTATCATATAATTTACATCTAGGATTCAAAGTAGCAAGTAATTTGAAATAGATTCTATAAGATAAACAAATTAATTCAGATCCAAGTGCATAATTATAACCATGCGTTTTAATATTCAAAGTTAAAGCATCTAATATATTAGAATCAGTCAAAGATAACTGCAAATTAGGCTGAGTATTAAAATAAACTGGACCATAGGCCACCGTAGATTCAATCGAATCCATCAAAGATTGTTTAAAATTCAAATTTCTCGCATCACGAAGAGCAACTAAAAATATCTCAGGTAACCCTTTAAGAGTTAGGGGTTTGAAAGCAATTTGAACCATGCCAATATGCAAGAACTTGTATTGATTTCTATAAACATCAATATCGCATTTATTCAATAAACGAATAGTCTGTTCAGACGAATTTAACGCTAGAGATTGCTCAGTAGTTTTTATCAACTGTTTATCAGAGATCTTATCAAACCAACCATAATCATAGATGGTTTTTATACCGATTTTCTAAATAGTCCATTTGTTTAACAAATCAAGGTTTTGAGGTATATCTACCTCTTCCAGTCGGGTACTTTTAGTACTAGTATCTCCTAGATCCATGATTAAGAGAATATATCTATGCCGAAATACTTCACATCAATCTCATATTTACCATGAAAGTTCCTAGGCTTTGATACCAATGAAACCAGGATCTCAAAAGACAGGCGATAGTCCGCGCGATCATCTTCAATCTAGCTTGTTAACATCCGAATTCAAGGAAGAAATCCGAATCGAAATAAATACAAATTTTTATATAGTTTAATAACTGTATGGAAGGATATAATTTTTTTACCAAAGCAAAGAGTCTGTTGAGATTCAAATACGTATTGTTAGTGAGCCCATGTGTATAGCAGTTCTAACCGGGTATAAGGTGCCCTTTTACTCCTTATCGGGCTGAGACCACGGCTGGCTAGATAGAATCACTAAGATAAAGCCACTAATTTGTTGTATTGAATCTGACTGTACCAACATCTCGGAACCAAGTCAAGAAACCATATATAAATTTATGCATATTTAGATAAAGTCAAGATCTTTCATGGTAGGTATAAAAGTGAAGTTAGTTATCCGACATAGATATAATTCTTTAGCCGGAAGTCAAGGCTTAGATCGGAGAGTTTAATAAAGTAAATAAAAGACAAGAAAGGAAGAATATTAGTACCTTAAAACTTTCTTTATTTAACAACTCCGGCAGTTTCCGGCAAACTCATAACTTATAATACAAGAGTAGAGAATAAGAGAGAGTGGTTTTAAAAAACCTGCTCCTTCTAAAACAAAACAAACTTATTTATAGAAACTAAAAAGCATCTAGGAATAGTAGTAGAGGGTCCCTTATTTGGGTCCTAGAAACAGTATATCTACCGTTGCTTCTGTTGATAATGCTTATCCGCTAAATCTTATCTTTAAGTTTTGAAAGGAAATCTTATGCTTTCTTCAGTGTGTCTTCTGAAACTGGCCTTTCTGATTCATATGACTGAGCCTCATGAGTATCATCACTTGTTTCACTGCGCATAGATGAATCTAATTTTGCGTAGTGCGTTATATTAAGAAGAAGATTTTTCTTGACTTCTTCCAAATAATTATTAATCATTTTATTTTGATCATCCTTATCTTGGTTAGAAATTCTTCTTGCCATATGTCTCACTATATTTCAGCACTTTTCAGGTTATAATACCAGCGAGAATGTTTATAACTTCTCCAAAATGATTATAAAACAAATCATTTTTATTGAAGATTGGGGTATTTTCTCGATGACAGAAAGGCACATCAGGTTGTTTTGACGAAGAAGCCTGTTCAGAGGGTTTTAAATCATTTTTAATCTGACCAATTAGAATTGTCAGATCATCCAATTTTTTATCAAGAAACCATATATAAATTTATGAATATTTAGATAAAGTCTAGATCTTTCGTGGTATATATAAAAGTGAAGTTAGTTATCCGACATAGATATAATTCTTTAGCCGGACATAGTCACGGCTTGACGCTTATTGAGAATAAATCTCGATATTTTGTTTGTAGGATGGAACCCCCTTGGGTAACTAAGGATCGAGGAAAGGGAAATAACCCAAGAGGAAGGGGAAGATACTCCTCAAGTTCATCAAGATCATCATACGGATCTTCATCCAACACTCCAATTATACAAAAAGAAGGAATGAGTTTATTTAATTTAAACTCAAGAGCTCAAGAGGCAGCTTCATCAGTACATCTGGAAGATATTTCGGAAAACAGTCCATTATATGCCCAATTACAGGCATATTTATCACAAAAGCAAAGTAATACTTTTTCCTCAATAGCTAAAGATGATGTTGATGATATCAAATCATATGAAAAGGTAGAAAAAAAAGAGATGATATTCCTTTTAGAAAACTCTGAGATACAGAGAAAAGAAGAAACTATGGAAAATATTTCAACTTTTTGATTATGACAAACAATGTGATGTTTCCCCTCACAACCAGTCCCCCCTATCACAATGACCAGGTCCCACATACAACTAATTGATCCCATAACTCAACATAATTTCCCTCCTTTTGATATCATAAAAAAAGAAGAGAAGTAAACCAGGAAGGAAGTATGCAGTTAAGATATATTCGTGGTTACTTAGGCAACAATAAGCATAAGTAGAAATGAATAGATATAAGGCATAATCATTCAATAAAAACAGATAATTAATTGTCAAAACATTGAACAAAGATTACAAGGAGAACAAGACAACAGCCAACTAAAAAAAAAAAAGAAAACAAAGAGGAGACTGAGGAATTTAAAAGGTAGGAGGCTTAAGAGCGAGAGATTGAAACTCATTCAGATAACATTTAGAAAAAACTCTTTTCACATCCACTTGATAAAGTTTGAAACAAGTGAAGGCTGCAAATGCAATAAGCATCCTTATGGCCTCCATCCTTGCCATAGAGGCAAAGATCTCATCATAGTCAATGCATTTCTCTTGGTTATATCTCTATACCATTAGTCTTGATTTGTTCCTTATAATTACACTATATTAATCAAAATTGTTTTTGTATACCTACTTGGTCTCTATGATTGTTCTATCATATGGTTGGGGAACCAAATACCATAGCTTGCTTTGTTCAAACTGGTGCAGTTCTTCTTGTATAGAATTCACCCAATTATTATTCTTCAAGTCTTCCCTAATGTTCTTGTACTCAATGGTTGATATGAATGTTTAGAATGCAACTAGATTTATTGTTTTGGATCTAGTATGCATTTCAGAATCCAAAGAAGAGATGAGATTATCTAGTGGATGGGATGACTTGTGCTTCCGTCATGGGTTTCTCATCAACTTTTGAGTTTGATCTGCTTCTACATATTCTTCACTTTCAGAATATGTAGTCTCAGACCGAGATGTATCATTTTTCTCAGTATTGTCTTGTAAACCATGTCCCTCTTCAGGTTCATCATCTCCATCAACTTCTTCATAATCATTAGCTTTTTTATTTGAATTTTCACCAACAATTTCTTCATTGAGACTGTCCCTCTGAATCTGAAGGAGCTCTTCCATCTCATAATCATTTTTGTTCTTCGGATCTTCAGTTCCTCCCGATTCATCAAAGATAAAATGGACACTTTCTTCAATGCATAGTGTCTTTTTTATTATACACTCTATACACCTTGCTAGAGAATGAATTTCCCACTAACATCGCTTCATCACTCTTGGGATCAAACTTTTCAAGATCGTGTTTTCTACTGTTAAGAACAAAACATTTTCAACCAAAAGCCTTAAGATAAATCAATTTTGGATTTTTATTGTTCAGTAGCTCATAAGGAGTTTTTGTTTAGAATTAATCTAAGCAAACACCTCTTGGTAACATAACATGTAGTATTTACTGCTTTGGATCAGAAATTCTCTTGAAGATCAAAATCTATCAACATGGTCCTAGTAATATCAACCAGGATTCTATTTTTCCTTTTCACCACACCATTTTTTGAGGTGCTCTAGGAGCTGAAAAGTTATGATGAATTTCATTTTTAGAACAAAAGCTTTCAACTTTAGCATTTTTAAATTTAGTGTCAATCTTGTAGTTTAGCTTCGTCTGAATCATCTTGGAAAATATCATCAATACATCACAGGTTTCATTATTGGACTTGAGAAACATAGTCGATGTGAATCTTGAAAAATCGTCTACAATAACATAGATGTATTTATTTCCACCTCTAGTTTGAATCTTTATGAGACCACAAAGATCCATATGGAGTAGTTCAAGAAGCCTGATAGTGCTTACGTATTTAATTTATTGGAAAGAGAGCCTGATTTTCTTTTTTTTGACGCATGTTTCACAAACTTTTTCATCTGCAAATTTTTTCTTTAGCAATCCACGGATCAGATCCTTTGACACAACTTTATTTAAGAGAAAAGCACTTAAAGCCTTTTGTACCACAAATCATCATTCTCACTTTGAGCACTGTGGCAAGTGAGATTGTCACTACAAGCAGTGTCAAGATTAGCTATATACATATTTTTGCAACATTTTGCAATCAAGATCACATATCAAGATATTAGATTTGTATCCACACACCTATCTTATAAGAACCTGACTTCATTGCCTTTATCACAAATCTATGATACATTAGAAGAATGTATTTTAATTCATTGACATTGTACACAAATTGAATGTTCTACAGACTTTCCAATTCTTCATACACTAAGAATGTAGCCCTTCTTTCCATTTCTAACCTCCACCTTGAAGTGACTTAAGTGACAGGAAGTTTTGAGTTTTTCCAATCATGTGTTTTGTGCATCCACTATCCATGAACCAACAGTGACTGCTACCTCATCTTCTCACCGGCATGAAAAATTACGCTAAGAGTTAACCCAGGCCAAGGATTCGCTTGGGGCCAATAATGGTTCTCGAGTGTCAGTCCCACCCAGGGGGTCGGCTCAGGGTGTGAAAAACTTGGTATTAGAGCACAAAGTTCAAGAATCCTAGGGTGTGTATGAAGCCATGTCTGTAGAGTATTAGTTAACAGTGTGAAGTGTCCCACATCTATAATTAGGAGGCTGCATCATTTTAGGAACTATATCACTTCTTTCATATTCATTTCGTGCGATAGAGTTTATCTCTAAAAAGTCTCTTTCTAACTCATGCTTGCGAGTGTCTTTCAGATAATGCCTCCACAAAGAGCTGTCTGAGGTCGTCCGGTTAGAAGGAATGTTGAGGAACAGGGGGTACCTAATGCACCAGAAGTGCAACCCCAAGGAGGGGTCACCAATGCTGAGTTTGGTGAGGCCATCTGGATATTGAGTCAAGTTGTGACCAATCAAGTTGAACAGATAGCGAATCGTCAGGAAGTGGCTAAGGATGAATTCTCTAAGCTTCACAAGTTCAAGTGTCACTGAGGACCCGAAAAACTTTGTTGAGGAGCTTCAGAAGGTTTTTGAGATTATGCAAGTTGCTGATGTTGAACGAGTAGAACTAGCTGCATATCAACTTAAGAGTGTTGCTAGGATATGGTTCGACCAATGGAAAAAGAATAGGGCTGAGGATGCACCAATAGTGAGTTGGGCTGTGTTTGAGAGTGACTTCATGGGGCGTTTCTTTCCCCGTGAGCTGAGAGAAGCAAAGGTAGAGTTTCTCACCCTTAAGCAGGAGTCTATGAGTGTTCATGAGTACAGTCTGAATTTCACACAACTTTCCCGCTATGCTCCAGAGATGGTTGTTGACATGAGGAGCAGGATGAGTTTATTCGTTGTTGGGTTGTATCATCTGTCAAGCAAGGAAGGCAAGGCAACTATGCCGATAGAGGATATGGACATAGCAAGGCAAATGATCCATGTGCAACAGGTTT
The DNA here is from genome assembly GCF_019186545.1 of Solanum stenotomum. NCBI lineage: Eukaryota > Viridiplantae > Streptophyta > Magnoliopsida > Solanales > Solanaceae > Solanum > Solanum stenotomum. The sequence continues at coordinate 15,086,473 of NC_064287.1, forward strand.
GTCACGACCCAGGGGTACGCCCTAGATGTAACATGGTGTACTTAACCCCGAAGGGGTCTCATACAAGCCCTTAGCATATCATGAACATAAGATAATAGAAAATACAGAAAATTTTAAACTTTTTACAATCGAAGTCATTTTCATAAAAGCAAGCGAAAGTCTTTCTATACTTTTGTCTCAAACCATCTAATACAACTTTAGAATAAAACTCTTGGGACACAACCCATACAATAGTCTCAAAACACGAAATAAAGACATAAAGGAAATGGTGGGTTTTGTCCTCGAAGCTATGAGGACTCATCAAGATCTTCAATTCCTTAACACCTTAGAAACCTAGCTTCAAGAATAGCACTCAAGTCTCCAAACCCTACATTTGATTAGAGGGCAAACCCATCGGTGGCCACCTAAAGTTGGCATCAATTTTCACTTAGACACTTTAACTAGGCTTTGTTCATTTTAGACACCTCATGTCACGCCCAACTGTGTCAATTTGACACTTTCTGCTAAGATGGCATAGCAAGTGTGATACAGTCACTAGACGCGCGTGAGAGCCTCATTTTACCAAATTTTAATTTTTTTCTTCTTCTTCTTCCCCATTTTTTGGCTACCATTTTCCAAGCTTAAACTCTTTCCATGGTAAAATAAATTTGACGATGTCACAAACAAAAAGTGAATTCTAGCGCCCATAAATTTTAAGCTTAAATACTTTCACTTATTTTGTTGTCCTTCTTTCTCCTCAAAATAATTTGAGAAAATCAACATGAATTTCAAGAAGAAAAAAACACTCAGAAATGGCAAGAAATCATATTTTCAATTATCAAATCCTACATTCACAACAAACAATTTTAGCGTTTCAATCCATTTGTATGCCTTCTCACATCATAATCACAGAAAAAGTCCAAATCAAATAGATAAGCTATATAATATTTAGTAGAAAATTTAGGACTCCATATTTATGTACCAAAGAACCAAATTTTGACTTGCATTGACCAAGAAATCCAGCAAAAAAGAAACAAAAAAAAACCCCAAAAAGGTCAAGCAAATGCATTACCACATTCACCAAATCAAGCATTCAAACATCAATCTATTAGAAGAAAGACATTCTTATCTCACAACATTCACAAAGTGACAAAAATAAACAAAAAAAAATCTTCTTCTTTTGACACATTTGGGTGGGGGAGGGTCGGGGGTGGTGGTGGATGGAGAAGAAAATCTGAGTGAGAGAGAGGGGTTGGGGTTTGAGGTGGGGGTGGGTAGTAGAGAAGACAATTTGGGGGTGGTGTGGGTATAATTTTCTTTTTATTAAATGTGCTTTTTAAAAAAAATTATTTAGTTAAAGAAATGCCACATGTAAATGAATCATTGGTAGTTTTTTTCCTACTCAAGATTCATCATTTAATAAATTTTTTTATATATATGCCACGTGTCTTTATTTAATTCGTCACTTTGACACGTCATCAGCGAGTGTGTTACACACACCTTACAAATTTGGCAAATTGTTGAAAAAGTGTCAAAATGACACAGTTGGGCATGACATGAGGTGTCTAAAATGAACAAAGCCTAGTTAAGGTGTCTAAGTCAAAATTGATGCCAACTTTAGGTGGCCACCGATGGGTTAGGCCCTTGATTAGAATGTAGGCAAAGTATATGTTAGTGCAAAATATGTTAGCTAGCATAATCATAAGAGCATAAGACAAGGGTTAGCCAATATAATACATAATCCAAAATCATATGAAATACTTCATGTAACATAAATCATAAGCATAAGAGACAATATCATAATCATAATAAGCGAAGTCTCCAACATAGGCATCATATAAGCATTATTTGACTCATAGTCATCTATATCATAATAAAACTATTCTCAAGTAACATCAAAAGCATACATGTGCAACGCATGAATAGCATCCCATAATACCACCCAAGCCAAGTATCCCTTTTTGGTCATCTTAATTATAGTCTATATACATGGTCAAGTCTAAAAAATTATCGACCATAAGGGTACCATACTCCTAAGTAACTTCAAAGCACACTTGTGCAATGGTTGAAAGACATCCCATACTACCCTTCACACTAAGCATAACCTTGAGTTCATCCTAGTCATATTCACCCTCATTTTGTCTCACTGTTGGCTTACTTCATGTAGACAAGGGAACTATCACCTTTAGTCAAACACATCTTGGAAGGCAACTATAGAAACAACCCAAGGTAAACTATACTACTTAAGAGAACCCTTCATAACTAGCCTCAAGTCATACTTGTGCAATTTATAAATAGCATCCCATACTACTATCCACACTAAGTACCCCTTTTGGCTATCATGAATGCTCACTAGTTGGGGACTAGTCCCTCTTTTCTATTTACCATTAGTCATTTAAGGTACTTCTCTATTTAGTACTAGGCAAGTCACAACACATGAATGAACTCTATTTCTCAATTCAAGGTTACCAAGGATAACCCCCTAATAGGCTAGACCATGTTATCATCTTACTAACATAACTATATTAAGCTAAGCTAACTACCTTGGAAGACACACTATGATGCAAGTCCAAGATACTCTAGGAAATGTACAAGTGTTCCATCCTAGCTACCATGAAATAATCTTAGATCAACTAAGGCATGCTACCCTTACAAGCACACTATGATGCTAATGCAAGCTACCCTTAAGAGAGTATGATTCTCAATCCTAAGCTACCCTTAGGAGAGTATAATAATAACGGATCAGATTTAGTAGTGTCTTCTCTTTAGGACTCTGTTGTAACTTCCTCCCTTGTATATAGGTTATAGATAAGTCTTACCTTTTTCTTAGTTTATCTCTTTGCTGTAGAAGTTGTACAGAATCTATATATACTTAGTTACAATCAATAAAATACATCGTTCCTTTCATTCTACTGGCAGCTTTATACTTTATATGGTATCAAGAGCCAATTAACTCTCACGAGTAAATTTCTGTCGAGAAACCCTCCCACCCTTCCCATAAAAATGGCCCCAAACATCACTGTAACCAACTCCGATGCCAATACAACAATTGTTCAGTTTAATCCTGTCACCCAGTTACCAATCAAATTAACTGGCAGCCACAATTTTTCCCTTTGGAAAGCACAAGTGTCCATGCTTATGCGTGGTCACAACCTTTTTGGCCATCTCGACGATTCTCGCCCAGCCCCTGCTCATACAGTGACTCAAAATAATCAGGACATCGAAAATCCTGCATTTGTTCCATGGTATCGCCAAGATCAACTAATTCAAAACGCCATCTTGGCCTCAGTTGACCCAAATCTTGCTGCTACGGTTGTCGCTGCATCCACTTCCCAGGCTGCTTGGGATGCTTTGCACACTGCGTATGCCAACAAATCGCAAACAAGGATATTTAGTTTCTTTATATATAAGTCCTCAATCCTAAGCTACCATGATTAACCCTAACTCAAGCTACCCTTGAAATGCATCTTACAATGCAAAGTCAAGCTATCCCTTAGGAGAGTATAGATCCTCAATCCTACGCTATCCTTAGGAGACTATGATTCCTTAATCCTAAGCTATCAATCTTGGTCTTATCCTACCAAACCAAGCTATACATGAAGGGAACATATGTCACAACTTCAAGCTATTCTAGACTAACAAGCTTTGATTCACTTTAGGTTATTATCATTATATGTGAGAGAACCTTGGATCTCCTAGCATATTTATGCCTAAGTGTGTAAGTGAGAATAGACCTTCAACAGTACACAACAAAATCACATCATATTAGCTTTACATTAAAGCCCTAACTATTATGATCAAAAGCCTTACTCTCAAGCTTTCTTTCTTAATCTCATCATTATACCTATATTTCAAGGTATTTTAATCACATTCTTCATTAGTCGGTGATTCTAGTCATAATTGATCATAAAGGTTCAATTTCATCTTTACAAGTCATGGCCCTTCATATTCAATAAAGTCTAGTTTAAATCATGATTATATGTTCCTAACCTTGAACAATTACCACACATGACATTTGTTTAAGAAGATCACCTATGAATTTCAATTTCACCTTTCATGGCATAAATCCACATAACATCACATTCATCAATTAGACTAGGGTTTACCATAGAAATCACATAAAATAATAATAATATCATAATTCAATGCTAATAAAATCATAATAAGGCAGTATCCACTAGATTGGAATCATACCTAAACCCTACCCACAATTTAGAAGGAAACCCTAGCTAGAATTGGGTTTTTAACTTCACAATTGGGGGAAAACCTAGGGGGCTCTATGGGTGGAAGAACCCATAGATGATTAATCTAACATACCTTAATTCAAATCCCTAAGCTTGCATCAATGGAGGAAAATCTTCCCTACCCTCTTCTTCTTCTTCTTCCTCTTCCTCTTCCTCTTCCTCTTCCTCCTCCTCCTCCTCCTCCTCCTCCTCCTCTTCTTCTTCTTCTTCTTCTTCTTCTTCTTCTTCTTCTTCTTCTTCTTCTTCTTTTGGGTTCTTTGAAGAATGAGTTAATTGATTTAGTTTAGGGGTCTATTAGGTGTATATATAGGTGTTTCAATAACTAACTAACCGACCTCCCTTAACCCCTAACTAATTACTAATTAATTCCCAAACCCCTGACTTAAAAACAAAACTTGAAAATCTGCTATGACTCATGTCTCACCCATCCACGGACCATGGATGGGTCTACTGCCCATGCTGCACCTCTGTAGGTGGAGGACTGCAGCCTAAACTTGTAGGCATGTGCAGGCCTTGACCCACGACCCCAACCCACGGGGCGTAGGTCCATCCACGGCAAGTAGATGGCAATCGTAGGTGGCTGCAAATTGACAGCTTTTGGGCTGTTTTAAGGGTCCTCCTCAAGGACCCCTTGGGTGGTCCTTGGGGGGTCGTACCTTGACACCCTAACCCTAAAACCTTCATACTAAGTTTGGGAATCATTTTTAAGACTTATACCCTTTCATCAAACTCTAAAACTCTTACGAAAAGCTATAGAACTCTCTAGTTCAACTTACTAGTTTCCGGGGCGTAATAATATCTCCCACTTGGGATCATTCATCCTCGAATGACGGTTCTAAACACTTCTTGAAGTTACAACTCTAAAATAGCAGCCCATGATGCATGCACTACATCTAAATGCACATAACCAAGGAAGAAACTTCAATTCCAAGCTAAACACATTCCATGCAACACAAGGGAGTAGGAACTACTTCTACCAACCCAAAATGCATGAAACTCTATATCTACTCATTTTCAAGGAGGAACTAATATATCCTAGCTAAAACATTCTCAACACACACTCATGGAGCCTAAATGCAATTTACTCTCAAAAAGCATTTATTCAAGTAGGAATCTCTCAACTCCCAAAACTAAGGCATGCTCATAATTCATCTCATGAAGTCTATATGCAAATCTACTCAAATGCACTACAACATGAGGAAAACAATGCATATAAGTCATTTCTAAAAAGACATAAGCATTCTCATGAACATGTATATAAGGAAATCATGGCAACACATAATCACACAATAATCCTACAAGGTAGGCACACTATCTCCCCCTTGGGAGTAAGCCTACACAACTCTTCTAAACATCATTCATACTAAGGACAAATTTCAAAGTCCAACATAACAAGTCACAAAAAACAAGAAATCCGGAAATTTACTAAAGCATAAAAAAAAAACATACCGGAAGGGACATGAGGGGATCACTCTTGATCTTCTCTAGATTGGAGAGCATAAAATCTATTCTTCTTTTGAGGCTCCACTTCCCCACTACTAGAGGCAACTTGCTTACCCTCTCTTCTTGTAAGGCAATCTTTCATCTTGTGGCCACTCTCACCACAACTAAAGGAACCCTCTCTACGGGCCAAACACCTACCCTCATGCCTCTTACCACACCTAGCACAAGGGGGCCATAGGGACTCATTAATTATCCCTTGAGGCCTAGGGGTAGACACTCTCTCATCCTTATGATTAGGAGCATTAGAAAATCCTTGTCCGTAGAACTTTTGTCGATTCCTAGAACGACCATGTCCATCAGAACCATCATGAAAAGACTTATGATTATCCATCCTAGACCTATTTTTCTCTCTAGATTTTTCCTCTTCAAGTTTTTCTTCCTACATTTGTTGAGCATACACCATAAGGCATGAGATATCCATATCATCAAGGATCATTGCCGTACGACATTCTTTTGACACTAATTTGGACACACCCATCACATACCTATTCATCATATCCCTTAGACTTGCTACCATAGATGGAGCATACTTAGACAATAGAGTAAATTTTAAGAAATACTCTTTAACACTCATACTACCTTGCTTAAGGTTGATGAATTCGCCCACCTTGGCTTCCCTCAACTCCCAGGGAAAGAACCTATCTAGAAATGCCTCCTTAAACATCTCCCAATCTATGGGACCCACCTCTACCGGCCCACCATCTTTCCATTGCTCATACCATATGTGAGCAACATCTTTCAATTGATAAGCGGCTAGTTCCGCTTTTTCTACCGTACTCACTCCCATGATAGCTAGAACTTTATAAACCTCCTCTATAAACCCATTAGGATCTTCTTCCACCTTGGAGCCACTAAACTCCAAAGGTTTCATCCTTAAAAACTCTCTCACCCTAGAAGCAGCCATCCCCCTTATTAGGTTAGTTGGGGACACTACCTCTTTATTGGCTTGGGCTGTCATAGCTTGAGCTTGAGTCGTCACGACTTGAGCTTGAACCGTTATGGCTTGGGTCAATGTTAGCAAAGCCGACCTAATCTATACATTTGTCATAGTTGGAGGATTAATAGGAGTTTGGTGTAGAACTTGGGGAGGAACCTCTTGCTCTACATTGCCTTCCTCTTCTATCCTAGCATTTGCCCTTTTATTAGCCATACCCTAAAAAACAACGGGCACAGATTAGAAGAAGGGCCTACTAAAGACAAACTCTATGGCACGACTTAGAGAATGAAGAAGTGAGATTTACTAAACATCCAATAGCCTCCTATTCATAAATGTGGTGCGGTTCACATTTATGAACAAGACAGATGTGGTTTGAAACAATCCTAGAACCATTCTAAACATTTTGTTCTGATTACCAAGTTTGTCACGACCCAAGGGTACACCCTAGATGTAACATGGCGTACTTGACCCCGAAAGGGTCGCATACAAGCCATTAGCATATCATGACCATAAGATAATAGAAAATACTTAAAATTTAATTCTTTTTACAATCGAAGTCAATTTCATAAAAGTAAGCGGAAGTCTTTCTATACTTTTGTCTCCAACATAAGCATCATATAAGCAGTATTTGACTCGTAGTCATCTATACCATAATAAAACTATTCTCAAGTGACCTCCAAAACTTACATTTGTAGGGAATGAATAGCATCCCATAATACCACCCAAGCCAATTATCCCTTTTTGGTTATCTTAATTATAGTCTATATACATGTCAAGTCTTTAAACTTATCTACCATAAGGGTACCATACTCCTAAGTAACCTCAATGCACACTTGTGCAATGCAAGAAAGGCATCCTATACTACCCTTCACACTAAGCATAACTTGAGGCCATCCTAGTCATATTCACCCTCATTTGGTCTCACTAATTTCTTACTTCATGTAGACAAGGGAACTATCACCTTTAGTCAAACACATCTTGGAAGGAAACTATAGCAACAACCCAAGCTAAACTACACTATTTAAGAGAACCCATCATAACTAGCCTCAAGTCATACTTGTGCAATGTATAAATAGCATCCCATACTATTATCCACACTAAGTACCCCTTTTGGCTATCATGAATGCTCACTAGTTGGGGACCAGTCCCTCTTTTCTATTTACCATTAGTCATTTAAGGTACTTCTCTATTTAGTACTAGGCAAGTCACAACACATGAATGAACTCTATTTCTCAATTCAAGGTTACCAAGGAATAATCCCCTAATAGGCTAGACCATGCTATCATCTTACTAGCATAACTATATTAAGCTAAGCTAACTACCTTGGAAGACACACAATGATGCAAGTCCAAGATACTCTAGGAAATGTACAAGTGATCCATCCTAGTTACCATGAAATTATCTTAGATTCACTAAGTCATGCTACCCTTACAAGCACACTATGATGCTAATGCAAGCTACCCTTAGGAGAGTATGATTCTCAATCCTAAGCTACCCTTAGGAGAGTATAAGTCCTCAATCCTAAGCTACCATGATTAACCCTAACTCAAGCTACCCTTGAAATGAATCTTACAATGCAAAGTCAAGCTACCCTTAGGAGAGTATGGATCCTCAATCCTAAGCTACCCTTAGGATGGTATAACTCCTCAATCCTAAAGCTACCCTTGAAATGCGTCTTACAATGCAAAGTCTAGCTATACTTAGGAGAGTATGGATCCTCAATCCTAAGCTTCCCTTAGGATGGTATAAGTTTCATGACCCAAGGCTAACCCCTAGATGTGACACGGCATACTCAACCCCGAAGGGGTCTAATACAAGCCTCATAGCATTTTATTGCATTTGACATAGAAATAGTGCGGAATTAAAAACTTATTTAAATCCAAACAATCCAAAATACTCATTAAAAATCTTTTGAAAGACACAGCGGAAGTCTATGTCTCACATGGCCATCTAAACAATGACTTGAAAACTAAAGTAGGGTCATAGACCTTTACAATCGAAAAGATTAAACTTGTCTATTACATGAAATAAAAGAAACTTCTAAACACTTGTCATCGATCTATGTGGACATACCAATTGATCTTGGAAGAATAGCAATCCAAGCACTTCAATCTAGATAGAAGCTATCATTTCCCGGAACCTACACTTGTAGTAAAAACATGAAGAAGAATGGGGTTTAGCACAATTAAGTACTAAGTATGATAGCCATGCAAAAAAATGCTTAAAATGGACATTTTGTTTGAAAGTCATGCTTGTATGCCATTTTGATAAAATCTGATGAATATAAGCATAAGAGAAATAATATTCAAACATAATCAACATGCAAGTCATTTATCAACATTAGAAACACAATCAACATTTAAGCCATTACCTTCACATTAAACCTTCACCTCAAGTGACCCTCATGATATACCTTGTGCAATGTATGGATAGCGTCCCATACTACCATCTACACCAAGGTACCACATTAAGGTCACCAAAAGTGAACTTACCATTCAACCTTCCATCTTCAACAATACTCACTCATAAAAGCCAAACAATACACAAATCATATCATCAAAAGGACCATCACCTAAGAGAACTCTAAGTCATACTTTTGCAATGTGCAAGTAGCATCCCATACTAGTACTCACACTAAGTACTCCTTTGAAGTCACCATAAGCAAGGCACATTCAAATACAACAAGTCATGACAAGGAAGTAACTCATAATACAATCCAAGTATAGTATGCGTCATTTACATTTAAGCATATAAGAGTCAACATTATCCAATAACATCATTTAGAAGACTTTCACACAATAGTCATCAAGACTCTGAGAGCTCACTATGACCCTCTCAAAGCCTACTCGTGCAATGCATAGATGGCATCCCATACACCTCTCAAGAAACCATAATGCACATCTCACATGATGGGAATAAGCATTTAACCGACTAGACCATGCAAGCTATACATGGAATCCGGTGTCGGGTAACCCCACACCAAAAAAGGTGGTCAACTTGCCTAAGGAAGACCGGTAATATTAGCTTGGAAGGAATTCCACTAGCGAATATCCTATGTGGGCACATAGTTATGGGATAGGAAGATGTTCATTGGAACCCTAGCCTAACATTGGGAGAGATTCCATCTTACCATATCCACTCGGTGTTTAGCCTACATTCCCATAGAGTATTTCAATTACATCACATCATTGTACTTGAGAGGGCCACCAACATTAGGCCTACAGACCCAAAGTACATTGATGTAAGGCATATTTATATGCCTAAAATCTAATCATGCCTGCATTTAAGATTAGTTTGAATTCAATATGTGTTCGTTTATAGTTTTATTGAGTATTTTGTCTATTTATGAGCTAACCAACATGATTAGTTGTGTAGGTAAGCTTAAGAGGAGAAACGAGCACAAAAAAATGGACAATGGAAAAACTCAGAAGATCAAAGTCAAAAGAGAGCAAGGAAGAAGCTGGAGGAAATGTCACTAAGACATTGCCATATCCTCTCCATGTCGTGGAGAGGAATTACATCTTGGCTAGGGAAATAAATTCCTAGACAGAGCGCTCTGTGTCCTCTCCACGTCGTGGAGAGGGAGTTTAATTTTGGTCGTGAAAGTCAGTTTTGAGGCAGAGTGCTTCGTGGCAAAACCGCATCGCAGAGAAGATTAAAGATTCACAGAAAGAAGATTAAAGATGACTTCGCGATGAGCCATCAGTTCCCAGTTTTGGCCATTTCGACTTCTAGTATAAATAGGTCTTTATTTTATTTTATTGATTATTCTTTTTTTGGGTTTTGAAGAACGACGACTTGGGAGAACGTTTTCATCATTTTTAGGGTTCTTTCCTAAACTTTTTTCCTTTAGATCTTTGTATGTTAGTTGAACATTGTTTGATCGGTTCTTGGATTATAAGTAGCTAAATACCCTAGTTCTAGGGTTGTGGCTACAGGATGATTGTAATTTATTGATTTTGTTATTGGGTTAATGTTAATTATCATACGAATCTTTCTTATGTTCTTGCTTTTCGTATTTTGTGACTGATCACCATTGAAATAAAATTATTGTCCAAATTGAACTTGGGAGAGGAATAAGAGGATAGAACGTGGGGCATAAGGAGCATGATTAATTCTAAATAACTAGGGTTAATTTGTGTCTAGGATAGGGATATACCTAGAAACCATGCTTGGCTCACCATACAAGAAGAAATCGTAATGCTCGATACTTAATCCATCCTAACCCCACTCAACGATATAGTTAGGGTGTTATTTATCGTAGGTGATTAGAGGTCGAGAGAACATGATACATTTAACCCTGTGATTCATTGATTCGATAATTGATAAATGCTCATATTAATGATATTGATTGCATGAGTCCTGATAAAAGCTGCAGCCCTAGACTTTACCCAATCACTATTTTTAAACCCTTGAAATTTAATCACTTTTGTTACATTTTGTTATAATCTTAGAAGCAGAAACCAAATCACTTTTTAAATCTTGAATACACTTGTGTTTAGCTGAAAGTTAGAGAAGTTAAGTAATTCTAAGTGTAAGTCCTTGTGGGTACGATACCCAGCTCTTAAAAAGAGCCACTTTAATACTTGAACAACCACATGCATTTGCGTGTGCGATTTGGCCGCAACAGGTTTTTGGTGTCGCTGCCGGGGACTTTAGAATTAGAAATTATTTGATTTTTTTATTTCAACAGTAAAAAAGAAAGTGTTGACAACTTGATCTTAGCAGTTCAATGTTGCAGGTTAATCTGAAGTTTCAAACTAGACGACGATCAAGGATTGGTATCGCCTCTAGCTGAACCGGAAAGGTTTGTTCACTACCAAAGAAGGCAAAGACGACTTACTTATCCGACCCCTCTTGTTACTACTGAACCAACAACTCCAGCATCAAGAGTTGAGGAAGAAGAACCTGAAATAATGGCTGAGTTGAGAGTAAGAGACGTGGCAATCCCACATCCCACCGATGTGACTTCTTGTATTCAGAAACCTGAAGCTAGTGGGAGGTTTGAATTGAAGTAGAGTATGGTGCAACTACTGCACACTAATGCACAGTTCATTGGTCTGCCACATGAGGATCCAACAGTTCACATTCAGAATTTCCTCGAGATTAGTGATACGTACACTCTAGTTGGAGTGAATGTGGATTATGTGAGGCTCACTTTATTCCCTTTTTATCTGCTTAGGGAAGCAAAAAGATGATTAAACTCAGAGCCCGCAAACTCAATTACCACTTGGAATGATCTAGCACAGAAGTTCCTCCTCCAATTTTTTCATCTGGAAAAACAACTAAGTTGAGGAGTGACATTTTGAGCTTTAGGCAAAAAGTGGGAGAAAACTTGTACCAAGCTTGGGACAAGTTTAAATTGATATTGATGAGCTGCCCTCATCATCATCAATCTAATGAGGTGTTGGTCCATACCTTCATTGAAGAATTGGAGCCTAACACCAAGATTCTACTTGATTCAGCTGCAGGTGGTCAGGCTTTGGAGAAGACATATCCTGAACTATTCATCTTGCTGAACATGATCTCTCAGGACAACCCTGAATGGAATGGATGAAGAATGAAACCTGTGATTCAAAAAATGGCAGGTATTTTAAAGGTAGATGTTGTGACTGCCTAGACTGCACAGATTGTTGCTATGCAGAATATGATGAACACTCACTGCAACAATCTACCATTGGGATAGCAGCCCGCACAGGTAAATGCACTTCAACAAACACCATCTTGGTGTGAGATCTGCGGAGGTAGTGATCATAGTGCAGAGGTATTTGGTGCAAACTTGGATTCTGTGAATTTTGTAGGTATTGCCCAATGAGGAGGAGCCTAACAAAATTATGGGAACTTATATAACCCAAGTTGGCGCAACCACCTAAACTTTTCTTGGGGTGGAAATCAAAATCAGGGTCAAGGCTAGAATCAATATAGACCCCAAGGAAATACACATGGGTACCAACAACAGGCCCAACGGGAGCAACCTAAATAGCAATCTGGAAACATGAGCATTGAGTAGATGCTGAAAAAGATTATGGCTAATCAAGCCCAATTAGTTGCTGATGCAAGAAACAATCAGTTAGCTATACAGAATCTGGAGAAGCAATTTGGGTAGCTGGCTAGTGCCCAGAACTTACGACCACAAGGAGGTTTGCCAAGTGACACTAACCCAAATCCCAAGCAAGTAAATGCAATAGGTACTCGCAGTAGTTTACAATTGGAGGAGTTAGCTCCTAAGAAAAGAAACATTGATGTTGTGAATAAAGAGAGTGAACCCAAGGAGGGTGAAGTTGTTGCACAAGAAGAAAGAGTGCAACCAATTCTGAAAACGCCTTCTCCATTCCCTAAAAGGTTCAAGAAGCAGAAGGAGGATGAATGTTTTGGTAAGTTCCTCTCTCTTTTGAAACAAGTTCACATTAACTTGCCATTGATAGATGTTTTGACGAGTATACCCAGGTATGCAAAATATGTTAAGGAGATTATGGCAAATAAAAGGAAGCTAACAGAGTATGAGATTGTTGCACTTACTAAAGAGTGCAGCTCCAGAATCTAAAATAAGTTGCCCACTAAATTGAAAGATTCGGGTAGCTTTACAGTTCAGATCACTATAGGGCAGAACATTCACGCATGAGGAATGTGTGATCTAGGAGCTAGTATAAATTTGATGCCAATTTCTTTGTACAAAAAGCTGGGGTTGGGTAGTCCTAAACCTACTACTATTATCTTACAGTTAGCTGATAGATCTGTAGCTAGGCCTGAGGATGTTGTAGACGATGTGCTAGTGCAAGTGGGATCATTGATTCTCCCAGTAGATTGTGTTGTGCTAAACTTTGAGCCAGACCCTGAGGTCCCATTCACCCTAGGAAGACATTTCTTGGCTACTGGGAGGGCGATGATAGATGTAGCAGTTGGGCAACTCACTATGTTGGCCTATGATAAGGTGGAGGTTTTCGATGTGTATAAAGGTTTAAAGCTACCAGCTGTGTATGAAGAGTTGTCTGCCATAACTGTGATAGATCTTGAGGCAGAAGCTCGATACATTGCATCGAAGGACCCTTTAGAGCGAGTGTTAGTGGGGGATGATATTTATGGGGATGCTAAGGCACAGAAAATTGTGCAATTTCTTGATGTAGCACTTGTAGATACATCTGGAGATCAATGGAAACCTCTAAATAGGGTGTTGGGTCCTCCACCCAAGCCATCCATTGAAGAAGCACCCAAGCTGGAGTTAAAAGCATTGCCAGCCCACCTCAGGTATGTATTTTTGGGTGAAGATAAAACTTTGCCGGTTATTTTGTCTGTAGCATTATCTGATGAACATGTGGAAGCAACATTAATCATCCTGAAAAAGAGGAAAGCAACTTTGGGGTGGAAAATGTCTGGCATCCATGGTATTAGTCCCACATTGTGCATGCATAAAATATACATGGATGAAGGGCATAAGTCGAGTGTACAACATCAATGGAGACTAAACCCATTGATGAAAGATGTGTTGAGAAAAGAGGTAATCAACTGGCTGGATGTAGGGATTGTGTACCCAATATCAAACAACAAATGGGAAAGTCCAGTACAGTGTATGCCCAAAAAGGGCAAAATGACGGTGGTAACAAATGAGAAGAATGAGTTGATCGCCACAAGAACAGTGACTAGATGGCGAATTTGCATGGACTATAGAAAGTTGAATGACCCCACCAGAAAGGATAATTATCCGGTACCTTTCATTGATCAAATGTTGGATAGGCTGGCAGGTCAAGAATACTACTGTTTCCTTCATGGTTATACAGGGTATAATCAAATCATCATTGCACTAGAAGATCAGGAGAAGACTACATTCACTTGCCGGTATGGCACGTATGCATTCAAGCGCATGCCATTCGGCTTGTGCAATGCCCCAGCCACATATCAGATATGTATGATGGCAATCTTCCATGATATGGTGGAGGATTTTGTTGAAGTGTTCATGGACGAATTCTTGATGTTTGGTGAGTCTTTTGAACTTTGCTTAACTAATCTTGATAGAGTTCTTGCCAGGTGTGAAGAAACAAATATGGTGCTAAACTAGGAAAAGTGTCACTTCCTAGTTCGAGAAGGCATTGTGTTGGGGCACAAAATCTCCAAAAGTGGGTTGAAAGTTGACAAGGCTAAAGTCGAAGTTATTGAGAAGCTGCCACCTCCCACCACAATAAATGCAGTTAGAAGCATCCAAAGACATGTTGGGTTCTATAGAAGGTTCATCAAGGACCTCTCTAAGACTGCAAGCCCTATGTGCAGCCTATTAGAGAAAGAGATGGAGCTTGTGTTTGATGAAAAGTGTTTGCAGGCATTTGAGCTGCTGAAAAAGAAGTTGATTAAAGCTCCTATTCTGATTGCTCCAAATTGGGAGCTTTCTTCTGAACTTATGTGTGATGCCAGTGACATAGTTGTTGGGGCAGTACTTGGGCAGAGAAAAGAAAAAATGTTCCATTCCATCTACTATGCGAGCAAGACACTTGATGCAGCTCAGTCGAATTACATGGTGACTAAAAAATAGATGCTGGCATTAGAGTTCACATTTGATAAGTTCAAATCATACTTGGTGGGAACCAAAGTTATAGTCTACACTGATCACACTGCAATCTGATACTTGTTTAACAAGAAGGATGCCAAGCCGAGGTTGATTAGGTGGATACTGCTACTACAAGAGTTTGATCTTGAGATAAGGGACAGGAAGGGAGCTGAGAACCAGATAGTTGATCATCTATCCAGACTGGAGGATTCAAATCATATGAAGAATGAGGGGCAAATTCATGAAGAATTTCCTGATGAGCAATTGCTTGCTTTGGACATTGCTCAAGTGCCTTGGTATGCTGATATTGTGAATTTTCTGGTGAGTGGTTTATTTCCACCTGGGGCCTCAACACATCAAAAGCAGAGGCTGAAGTATGATGCACGATTCTACATATGGGATGAGCCCTTCTTATTCAAGTAGGGACCTAATCATATGATGAAAAGGTGTATAGCTAAGCAGGAGGTGATACAAGTGTTGGAGAGTTGTCACTCTTCACTATATGGTGGACACCACGGAGGCAAACGAACTGCGCATAAGGTATTGCAATCTGGTTTCTTTTGGCCTACTCTGCTTAAAGATGTTGCTTTGTTTGTGAAAGGTTGTGATCAATGTCAAAGGATGGGCACCATTTCGAAGAGGCATGAGATGCCATTAAGCAATATAGTGGAGGTTGAGATCTTTGATGTCTAGGGGATAGACTTTATGGGACCATTCCCATCGTCCCGTGGAAATCAATACATCCTAGTCATAGTGGACTACGTGTCTAAGTGGGTGGAGGCAGTTGCACTACCATCCAATGATGCAAAAGTGGTTGTGAAGTTCATCCGAAAACACATCTTCACCAGGTTCGGGACTCCAAGGGATATGATCAGTGATGAAGGTACTCACTTTATTAATAATTTAGTGCATAATTTGTTAGCCAAATATAGAGTGAGACACAAAGTGGCTACATCATATCATCCCCAAACTAGTGGGCAGGTGGAAGTGTAGAATAGGGAGGTCAAATAGATCCTCCACAAGACTGTGAAGGCCCAAAGAAAAGATAGGGCTGACAAGCTAGATGATGCCTTATGGGCGTACCAGATTGGATACAAGACACTGATAGGGACTTCTCCTTATCGAATGGTGTTTGGGAAAGCTTGTCACCTACCAGCTGAATTAGAGCATAAGGCATATTGGGCGATCAAGAAGCTAAATCTGGATGATGAGTTAGCCGGTAGGAAGAGAATAATACAGTTGCACAAAAATGATAAGATGTATAAAGAGAAGACCAAGAGGTGGCATGACAAGAATATTGTGTCGCGCACCTTTGAGCCTGGTCAACTAGTGCTGCTATTCAATTCAAGGTTGAAGTTGTTCCCCGGAAAGCTTCGATCTAAGTGGAGTGGTCCTTTTAAAGTGGTGAGGATGACCCAACATGGTGTTGTGGAGTTAAGAAACAAGGATAAGAGTTGTACTTTACTTGTGAATGGTCAAAGGGTCAAGCATTATTTGGGAAGTGATGTGGATCGTAAGCTTGAAACTCTCACATTGAATGATGAATGAGTCATGAGATGGGTCGTGTCGCGACGTTAAATCAGGCGCTACATGGGAGGCAACCCATAAACCATTGTAATAGTTATGATTTATTTATTTTTATTTAGTTATTTTAGTTCTTAGGGATTAGTAAAAAAAAGATATATTAAGAAAATACAAAATTATGCGTCGTGCCATGACCAAAACTAAGGCGTTGGATGGGAGGCAACCCATCATGTTTTTTTTACTAATGGTTGTTGAGCTGAAAACGTGCAGGAAGAAGAAGTTTCACCCAAAAGCAGCTTTATGCAGGGACCGCGTCACGGAGGTGAGGCAACATTTTGCCTCGCCAGGTCCAATTTGAGGCAGAGAGGTCCGTGAAGGGACCGCGTCGTGGAGGGGTCATCAAATTTTGGTTTCGACGGGACCTAGTGTTTACATCAAGAAAAAAGGCCACTCCATTCTAGCCCCGCGTCGCGGAGAACGGGTCAACTATTAGCTTCGCCTGGAATTAAATTTCCAGTGGACTCCGTGTCCACCCCGCGTCGCGCCCCCTGGTAAGTATTTTAATTTTCATTAAATAAAACTAACATACCCGACCCTCTTTCCCTTTTAACCCCAAAATTTCCCCAAAATCCCTAATATTCCCCAACTTTTCACCTTTTTTTTCCCTTCCCTTCACCCTGCAAATTCTCCAACTGGTTTTCGTATCGCATAGCAACACCCAACCTTCTCTTCTACATTTTGCTGCAACTCTGCGTCGCCAGTTATGTGCTTCTGCTTTGCTCTTGCGATTCTAGGCGTGTGTAAATGTGTGCTGCTTGCTCTTATTGTGGGTTTAGAAGTGGATTGTCCACTTGTCATGCTGTGTATGCTGTTGTTGTTTATGGTGGTTTCAAATTCTTGAGTAGATACACTTCGAATCACTTGTATGTGGATTGTGGGTTCATCTGTGGATGCTGATTGGTTAACATTGTGGGTATGGGTTAAAGTTGGTGAAAATGCTAGGTGTTGTCTGTGGGTTATGCTTGGTGTGTGCACCCAGTTAGTGCGTATTGTGGAATCTTGTAAAACCTCACTGAAATCGTTTCGTGCATATTGGTGATTTCAAAGTCTTGAGTAGAAGTACCTAATTGTTGTGTATTTGTGGATTTGGAGGATTTTTGGGGGTTGGAATTTCTGTTACATGCTTTTGCTTGAGTTTTATGCTATTATGATGGTTGTCTGATTATGTCTGTGAGCCATAAATTGGATAATGTTGGCTAATGGTTATCGTGTGAATTCTTGAGTAGCACTACAAATTGTATGCCTATAGTGTCAAATTCTTGAGTAGACATTATTTTGGCAATGAATGCGTAAATGGTAAGTGTTGCTAGGCGATATGGATGGGTTTGGTGTGTATTCAAGGGTCTATATTATTTTGTGTGAAGTCTTGAGTAACACTTCCTAATTGTTTTGTGGTTGTAACTAATATTGTGCTGCCTATCCGGTTTGATGAACTTGGTAATTACTTGAGTATGTTGTTGGTCAATTTTGGTAAGTCTGAGTACCTAAGATGAGACTGCATTGAACTAAGTGTGGGGTGGTGTGCGCACACCACCCATATTTTTCTCATTATTTTGTAGTCATTGGGCCTGACCTTTGTCTATATGTTTGCAGGTCATCATGTCAAGTTCAAGAAGATCTGGCAAAGAAGTAGCCACATCAAGCCAGAAGAAACATTCCCGAAGTGGGAATGTTCCACCAGCACCTGCGGTCTCAAGAGGCCAAACTAGGCGATTTGGAGCTAAGGTTGTAAACAAAGAAGGGAAGGCTTGGTATAAGAAACACATTGAGGCCTCATATTTCTCGGATGTGTGTATCGATAGGGACACTCTGGAACATGAGTTCCCACAGATCTTGAGGTGGATTAGGGAGCTAGGTATGGAGTTCGTCTTTGCTGAACCGGAGGAGTGCAACTTGCACATGGTCCAGGAGTTTTATGCCAACTGGGCGCCCGAGGAACGATCCCATTATGTGACAGTGTGTGGTAGGAATGTACCCATCACTCCCACAGGTCTAAATGACATATTGTGTACACCACAGGACACAGACCCACTTGTGCTGACAGGGTTGATCATACGCCCTCCATACCAAGCCATCCGACACACTTTGTGCGGGCCACAGTCCATGGCTCAATGGACTAAGCACAATGGGAAAAGATATCATCAATCTCTTCCCTATGCTCACATGTTTCGGGAGACACGTGTTTGGCTGAAGGTGGTTATGAACTGTCTGATACCAGGCCTACATTACACTGATATCACTCGTGACCAGGTGTGCCTTGTATATGCATTGATGACTGGCATGGAGTTGAACATTGGAGCCATTATGAAATCTTCTATGCGGAAGACCCGAGTTCACAAAGGGCACAAGTATGCTTTTGGTGGTCTGATTACCGAATTGTGTCGTGTTGCAGGTGTCCCTGAGGAGAATGTAGACTACATGGCACCCCTATATCCAGCACCGGTGGACATTACTCGGACCAAGAGACTCGACACTGAGTTTGGCCTGACTCTCACCACGGCTGAGCGCCATAAGAGAGATGAGTTTATCATGGCGAGGATGTACGTCCTGGAGATGCTAAGACACCAGAATGACTGCCATGCTTCTACTGATATGCAGTTGGGCGAGGTCGAGAGGCGCTACCCTCTGAATGACCATGCCAGGGCACTACTTGGCATTGGTCCTGAGTTTCGGGAGCCGATCGAGAATGATATTTCGACTGATGAGGAGAACATGCATACTGGCTCAGATGTAGATTTTGACTCTAAGGAGGAGATACACCCTGCACAAGCGGATGATGAGGTTGACGGGGGTGATGCGATGGAAGACTAATCAGGGAGTGTTTTCACCTTACCTTGTGAACTATTCTGATTTTTTTGTAAAGTACTAGGGACAGTGCTATTGTATAAGTGTGGGGTGAGCGTGACTAACATATCTGATTTGTACATATATTTCTATTATTGAACACTGTTTGAGTCTGCTTTGTCTGTGGATTGTTTTATTTTGGGTTCCTTGGAGGTTGTTTTCGGTTCTTTGGCCAAGGATAGTCCCTTTGAACCATACAAAATATAAAAAAGATTTTTTCTCTATAGAATTGAGTCTATAGTCATAATTGAGTCAAGTTGCCCAATGATAGATGGATGAGGACCGTCTTAAGGGCGAATTTCATCATTGAGTCTTAGGTTTGGTTGTGCTGAAGTTGAAAGTATGAAAGGAATATGTATGAAAAGCATGGTTGAAATTGATGTAGGAATGCAGTTGAATTCTTGTATATGATTTGAATGTGCAACTTAAGCTTAATCTGAACCTTGTGTATGATATGATTGTGTGTTGTGACTGATCCATTCTAAGTATAACTTGTGCCATGAGCGGTGAGTTTTGGATGATATTAATGCATCTGAGTCTAGAACTTTCCCAGGTTGTTATTGAAGCGAAATACAAGTGTTATTGTGCTTAAAAGATGATAACAGGCTTTCTTTGAATTGTTTTGAATTGTAGCCTGTTCAGAAAGAATATCCCTAGTATAGCCCAATTGAGCCTTTTTAGCCTTGATTTTGTTCTAACCCACATAATGAAGCCAAATCCCTTTTTATTGATACCGCTAGCTTTGATCCCAAATCCTTAATGCATTGTATTAGGAGGAAAAGTGAAAATAGCGGAAAGAGTAAATAGGGTGAAATTGTGTAGTTGGTTGGGGAAGAGTGAAAAGAGGAGGTAATTGTATACCCCATGAGAATGAATTTGAGATTGGCCCTAGTCGTTGGGACATTGTGCACTTTGACTAAGGTTAAAAACCTAAGTTGGAGGTGGCTAACTTAGTGCTTACCTTAATGATTGCCCTGGACATTACAAGGGTATTGTGCACCTTAACACGAGAGAAATCTCTAAGGCAAGGGTGGCTATTATTGAGTGTAAAAAAAAGAATAAATAAAGGGGCAAATAAGAAATAGAGGCAAGGTTGGTAACACTAGTGGAAACCTATGAAAAAGGAGGGGGCTAACGAAAAGAAAAAGTTGTGAATATAAGAAGAAAGTTGAAAGCAGTGCATTAGGGAGGATAAGTCACTAATTTTATCTAAGTGAATCCTTCCTTACCTTAAGCCTACATTACAACCAAAACAAGTCCTGTTTGATTTTGAGCATAACACACTTTATTAGTAGAGATGTACATAATGGGCAAGCTTATGGTTCTCAGTGCATACATGTTTGATGTTGTTGTTGAGTGAGAGTGTACCTTGTTTGCATAGTCCTTAAAGGATATTCAAGTTGTTGAGTTGAGTGTGTGGACTATTCTTTGGAGTGAGGGGCACTTGTTGTATGAAGTATAGGTGGTGTAAAATGGTGCACATGTTGTTGAATGCGTTGGTTGCTAAAAGTTGTCAAGTCAATTACAAAAGTCATGCATATTCTGAATAAAAACATGCTTGTGTTAATTGGGTACAGATCCTTGGAAGATAGTAGCGGATGCACAAATATCATAGTAGTGAGTCTAGGTCTAAGAGTAGTTAGTAAGTTGTTCGAGGACAAACAAAGTTGTGGGGTAGTGATATTAGGCATATTTTTATACCTAGAAAGCTAATTATGCCCGCATTTAAGCTTAGTTTGAATTCAATATGTGTTCGTTTATAGTTTTATTGAGTCTTTTGTCTGTTTATGAGCTAACCAACATGATTAGTTGTGTAGGTAAGCTTAAGAGGAGAAACGAGCGCAAAAAAAATGGACAATGGAAGAACATAGAAGATCCAAGTCAAAAGAGAGCAAGAAAGAAGCTAGAGGAAATGTCACTAAGGCATTGTCGTATCGCGGAGAGGAATTACATTTTGGCTTGCGAAATAAATTCCTAGACAGAGCGCTCTGTGCACTCTCCGCGTTGCGGAGAGGGAGTTTAATTTTATTCACAAAAGTCAGTTTTGAGGCAAAGTGCTCCGTGGCGAAATCGTGTCGAGGAGAAAAGCAAAGAATTGCAGAAAGAAGATTGAAGATGCCTTCGCGACGGGCCATCAATGCCCAGTTTTGGCCATTTTGACTTTTAGTATAAATAGGTCATTATTTTATTTTATTGATTATTCTTTTTCTGGGTTTTGAAGAACGACGACTTGGGAGAACGTTTTCACCATTTTTAGGGTTCTTTTCTAAACTCTTTTCCTTTCGATCTTTATATGTTATTTGAACATTGTTTGATCGATTCTTGGATTACGAGTAGCTAAATACCCTAGTTCTAGGGTTGTGGCTACAGGATGATTGTAATCTATTGATTTTGTTATTGGGTTAATGTCAATTATCATATGAATCTTTCTTATGTTCTTGCTTTCCGTATTTCGTGACTAATCACCATTGAAATAAAATTATTGTCCAAATTGAACTCGGGAGAGAATAAAAGGATAGAACGTGGGGCATAAGGAGCATGATTAATTCTAAATAACTAGGGTTAATTTGTATCTAGGATAGGGATATACCTAGAAACCATGCTTGGGTCACCATACAAGAAGAAATCGCAATGCTCGGTACTTAATCCATCCTATCCCCGCTCAACAATGTAGTTAGGGTGTTATTTATTGTATGCGATTAGAGGTTGGGAGACCATGATCGTACATTTAACCCTGTGATTCATTGATTCGATAATAGATAAATGCTCATATGAATGATATTGATTGCATAAGTCCTGATAAAAGCTGCAGCCCTGGACTTTACCCAATCACTGTTTTTAAACCCTTGAAATTGAATCATTTTTGTTACATTTTTTTATAATCTTAGAAGTAGAAAATAATAACTTTTGAAATCTTAAATACACTTGTGTTTAGCTGAAAGTTAGAGAAGTTAAGTAATTGTAAGCGTAAGTCCATGTGGGTACGATACTCGGCTCTTAAAAAGAGCCACTTTAATACTTGAACGACCATGTGCACTTGCATGTGCGATTTGGCCGTAATACACATACACATGAAAGGTCACCACCATTAGGTCAAGGTACATTTAAGGATAGCTCATTGACCTTCCTAGAAAGATCCACCACCGTTAGGTCTACTATTTCTAGGTTCATCATTTCACATAAGAAAGGGCCACCACTATTAGGTTTACCATTTGAAGGTTTAACATTCACACAAGGAAGAGCCAGCACCATTAGGTCTACCTATCCAAGATTTAACATCACATTAGTTCTTAGACTCCTTATGAAAGGCCACCAACATTAGGTCTACCAATCCAAGGTTTAGCCTAGAATACTTCATCATTCATTCATTCATGAAAGGCTACCAATATTAGGTCTACCAATTCAAGACATTAAGACAATAAGTCAAGATACAATCATTATACAAGAGGAGGATACTTAAGCCTACAAACTCATGATACTTCATTCAAGATCACTTTCACCAATACAAGAAAAGGATGCCTTAGCCTACTAATTCAATATACAATAATCACATTACTTTCATATATACAAGAATAGGATGCACAAGCCTACCAATTCAAGATACACAACATACATTATAGAGCCCTTCACATTCCATCATCAACATTCATGAGTGTTAATAGAGAAATAGCCTTTCAATAATAACACATTTACATTTTATACATGATCATCATTCTATCATTGGAATCACATGCATATCCTTCTTATTATAATCACCCATTAAACATTCATACTTTCCCTTTCAAGGCCATGATCACACTATACATAGTAATTAAACACCTCCACCTTTCAAGTGGGCCAATACAATTAGGCAAGGGTAATAGCATAATTACAACATTCTATATCCATACAAACATAAACAATTCACATTCCATCATAATCAATCAAATCCCAATCTCAAATCACAACTTAGGAATTTGGGGAAAAACATGGGTTCTAGGAAGAAATCATCTTAATTCATCTTTAAATCCACAATTCATTCACAATTCAATGCAACAAAGCCTTTAGAAATTGTTTTGAATCGAACCCATGCATAGATTGAAAACTAGGGTTTTTGGGGAAACTTTGAAGATTTGAAATTACTTTTGAAATTGGCTCCTTGAAAGATAATAAGTCAAGGATGAAGACCACCATACACACAAGTTAGGATCCTTGGGGGTTAGGCTTAGGGTCCTCCTCAAGGACCCCTAGGGTTGTCCTTGGGGAGTCTTACCTTGATATTTAACCCCTAAACCCCTCAACCAAAGCTCGCGACATTTTCAAATACCCTCAAACCTCACATACACACAAGTTAGGCTCTAGTTTCACTTATTCTATTTTCGGGTCGTTACAATAAGTCCTCAATCCTAAATCTACCATGAAATGGTCTTGTCCAAACCAAGTCATGCTACCATGAAGGCATCCTAATAATGCTAGTCCAAGTACCCTTAGGAGAGTATAAATTCTCAATCCTAGGCTATCATGACTATTCCTAAATCAAGCTACCATGAAATACATCTTACAATGCCAAGTCAATCTATCCCTTAGGAGAGTATAGATTGTCAATCCTAAGCTATCCTTAGGTTAGTATGATTCCTTAATCCTAAGCTATCAATCTTGGTCTTATCCTACCAAACCAAGTTATACATGAAGGGAACATATGTCACAACTTCAAGCTATTTTATACTAACAAGCTTTGATTCATTTTAGGTTATTAAGCCAACCTAAAATCATTCTATGTGAGAGAACCTTGGATCTCCTAGCATATTTATGCTTAAGTGTGTAAGTGAGAATAGACCTTCAACAATACACAACAAAATCACATCATATTAGTTTTACTCTCAAAGCCCTAACTATTATGATCAAAAGCCTTACTCTCAAGCTTTCTTTCTTAATCTCATCATTATACTTAGATTTCAAGGTATTTTAATCACATTCTTCTTTAGTAGGTGATTCTAGTCATAATTGATCATAAAGGTTCAATTTCATCTTTACAAGTCATGATCCTTCATATTCAATAAAGTCCAGTTCAATTCATGATTATATGTTCCTAACCTTGAACAATTACTACACATGACATTCATTTAAGAAGATCACCTATGAACCTTCAATTTCACCTTTCATGGCATAAACCCAGATAATATCACATTCATCAATTAGACTAGCATTTACCATAGAAATCACATAAAATCATCATAATATCATAATTCAATGCTAATACAACCATAATTAGGTAGTATCCACTAGATTGGAATCATACCTAAATCCTACCCACAATGTAGAAGGAAATCATAATTGGGTTTTTTACTTCACAATTAGGGGAAAACCTATGGGGATCTATGGGTGGAAGAACCCATAGATGATTAAGCTAACATATCTTAATTCAAATCCCTAATCAAGCTTTCATCAATGGAGGAAAATCTGCCCTTCCTTCTTCTTCTTCTTCTTCTTCTTCTTCTTCTAGAAAGAGAATTTCTTGGAGGTAATTTGGGTTCTTTAAAGAATGAGTTAATTGATTTAGTTTAGGGGTCTATTAGGTATATATATGTGGTTTAATAACTAACCAACCTCCCTTAACGCATAACTAATTACTAATTAATTCCCAAACCCCTAACTTAAAAATAAAACTTGAAAATCTGCTATGATTCACGAATCACCCATCCACGGACCGTGGATGGGTCTACTATCCGTGCTACACCTCCATAGGGGGAGGACTGCAACCTAAACTTGCAGGCTTGTGCAGGACTTGACCCACGACCCCAACCCACGAGGCATGGGTCCATCTACGACCAGTAGATGGCAATCGTGGGTGGCTGCAAATTGACAGCTTTTGGGCTGTTTTAAGGGTCCTCCTCAAGGACCCCTTGTTGTCCTTGGAGGGTCGTACCTTGACGTTCTAGCCCTAAAACCTTCACACTAAGTTCGTGAATCATTTTTATGACTTAAACCCTCTCATCAAATTCTAACACTCTTACAAAAAGCTCTAGAACTCTCTAGTTCAACTTACTAGTTTCTAGGGCGTAATAAGGTTGACGAGGACAAGCTGACAAATAGAGAAGATTTTAAGAATAAGAGGGCTAATACATTAGGGAACGATTCCAGGCAGCAAAAGAGCAATGTGAACCGGTCTTCCTTCCAACAGAAACAAAAGAGGCCTGCTCCGTCATCTTCTAGTGCACCTGCACCAAGAAACATAGGTGAGTTCCAAACTCAGAATTCCCAGAATTTTAGAGCTAGACCTACACATTCTCAAGGTAGTATGACACAAGGCGGTACTAAGACTCCTGCATGTGCTAAGTGCGGTAGGAGCCACTCAGGGGACTGTCGTGATGGCTCCACTAGTTGCTTCAAGTGTCATCAGAACAGTCATTTTATGAGAGAGTGTCCTAAGAATAGGCATGATAATGGGGGCAATAGAGCTCAGTCTTCTTCAGTTGCTCCACCAGACAGAGCTGCATCTAGAGGAGCTACTTCAAGGGCAGGCAGAGGAGGAAACCGTCTTTATTCTATCACTAGTCGCCAAGAGTAAGAGGATTCGCTAGATGTTGTCACTGGTATGATCCAAATCTTTAATTTTGATGTTTATGCTTTGCTAGATCCAGGAGCGAGTCTATATTTGTGACTCCATATTTTGCAATGAATTTTGATGTTCTTCCTTAGCAAATTCTTAAGCCCTTCAGAGTTTCCACACTTGGTGGTAAGTCTATTTTAGCAGAGAGAGTCTATCATGATTGTACCGATTCTGTCAATCACAAGAGCACCATGTCTAATTTAGTTGAGTTAGACATGGTAGCTTTTGATGTCATTCTAGGTATGGAGTGGTTTCATGCATGTTATGTCTTATTTGATTGTAGGACTCAAGTAGTCAAGTTCCAGTTTCTTAATGAGCCAGTTATAGAGTCGAAGATTAGTTCAGCAATGCCTAGGGGTCATTTTATTTCGTACCTTAAGGTTAGAAAGTTAGTTTCCAAGGGGTGTGTCTATCACTTAGTCTGAGTTAATGGCTCTAGTGTTGAGATACCTCATATTCAATCAGTTCTAGTAGTAAAAGAGTTTCCAGAAGTCTTTCCAGATGATCTTCCTAGAGTCCATCCTAAGAGTGAAATAGACTTTGGTATAGATATTCTTCCCGATACTCATCCTATATCCATTCCGCCATATAGAATGGCACCAGTAGAGTTGAAAGAGCAGTTGAAAGATCTCCTAAAGAAAGGTTTTATTTGACCAAGTGTCTCACCTTGGGCCACTACGGTCTTATTTGTGAGGAAGAAAGATGGTTCTCTTAGAATGTGTATAGATTACTGTCAGTTAAACAAGGTTACTATCAAAAATAAGTATCCTCTTCCGAGAATTGATGATCTCTTCGATCAACTTCAGGGTGCTACTTTTTTTTCAAAAATAGATCTCAGATCAAGCTACCATTAGTTGAGAGTAAGGGAATGTGATATTCCAAAGACAACTTTTAGGACCCGTTATGGTCATTATAAATTCCTAGTTATGTCCTTTGGTTTTACCAATGCTCATGCAGCATTCATGGACCTTATGAAAAGAGTATTTAAGCCTTATTTAGATATGTTTGTTATTGTAATCATCGATGACATACTAATCTATTCGAGGAATGATGAAGATCATGCTAGTCATCTCAGAGTAGTTCTCCAAACTCTAAAGGATATAGAGTTGTATGCTAAATTCTCTAAGTGTGAGTTTTGGCTTGAGTCTGTGGCATTCTTAGGCCACATTGTTTTCGGTGATGGAATTAGAGTTGATACTCAAAAAATAGAGGTAGTGCAGAAATGGCCTAGACCCACATCTCTAACTGATATTGGGAGTTTCTTGGGTTGGCTAGATATTATAGAAGGTTCGTCGAGGGATTTTCATCTATTTCATCTCCTTTGACTAAGTTGACTCAGAAAATAGTTAAGTTCCAATGGTATAAAGTGTGTGAGAAGAGCTTTCAGGAATTGCAAAAGCAGTTGACTACTGCCCAGTATTGACCTTACCAGAGGGTACGAAAGGCTTCGTTGTATATTGTGATGCGTCCAGAGTTGGATTGGGTTGTGTGTTAATGCAAAATGGCAAAGTTATAGCTTATGCCTCCAGAAAGCTTAAGGTTCACGAGAAAAACTACCCAACCCATGATATGGGTTGGCTACCGTAGTATTTGCTTTGAAAATATGGTGTCACTATGTTTATGGTGTTCATGTGGATGTGTTCACCGATCACAAGAGTCTTCAATATGTGTTTAGTCAAAAAAAAGCTTAATCTCAAACATAGGAGGTGGTTAGAGTTATTCAAGGATTATGATATAAGTATTCTCTATCGCCCAGGTAAGGCTAATATGGTTGTTGATGCCTTGAACAGGTTATCTATGGGTAGTACCGCCCATTTTGAGGAAGAAAAGAAAGAGTTAGCAACAGATGTACATAAACTTTCACGATTAGGAGTCCGAATAATAGATTCCATTGAAGGAGGAGTAGTGGTGATGGATGGGGTTGAGTCATCATTAGTGTCAGAAGTGAAAGAGAAACAAGACCAAGATCCTATTTTGCTTGAATTGAAGGCAAATGTTCATAAGCAGAAGGTAATGGCTTTTGAACAAGGGGGAGATGGTGTATTGAGGTATCAAGGCAGGTTGTGTGTACCAAGGGTGGATGAACTCCAAGAGAGGATCATGAAGGAAGCTTATAGCTCTAGATATTCTATCCATCCGGGTTCCACAAAGATGTATCGTGATTTGAGAAAAGTATAATGGTGGAATAGTATGAAGAAAGGTATTACTCAGTTCGTTGCTAAATGCCCGAATTGTTAACAAATTAAAGAGAAAACCAAAGGCCCAGTGGTATGGCTCAGAATATAGAACTTCCGGAATGGAAGTTGGAGATGATCAATATGGATTTTATTATAGGTTTATCATGGTGTCGCAGGCAGCATGATTCGATTTGGGTGATTGTAGATCGCATGACCAAATTAAATCAACCCATTTTTTGTCAGTAAAGACTACCCATTCAGCAAAAGATTATGCTAAGTTGTATATTCAAGAGGTAGTCAGACTACATGGAGTTCAAGTGTCAATTATTTCAGATAGAGGTGCCTAATTTACTTCACAATTTTGGAAGTCAATCCAGAAAGGTATGGGTTCAAAGGTGAACTTGAGTATTGATTTTCATCCTCAGACAGTTGGTCAAGCAGAGCGCACTATTCAGACTTTAGAAGATATGTTGAGGGCTTGTGTGATTGATTTCAAAGGTAATTGGGATGATCACCTACCTCTCATTGAGTTTGGTTATAACAATAGTTACCACTCTAGCATCCAAATGGCTCTGTATGAGGCTTTTATGGGAGAAGATGCAAATTTCCTATTGGATGGTTTGAGGTTGGTGAAGCTGGGTTGATAGGACCAGATTTGGTTCATGAAGCTATAGAGAAAGTGAAGGTTATTCAAGAGAGGTTGAAAACAACGCAGAGACGTCAGAAATCCTACATTGATGTTAGGAGAAGAAACCTAGAGTTTGAAGTAGATGATTGGGTATACTTGAAGGTTTCACCCATGAAGGGTGTTATGAGATTTGGTAAGAAGGGGAAGCTTAGTCCCCGGTATATTGGTCCTTACAGAATATCCAAGAGGATTGGCAGTGTAGCTTATGAGTTAGAGCTACCACAAGAATTAGCAGCAGTTCATTCGGTATTTCACATGTCTATGTTAAAAAAGTGTATGGCTGATCCTTCACTTATCATACCTACTGAAGATATTGGTATCAAGGATAGCTTATATTATGAGGAGATTCATATTCATATTCTTGATCTCTAAGTTTGCAAGTTAAGTACTAAAGAAGTAGCATCAATCAAAGTTCTATGGAGAAATCAGTTTGTTGAGGAAGCCACTTGAAAAGCTAAGGAGGATATGAAGAAGAGATACCCACATCTCTTTGAATCCCGAGAAGTTCCAAATTAAGGTACTAATCCTTTTCTTGGCCTTTATTTTAAGTTGGCATGTTGTATTCACATTTTGCTTGTTAGGTATTTGAGCTAGATGTTAGATGTTACGCCTTAGACTACTAAGAGTAATATCATTTGAGGACGAATGTTCCAAGGGGGAGAAATTGTAACACCTCGCTTTTCCAAAGAACTAGAATTAGAAAGAAACCGTTTTTGGAAATAATCAAATTTGGAAAGTTTAACAAAGGTAAGCTAAGCATGAGTTTGAGTCAACTTCAAATGACATGATGAGTTAGGTGGGCTACATGATACCGTAGGAAAGATCTATGAATTATCTTTCCAACGCCACCGAGTTTGCTCATTTTTGAGTTTGTATGATAGAGATATGCTCATTTGAAGTCGGGTTGTCTAGATAAGGAAAGTCAAAATCGGATTTTAGGTGGGTATTATGGTCTTTTCACAACTCAATTAATTAAATTCGTTTTTGGTAATTTAGTTGGCGTTTAAACTGAATTGGTTCAGTTTACGCTTCATAAGATTAAGTTAGGGTTTTGAGAGGAGAGAAAAGAAGAGAAAAGAGGAGAAGAAGCAAGGATTCATCGCGTTCTTGAAGTTAAGCTTGTGGATTTCGCCAAGGGTTAATCCCTACGAGGTATGTGAGATCACATAGCATTCGATTCGTTCACCCACGCACCAATCATGATTAATTCAGTGAAATTATGTTCTTGAAAATATAGAAATTGAGTTCTTGATGGATTTTGTTGAAAATTTATTGGGTTCTTGATTGTTGAAGTTGTTAATAAGTTCTTGAGTTAAGTTCATGAAATTTGATGTCGTTTTGAGTAGATTCTTGCATACTTTGGTTGTGTATTCGAATCTAAGCGTTTGGGGAAGAAACTAATTGAATCTAGAGGGTTTCAAGTTGAAAAATGAGCAAGAAAAATTAGAGTTTTCTAGGCAGGGGCTTGGGGCGTTGTGCCAGCCAGAGCGCCCCACTTTGGGGTCTGTAGTTTGGGCTCTAGGGCTCCAGGCCAGCTAGTGCGCCCCAACCCAGACTCTGCAGTTTTGTGTCTGCCGCCCGGCACCACTCAGTATGCTAGGGTTGCCAGATCTTCTACCTTTTCCCAATTCTTTCCGTTTGAGTTTCCTTGAAACGTACCTATGTTTTCTAGTTGATTTATACACTCTAAGGTACGTCTAAACAACATGATATCATCCATAAACATGAATCATAACCTTTAATTCATAAATTCAAATTCAAGGAAAGTTAAGAGCCAAGCCTAGAGAGTTCCTAGAGTCTTTTCAAAAGTCTTTTATAAATGCTTTAAACTTGTTTTGAGACTTGAGTTTCAAGTTGAGTAAAGAGTAAAGAGTGAAGTTCATTTCTTCAAAAGAGTATATGGGGACTATGTATTCCCAAAGAGTAAATGTTTGCACATTTAAACCAGAAAGGAAACACTGATATCCAACAGAGCCTTTGAGCTAGTTTTTCAGTAAAGAGTAAATGCTTTCACAATTAAGCAAGAAAGGAAACACTGATTTCCTAGAGAGCCTTTGGGCTAGTTTTGAGAAATAATCTCAAACCACAGAAAGAAGTTATGTTTTAAACATATGAGCTAGTAATATTTTGGGAGTAGTATTGAGCACCGATATGGGGGAGAGTTCAGACAATTCATAGCCCCCATATACCATGTAGCCATCATGGGTAGAAAAGGGGTCATACTTTTTAGAAGATTCCTTAGTGATTTTTTGCATAGACTAATGGATCCACTTAGTGAGCTAGGTTCTATACCCTTGGCAAGGTATAGGACGGCACTGGAAGCGTGAAGCAAAATGTTGTATCATCACATAGCTCTTAAGTGATGGTTGTTGGTTGGGGAAACTCCCACAGAAGTATTTTGTATTCTTATATACACAGAGTTAATGGTATTTTTACATACACATAGAGTTTATATTGTATCCTTGCATACAAATTGAGTTACTATTGTATTTCTAAATACACAGAGTTTTCGTCCATGTTTTAAGAGCTTTTCTTTATATTGTATTTATATTATTGCTTTATATTGAAATGAGTTAAGTTGAGCCCAGGTATGTTCTTTCAGTTCCTTTCAAGCTTATGTCTTATTTTAGAATTCCTCTTGCATCCTCATACATTTAATGTACTGATTTCATTTGGCCTGCATCGTTGTTATGATGCAGATACAGGTAACCAGGACCAGCATCCAGTGCATCGTTGATTCTAGTTGAGCTTCAAAGTTGTTAGTGAGCCTCCTTCCTTCCAGAGGATCCCTTTTATTGCTTTATCAGTTAGTTCATTAGGATGTCGGGGGTCTTGTCTCGACGTCGATCTCAGTTGTTAGAGGCTTCATAGACAGTTAGTTGATGTTATTTTATGAGTCTATGCATTTCTTTTTTAGTTATGTTGAGACTTGAGTTGCCATTTCGACCAGTTGAATATTGATCTTTAAAACATTCTGGATTAATTATTGAGACAGTTTAGCTATGATTGTATTTCAATACTTTCTTTTATTATGAGTAAGTCTTCCGCTAAGGGTTAAGCCAGGCAAAGGGTTTGCTTGGGGCCAGCAATGGTTCTCGAGTGTCAGTCCCGCCCAGGGCGTAAGCTCGGGGCGTGACAGAATCTTTCTTAAGATGGCCATTACGACCACAATAAACACACAAAAAATATGTCATAAATAGAGACATATTTAGTGTGAGAGTTGTAAGGAGGATATATCTTCACACATCCTAAACCTCTTCCATCATTGTGTCCTTGACTAGTAAGATTTGCTAGCATTTTGGAGGAAGTAGTTCATTTTAGGGATTTGTTAAGTTCTTCTTTAACACGGACCGGGTCCCTTTCTAACTGAATATTTCTCTCTGAAGCCATAGCCAATTTCACCTCAACATTCTTAAGACCATTTGCAAGTCCAAGTTGCAGATTGCTAGCCTCACTTTTCCACTTCGAACTACCCTTAGGCACCTCCTTTAACATCTCTTTGAGTTCTAGATTTTCAGCTTCTAGAACTGTCATTTATTCCTTCATTTTAGATATCTGAGTAACTAAAGCAACTTTCTCATCTTTAAAAATATCTAGACTGTTTTTCACAAAATCCTTTTCAGTGGTTAACTCAATCACAATAGGTAGACCTCTCAGTTTTTAATGGAGTATATATTCAGATTTTGTTTAAAATTAAGAAGAGTTACCTCTTCATCAACATCCTCATCTTTAGATTTAGCCATGAATGCTAACAGGGAGTCAAAAATTTCTTCATCATCCTTTACAACAAGCATAGATAGATGTATCCTCTAGATATTCAGATCCCTCTGAATCACTTGATGAGTTTCCCCAGATAGCAAGAGTTTTATTCACTACATAGTCAACAACTACTCTTCTTTTTTACTTATCTAGGACCTGGTCCCTTCGCTTGTCTTTGTCACCTCCAATTTTGATGTAGTCTTTGTACTCTAATTTGTGCATAGGAAAGTCTCTAACAAAATGCCCTGGTTTTTCACACTTTTGACAAAAACTAGTTGTATTTGTTGACCTGCTTGAGTTCCCTTCTTTATAAATTCACCATTCTTTCTCACAATCTTTTGATAAAAAAAATATATATATCAATCAAATAACAACTAATTTCTTATGATTACCATTTTTTGTAATATGGTACTTCTTCCCTCTCAAAATAAATGTCATTTTAGCTTTCTTTACAATCATTAAAGAAAAACAATAAAAACAAGATGTCAATTACTATGAAAAATAGTTCTTTAATATAAGAGTATAATTGGAAACATTTTTTGTAGCAATAATTGTTTTGGGATGGTTT
The DNA here is from genome assembly GCF_019186545.1 of Solanum stenotomum. NCBI lineage: Eukaryota > Viridiplantae > Streptophyta > Magnoliopsida > Solanales > Solanaceae > Solanum > Solanum stenotomum. The sequence goes on from NC_064287.1 coordinate 15,119,881, forward strand.
CATTTTGCTATAACATGCTTATTTTAAGACGGAGAGAATACTCGTTTGATAATAGTTGACCCCGTCTTTATTTTATCTCGCTTTCTCTGCTCATAGTATTAAATAATTATATAATAAGATTAATTTATTAATATACAATAAAACCTCTCTAAATTAATATTGTTGAAATCATGAAATATTTTTATTTTGTAGATGTATTATTTAATTAATAAATTAATATTTATCAATTTAAAATAGTATTTTCGAGATTCAATGAAGGTTAATTTTGATTACATCATTCGGGGGATGAAGCCTCAAGAATTTTAAATGAACCCTATTGTGAAAACGACATTCATAAATTTTATGTCATGATAAATATCTTAGTTTACCGGAATAACATGGATGTCAATACCCTATTAGGATACCCGAGTGAAAATGATACACGTTCAGAGGTCCAGAACTTAGAAGAAATTGTAGATATCATCAGAAAAAATAATGTTGATGATAAGATTGAAGACGATACAATACTTTTGGCCAGTTACACAGAAAGAAGTAAGAAGTCACTTATCACGTATAGAACTCTTCACAATTTTTTGGTGTATTTCGAGAAGACAACATCAAACATTTGGATGCAATAGGAAATGTTAGAGATGATCTTCAACTATATTTAAATTTTTACAAAAAATAAACATTAGAATCATATTTAACTAAAATTGACTTAGACATTTCTGTAATTTAAAGAATTATTAATTTATAATATTAACGGGACCGTATATTTATACAAGAATCTTCTAAAAATACATTATTTTATCATCTTATCAAAATAGATGATTTTTTCCATTTACCCAAGTCGGGACCGGGAAAAAAATATTATTTATTAATTTGTCAGGTATCCTAATAAAAGCTTTTTAAGGTATGTACCAAGTTTTTTTTTTTGGTTAACTGGATAATATTATTAGCAAGTAAGCTTAAGTATCATTACAAAATAAAGGGATAGTATTATTCCCTGTATATATTGTAGCATTGGTTGCCATCAAATTACTATTATGAGTCGAAATTACCCTTGGATAAGTAGTTCCTAGTATATCTGCCCAAACTGCCTCTTTTGCGAACATCGGAGGAATTTGCAAAATCATTGTGCGCTCAAATAATCGCTTCTTGGCCCCTTCCTTGGCTAAGAGGTCGGCTACCTTGTTCTGCTCTCTATAGGTATGCGAGAGTTTCGGATCTCTCAATAGTTGCATCAATAACCTGCATTCACAAATTATAGAGCTATAAGATTCGTGGCCATTGTTGATAAAATTTATTACCTCGATTGAGTCTGTGCAGATTTCCAAAGGCATCAAGTGGTTATCCTTTGCAATCCTAAGTCTCTGCATAAGAGCTAATAATTCTGTCAGAGTGTTAGTACTATTTGGAATACCCTTCATGAAGTCTAGTATCCAATCACCTCTATTATTTTGTATAACTCCTCCAATACCCCCTACACTGAAATTACCAAAGGAGGAACCATCTATATTGAGTTTATAATCGCCAAGTAATGGAGGTTCCCACTATAGGTTTATAGTATGCTTAGTACGTAGTAGCAACATCTTTTTTAGCAATTAAAAGAGCGTATTCGATAGCTTTTGCGATGATATCATGAGTATTGATGGGTGTCTTCTTCTTATTAAAGAGATTTTCATTTCTAGTTAACCAAATATGCCATAAACAAAAAGGAATTAGTTCTTTCCATGATAAGAAGTTGTTAAAGGGACTGTTCTTAATTAGATTCCAAGTGTTGCACCATTCATCAAAAGAAAAGATGATATTGTTGAGTAGAGTGGGATTAGAGCTCTTCTAGATAATTGTATTCCAAAATAACTTTACATTACAACAATAAAAAATAATATGGTTGATGGTTTCATTTGTTGTCTCACAGAATGTGCAAACGGGAGACATATTCATGCCGATAAGGTTAAGATATTGGTTAGTAGGTAATTTGTTGTGGTCGAGGAGCCAAATGAAGAACTTAATCTTATTTGGAGCCTTAATTTTCCAAATCCAATTGTAGTTTTTGTTACTGTTGTGAACAGAGCTATTCTCGTTGGAGTCCAAAAATGTGTAGGCATATTTTGTTGTGAATGGACCATCCGAAGTTAGATGCCACACGATTTTATCATCAATGGAGCTCGTGTTGGGGACACAAGTATTTTGTATAGAAAAAATCCCAAACTCCATTGATGAAAAGGTCTATGATCTTTATATTTTCCTCGTCTCGATTTAGAGGACCTTGGATACAACTTCTAATGTTACTATGGCAAGGTATCCAAATATCATGCCAAAAGTTAACTGAACAACCATTGTTGATGACCCATGAGGTAGATTTGTTACAAGTTTTCCATCCATTAAGAATACACTTCCAGGTGGATGATGAATTAGCTCTAGGGCATCAGGAGTGTAATATTTGGAGATAAGGACATTAGCCCATGGAATTTAAGGATTCTTGTTAAGCCTCCATGCCAGGCTAGCATGCATGGCACTATTTTTTACTTCTGCCTTATGCATGCCAAGCCCTCCTTTGTCTTTAGGTTTTGTAATGGTATCCCAACTCATAAGATGAAGTTTCTTTTTGGTGTTGGTAGTATCCCAAACAAAGTTTCTCTAAAGCCTATTGATTTGGTTGGTTATTTTACGAGGAAGGCTAATGTATTGCATTACATGATTCGGTATGCTACATAGGGAAGCTTTAGCAAGAGTTGTGCGACCAACGATATTCAAAAATTTCGTCTTCCAACCAGCAAGTTTAAAGTTCAAGTTGTCTATTATGAATTGAAAATCACTATGAGTAGGTCTTTTGAGAAAGATGGGAAAACCAAGATATTTCCCAAAGTTATCACTGTGTTGGATTGATAAAATTGATGAGAGATTAGAGATAACATCTGACTTAACGTTGGAGCTGAAGATTACTTTGGACTTGGCAAAATTGATGTTTTGTCCAGAAGATTGATTGAAGTCCACAGGAGTATTCAAAATAGTATGACAATTCTTGGTATTTGCTCTTGCCCTAAGTGTGAGGTCGTCTGCGAAGAAGAGGTGTGATAGTTTTGGTCCACTTCGACCAATTTTTATTGGAAACCAATTAGCACGGGATACTTGCCGATCGATGCTTCTAGAGAGTCTTTCCATGCATAGAATAAAGATATAAGGGGACCTAGGATCCCCTTGTCTTATTTCTCGTGAGCGGCTAAAAATATCGGTGCTCGAACCATTGATTAAAATTGAGATGGATCTAGTGCTTATGCAAGATAAAATAAGCTTATTGTCAGGAAAGTTAAAAAAATATAAGAGTATCTCTAATGAATGACCACTTCAGTCGATCAAATGCTTTTTCTAAATCAATTTTAAGGATCATGTTGGCATTCCTACCCTTACATCTTTTTAAAATGACTAATAACTTCCTAAACAATAATTGCTTTATCCGCCGCCCTCCTATTCTTTAGGAAGCTCGCTTGATTAGGACTAATAATTTTGTCTAATAAGGGCTTGATTCTATTGACAATGATTGTTGTAATTATTTTATACATGGTGTTGCATAGCCCAATAGGTCTGAAGTTCTTTATATTTGAGGCATTGGCAAATTTAGGGTAGTGCATGCTAAGCCTGACAACAAGGATCCTTCAGTAATCCTCCGTTATTGTATCACTTGTAAAAATGTCATATCAGCTTCTACTGAAAATTTTAACGTTGTTTCTGAACTAGTGTAATTAGAATTTCATCTCAGCCAAAAACAAGAAAATTGTACAGACCATCAATTGACTCGTCAAATAAAACCTCATGAAAAATTTGAATTATCCAAATCCAAGAACAAATCACAAAATAGGTCTCGCTAATCTCATCACATTCTATCTCCCTCGAAAATTGAAGGAATAAAAAGACCAAAAATGACTGGGAGCGAATAAAAGACGATATTGAAAGAAAAATGATTCTAACAGACTGTTCTAAGCATAACTCCATCATATATAACAAGCCAACCATCCAAATTGCACAAACTTCTCACTATCTCATCCAACTTTTCAAGACACTATCATATCCAACCACTCTTCAATAAGAAGCTACTGTTGCTTGCACTCTGGTGGCCTCTCACCAGACTGACCATCTCCTACAGGAGCTCTTCCGCTCTTCTGTGATGGAATGAATATCAACAATTAAGTCCCTATCAAGGTATGCAGACAGAATCTTGAATGAAATTAAGAAACAAAGATGAGATCATAGATCATACCTTGCGGGCAGCAGCCGACTGCAGTGACATTTTAAACAACGGAGAAAAGGTGTTAGCTTTCCTAATCATTTCATCTCCAAAAGATAATTTAGTTGCTAAAAAATGAAGTGGGAAAAGTGAAACTAAGTACCTTCTTCTTGGTCTTGGTATCTTCTTCGTCCTCTTCGTACTCATCATCTTCTTCATCCTCATCTTCTTCATCCTCCTCATTCTCGTCATCATCATCTTCATCCTCATCATCTTCCAAGTCGGCATAATCATCATCCTCAGCAGCTTCCCCAGTGAACCATGAAACTGCATGTGGAATGATTTTATCTCGAATTGTTGACCTGCATAAACAATCAGGAGCAAAAAAAAAGATCATCAGCACCATTTTCTTTCAGTCATAATATGTGTTTGTGTAGATTGCCGTCAGATAGACTTACCCAACATCATAATCTTGTTCCATCAAATTCTGAAGTTCTTCAGCCTGTCAATAAGTATAAGGATGTTGTTACAGATAAATTGGAACTCCAAAAGAGATATGGAACAAAGGATATGGCAGTACTTACAGCATCTTCATCAATATCCTCTTCGTCCTCCGGCACTTGAGGTGGACTAAAGAAGTTGAAGAAACTTTCACACTGTTCTGTTTTAGTGATAGGCTTGGCATTCTTTGACCCCTTCTTTGGCTTCTTTTTTAGAATCTTTTGTGTCAAGCATTTTCCAGGATACCATTCTATCTCAGTCCTATAGATTGAGGAGAGAACATGAGAAACCATTGGGAGAAAGTAATTATGCCAAATCAATCAAAAACGTTGGTTGCAGATAATAATGTAGAGACATACCCTATTGCCTTCTCAAGAATTGGTTCATCTTCATCAATCATGTGATAGGTTTTAGTCAGCAAAGTGTGTTTGAAGTAAGGATTAGTCTCGAAGAAGAATTCAAGCTTGAAACCCTTTGGATCATCAATCTTGGACCACTTTATATCCCTGAGGAATTTGAGAGCTTCTTCGTCTCGCTCGGTAATCTGCATTTACAAACAGACCATATTGACATGAGTGGACTGACAATTAATGAAACTGTTGTAGTAACTACAGTAAAGCACCTAACAACAATTACCTCCTCAGATAGCACTTCGTTATTTTTCATAGCCGTGAGCCAAAAATCAGGGACACCTTTCTCTATTAAAAGCCAATTGGATTAATATTGACCATACCAAAGAATCAAAATACTCAAAAGTGATAGTTAGTTAACATACCCACTGCATCTTTATCCACTTGCTGGTCTGCTACTGCAGCCTCGGTTGTTGCTCCTTCAACTTCAATAACCCCATTCACAATTTCAAATCTCTGCAAATGTGTATTTTAACAACATTGATTATACATCACCATACCACAGAAACAACGCATATGTTGTACTAGTGTTAAATGTATATCCTGTGGCACAAACCTTTGTGTATAATGGTTGATAAAACTTCTGGTATTTGGCTTCAAGTGCAGCTCTCTCTTCAAAAAATTTTGCCTCCAAGTCATCATGTTGAGTCTGCACAATTAAGAAAGAGGAAGAACACATCACTTCTGGTCACAAATATAAAAATCAGAGAAAAGCAAGTGTATCCAAATTCAATGTTTGAGCATCAAGAAGATTGCCTCCACAAATAATAACATTACTAAGTGTATCCAAATTCAGTTTTAAATTAAACATAACTTGAAAACAAATGCACATAATACACAGTAAACTAATGAGACGCTGAAGTACACATTATGACTAATCCAAGTGTTCCATATAATCTGCATTGCAGTTAAATACTCCGAGGAAAGTCAGCTTAGTAATATAGTCCTATTTTAAGAGAAGACTACAGAGTTAACTTTAATCTGAACAGTAGTATTAGCAAACATTAGCCTTGGATTACCACTTCACAATACAATGCAAAATTGTGCTTCAGTTTATAAGTCAAAGAACAAAAACAAACTTTTTTCTTTTATATAGAGAAAATAAAAAACAAACATTTGGTATAACATCAGAAACAAAACTAATCAATGAAAGATTAGCAATAATCCAATAAAGAAATTCAAGTCCTCCACAACTAGTCAGGTGTTTTGACTTTATAAAACATGTTTCATGGATGCTTGTTCAAATAAACAAATTCCCAAGCTGTATCATGCACATCACACATGACAGACAAAATGTCAAAGAGTATATAAGCATTATAAAATCATTATAAAATCCAAGTGTAGATCTTTTCTTTCAGTAAACTCTTCAACTACAAAGGATTTTGAATTAGGGGCACAATCAAGAGTGCATGAAGGATAAAAAATTCACTATGCACAAAAATAGGAAAAACTATATTTTTAAAATGTATAAATTGTTAAATCCACTTGATATAAGGGAAACTGTCTGGTTTAAACGTTGTTATAGGTTGCAGGTTCATAACCTAGATGTATAAAATATCAGGCTCTGACACTGGCACACAACAAATTTGCAACTGAAATACTTTCCATCAAAGTAAACTAATTCCCAATTGAGTTCTAGGTCGTGACATCATATATAGATAACAAATGTATATGATAAATAGAGTAAAGTGGCATAAAAGAAAACTTTTGAAGAGCAATTGGACGTGCCTGAATCTCCCTGAGAACCTCAACACGCTTCCTGACAATGGGCGACAAATTTTCAAGCACATCTGAGTGTTTCCCAGTAAGATCCTGAAGTTTATTCTTCAAATAAAAACCACCACAACGTCAGCCAAAAATTCATTATTAACTTACAACACAACTAACACATAAAACATATTAAAAAGACTCACTTTGAGTACATTGACAAGGTCTGCTCGGTCCCCCGCATTCAAAGCTACACAAGAGATTTTACTTAGAGATATTAAACAAGAAAGAACAAACAACTGGGGGCTGATTAAAGAGAGACAAATATCAAATAGTATATACAGTCACATAAAGGGGTAAGGGGTTTTACCAGCACTGAGATCGGCAACACTGAAGTTGTCCTTTGCGTTGCTCATTATGGAGTGGAAGGAGGTTGAACAAGCCAAAAAGAGAGAGAGGGAGAAGTTATTAAGCGCCTCAATTTAAGCTCTTGACCTCTCTCCCTCGCTCTCTTTTTATCAGAAAACCTAGCTGCTCAGATTACTTTTATATTGACCGTCTATATAAGGCCCTGTTTGGTTTTCTCCATCAACTATTTTTTTTTCCAGTCCCCCTTTATTTTTTTATTTTTTTACTCTCTTTTATCTTTTTAATTTGAAGGTTTATGTCAGGCCCGGCCCGGAAAGGGCGAAAAAGAACCCTATGAATATTTATTATGTAGATAGTTTTTTATGATATATAACAAAGTTATGCAGCTGAACTATGTTGACTTGAACAATCAACATAAATTGCATATATATAATACAGGGTTAATTGAGCAAAAACTATACAACATGATAATTGTATGTTGTCTAGGAAATCTCTTTAAGAGTTTGAAAGAAGTAAAACTAACAACCAGTTAAGGTAGGACCGTGATAAACCCAATTAGCACCCTTTAAACACAAACTAAGAGGCACTAGACATACATTAGCTCCAGATTGAGATGGACCTCACCAACAGATCGATTCAGATAGGCAACACAGCCTAACCTGGATGTTTGATGTCCTATAAACATGATCCAGCAATTATAAAAATGCAGCGCCCTCAATTGTAGGGACGTTTAGTACAATGACTGGTATGTAATGCAGACATAATAACAAATAGACAAGTATGTATGCTCATATGAATCAAATATTAAAGTAAATAACTTATGAGCAAAATAGTAACTGAAAACACACTATGAAATTGTTACCTACGGATTAACCTTATTAGCTTATCATACATGGTGTTAAAAGTTGTTTGTTATTACTTAGCGCCTAGTAATTTGCCTAGGTGATGATGTCCTATGACTATTTCTAATACAACTAACCATATGATGGCCCATATAGGAGATTTATGTCAAGTATAAGGCATTTATGCCCAATACTCATAATTATATTTCTATAAAGATAAATTGTAGTTCGCAATCTGATATTATAATGATCCATTCCTACGTTACTGAAATCTTTGCAGTCATGGTGTGAGATTTTGTTTTAAGTTTTTATTTTCTTTTTCAATATGAATTTGAGTTGGGATAGAAATTACTTTATTTATTGTAACACCTCAAACCTTCCGACTAAGATTTGAAACACCATTCGAACCTGATGAAATTTAATTTTCCATAGGTATTAAGATCAGTTTGTTAGTGTGGGATTGCATTAGGTATGAACTAAGTTCATACAAAACCCCTAACACAAAGGTGAGTTTAAAACGTTCTTACAGATAGAATTTTAATATAAGTTTTTACTTGAGTCAACTTTAAACGAGCACCTCTCCTAAAATATGAATAGTTACATGGCGTAACACTTATCCAATTAAAGTTCTTCGAGTTTTTTTTCAACAACATCGACGACTCGTTAATTCAAGTCCGTACTAGAAAGTTATGTCAGTTTACTAAAAGGTGTCTGTGTTGAAAAGTTGTTTTTGCCATAGTGAAGATGGGTTCGTCGTAGCGAAGTTCACCATAGTGAAATAGGGTTACTATAGCTAAGGACGAGCAGTTTGTAAGTCAATTTTACCCAGTCTTAAGTCATAAACTCCAAATCCTCATTCCAGAGCCCTAGATGGACAATTTTTCCCAAGGCTAGGGTGAAAATTCTTTAGTGTGGCAAGTTTTTCCATCAACCTCCTCGTCTATTAATCCTCTAACACCTTAGAATCACTAGAACTACTATTAATGGTGGAATTATGGGTTAGAACCCTAGGTTCATGAAATTGTGGGGAAAACCTATGAGTATGTGTAATATCACCTAGAATTGTTTCTAGTTTGTAAACTATCACTTCCTAGAATGAACTTATTGTTCTAAAATATGAATTGTGGTGGTTGTTTGCCTTCAAATTTATAAATATGGGACCTTTTAGAATTAAAATTGCTTAAGAGAGGGTAACTAGAATATAAACTCCATTAACTTAGATAATGTGATTACCCCTCGTTATGAAAGTAGTATACCCCTTTCATAACGAGGGGTATATCAACTCTAAATGGCAAAGTTGAGGGGTATATCAAACCCTTTTCCCTAAAATTAATTAGGGATTGAATGACCCTTGGGTAATGTTATAGATCATGAATAAGGGTAAAAATAGTAGGTTTGAATTTCCAAAGCATTTATTTAAAGATTAAATGATTAGTTACTCTTGAAATTGCTTGTTTATTAGATGTTAAACGTTTTGAGGCATGAAGGAGAGGAAAATTCATCTGTTGAGTAGTGTGCTTGTTCCAAGATTGTCACGATCCCGACCCGCCATAAATGGCACTCACACTAAACCCTAGTGGGAGAACCAACTTTCTATCAACACACCAACAATACCTCGACTATAGAACAACATTTTAATTAAAAAAACAATTTTCAATCTTTAAAAGAAACTTTCATAAACAATAACCAAGTCACCAAATAATTGCAAAAATATTTCTCTCGAGAACCTTAAAGTTATGTACCAAAACACCTATCCGTAGTTTAGGGTACGGGGATTAACCTCAAAATAAACAAGTAAAGAGAGTATAAGTCCAGAAAATGGACTAAAAAAGCAAGACAAAACCATGGTAGTTGTTTCTCTCGGTATACATGCAAGTGTACGTGGTCGCTCAAGTAATATAGTTTCTTTAAAAAACGAGTTTTCATTCCCAAGGGACTTGTGATCGACTTATGTTTAATACTTAACTCTACAACTAAACAAAAGTAACCTTTTAAGAAGATTGTGATGATTAGTAACTACTATTCCTACTTATGCAATAACTAAAAGTAACCAATTGCGAGCGACTTTAAGATGATGTTTTAAGTAAGTAAAAGACAATTCCAGGGTTGCAGCATGCAATGGATTTCATGTATCAGATCTTAGGCAATTAAAATTTTTGGTTATCAAGTTACTAGTTTACAGGGTTAATTGTATGAGTCGGGTCTCTTGACCTCTAGTCTCCTACGAGTTAGTTGTCTAACTACATCGTTAAGCGGGGATAGCAAGCCTAACTGGCGAGCATTTATATTTCATCATGTTTCGTAACCAAGCAAGTTGTTCGTTCGGGATTTACTCCTGAACACACGTCAATTCACAATGGATGATTGAGCTTTCAATATTCTCTGGTCTATCTCCTCTCTCTTCTCTCTATTTTAAGAATAGACAATAAATTTATCTTATGGTGCGCAACCATAAAATACTAAAACAAGAATATAGAAGTAACTTTTAATGACAACCAATAATTAATTCAAGAACCTTAAAAAATCAACATTCAATCCGTAGCTACAACCCAGAACTAGGGCGTTTAGCCACTCATAATATTCGAAAACCACAAAATACAATTATTCGTGCGATTTCCAGAAATAAAAAGAGATAGAAGATTGAAACCTATTCCAAGCGATGGAACTTGCTCTTGCACACCAAAATAATGTCGAACTCCCAACAAAATAGCCCTAGAGGTCTATTTGTAGAAGTTGGGAAAACTAGAGTCAAATTCTACTTCAACTATGAATCATATTTTAATCTATTTTTGTTGAAAAAGTCGGAACATGGCTGGGGCGCCGCGCCTCCCATCGCGCCAAGCCAAGGCCCCTGAAGTTTTGGCCTTGGCACGCTGCGCCCATCAGTGCGCCTTGTAAAGGCCACTAAAGTTTGGCCCTTGGTACCTCGCGCTAGAGAGAGCGCCAGACCCTGGGGATTCCGGCCTTAGTCTATTTTCGCGTTTCTTTGCTCCTTCTTCCTTCTCATCAACTCCAATTCCCGTAAGAGTTCGTGAAACAACTAATCATATGTTTTTGTGCATAATCATCGCAAGTTTAACAAAATCAAGCTAATAGACTCAAGATTATTCATTAATTCAATCTCAACATGGGCAAATATAGGCAACTTTGGCATATAACTATGTCTAAGATCACCACCCCACACTTGGACCTTTGTTAGTCCTTGAACAATATTTAAATTATCAACTCTTTTACACAACCCTTGGACTTATCAACCCACCTTAAAAATCAACCAAACACATTTAATAATGATTTTGAGTTCACATTGGATGCAATATTTAAACAATTTTACTATATCATTATGATGCACCAAGTTACAAACACATGCTCAAAGAATGACTCTTTTATTATTTTTTCGGGTTAATGCAAACTCATATAAACACACCAATTAGACAATCCAGACATGTGTCATGAATGCCCTCACTCATTTGTGTTTAGTATAGCCTTTCACTCAAGCAATCATATTATAAACAAGGCCTGTTTTCCGAACATTGTATTCACTCTCACAAATGAAGTTCTTACTTCTCTTAACATGCCATAAGCTTGCCCATAGTTTATTTTCGCTTTCACATTATATTTCTCAAGGAATCAAGTGGACTTCTATTTGGTTGTACTGTCGGCTTAAGGTAAGAGAGGGGATATTTAGGACGCATTTAGTGACTACACCTCCCTAATGCACATGTCATTGCTTTGCCAGCAAACACCATCTTTAGCTTTGTTCTTTCTCCCTAGCACATACTTCATGAATATTTCCCCTTTTTGTTGCTCCACTTTCACCCTTTATTCTCTCTTTTTGTTTTTTCACTAGCCACCCTTAATTGAGTTGAGGTACACAATATCCTTGATAGGACCAGGGCCAGTGTTTTGAGCATACTCTAAACTAGCCATCCTCAATTTACTTGAGGTGCACATTGTCCACTAAGGGCCAGGGCCACAACATTTTTTTTCTAAACTTTATTCTCCACATAACATAGCATTTCCATCCTTTTTCACTTTTACCAATTTTCAACCTTTCTTCTCAACATAGTGCATTAAGGTTTACATTAGGATTGAAATTTTTGGTATCAATCAAAAGGGTTTCGGCATATTCATGTGGCTTAACAAACAAACAAGGCTAAAGGCTCAATGGGGCTTTACTAGGGGTAATTTCAATGGTAGGCATACAATTAGAGTCAAGAATTGGATTTTTCAAAGAAACGCCTCAATCATATTCCCTAAGTCACACAAGCTACTCATTTAACACACACAGGGAAAGTTCTAGATATCAATTGAAGCAAAAACAAAAAAAAACTCACCACACATGACATCATGACACATATAAGGACATATCATACTAGCATGCTCATACAACTTGCATTACGGTATTGCTACATAATTAAGCCCCACTTAGATTCATTCAGAGTCAAAGCAAAGAACATATGCTTGTTTCAAAGTTACCATTCTTTTTTCATTTTCCAATAGTGACTACCCATGATGTCTGGCTAACTTTTTCGTACATAGTTTCAAAATACCAAGGTTGATTTCTCAATTCTACTCCTCTAAGTGACTAATTTTCCCTTAAGACGATCGTCATCCATCCATCATCAGGAAGTGTCACTCCTATGACGACTATACGACTCAATAAAGCAATAAAACTAATCCTAATCGATTCAAAGGGACTATCCTCAGTAAAAGTACCAGAAAAAAAATGGTGAGGAACCAAAAATAAAATTAATCCTAAAAATTTAAGACTCGATAAAGAAGTAAAAACTTATATATAAAAAGAGATATATCTCCTACCCCACACTTAAAAATTAGCACTGTTCAGTGCACACAATTAAAAACAAAGTATAAAGTCAGAGATACTCCCTTAGGCCTCTAGACCTCGTCGTCATCACGACCTCCATCAAACACCATCAGTGTGCTAGCATCCTCAGCAACAACCTCCTCCTCTGCCTCATCATCCATAGCTTTATCCGCGGTGGCCTCATCATCATCAAGAGGCTCTTGGAACACCAGACCAATCCTACAAAGATAAGCTGCACTTTTTGTCAACGGGTAACTGTCTGCCACCACTTTGAGGTTCCCTCTGAAATGAGGGATGTAAGGGAGCCACTACGAAGAAGTTCCGGGAGTTACGAGGAAAGCTTCGTGATGTGATTCCCGGGGGGATCAGAAAGGACATATAGCAATAGACGGCCTATTTTGAGCTTGAAAGAAGAACTGCTACGCCCCTTTACTTAAGTAATATCCTAAGCTTCTCTCTTAGCCTGTCTCCATCTTATTAACCATGACCGACCACCCCCGATCCTCGGCTACAACTCCGCTATGCCGAACATGCAAGCCATCACACTATCATCTCATGCTTGTCGCTCCTGAGCCGATAAAATAGTTCCACGGGACGTGTCGAGCAATTTGGTTTGAGTGACATCAACCATATTACATACCAAGTAGGGTGCCGACTCAATAGTCATAGCCACATACTCTTCCTCTATACCTCCAACCCTCAGAAACCGGGTAATCAACCCCTCCATAACAAAATTGCCACCTCATATTATTCCTAAACTTCATCATATTTTGCCTTAAAATTTCCTCAACATTAATGGGCATACCCTTCATCAGCATATAAACCAACACCATCTCTCGTCACATCTGAAAGATGCTTCGCGGGCAAAAATACACTGCACACAATTTTCAACCAAACTCTCGCAACTTGATTAAAAATTGCATAGTGGAGAGTGGAATGTATCTTGGTGTCCTAAATCCTATCCCACTTAGCAGTAGACTCTACCCCACATAATGTATGGCGTATATCTCTATAAGGGGGGTTTCCTTTAGCCTATCAAAATCCTCATCATCACAGTTAGGGGTACCCAAAAACAAATTCACCACTTTGGCGGTAAACTTCACATCCTTTCCCCTAATAGACACAAATATATTAAACTGTGTTTTAGTGATCTGATTTGCATAAAATTCCCTAACTAAAGTCCAGTTACAATCACCCTGATTCTCAAACATAAACCGCAGCCCAAGAGCATTGACAATATTATAAATTTCGGGAAATTGAGATTGCAACTTTACCTCGTTCACATACTAGTCCCCAAGGTATTTGACCTCTTTTTAGATCTCAAACCATTCATATCCATATGCTCCACTGCTTTTTTTCCAGATTTTTGAAATGGAACTTTGCTACTTGAAGACCCGAAAGCTTCGCCTTCGGATTTCACTTACAACCCGCTCTGCTTGCAACATTCTTAGCTTTGGGTGCCATTAATATCAACTAAAAGAAGAAAAAGTGAGAAAAGAAAAATTAGAAGAAAATAGAGGGGGGGCGGTCGGGTGGCAATTTGGGTGGGAGAATGAACAAGAGAAAAAAATTTAGATAGAGAGAAAAGAGAGTTTGAGAAAGTAGAAGGATTTTAAGTGGGAGGAATTAGTGGGGAAGGTGGGGTTTTATGTTGGAACTTGGAAGAAGAAGAGAGGAAGAAGATGAAGGTGAAGAGTTTGGGGGAAGAAAGAGGGGTTGGTTGGTTGAAGTGTAGAGACGTAGGGGGGGGGGGATTTTGTTTTAGGGATTTTAAAAGGGGTTGGATCGGGTTTTACCCGTTTTAAAAAAACTTTACCCAAAAATCTACGCAGTGGGGCAATGGGGGTGCGATGCGCCAAGATAGGCGCGATGAAGTTCAAAGCCTGGCGTGGCGCGCCGCTCAGTGCGCCAAGAAAACTTCTCAAAAGTTTACCTCGTGGCGCTGCGCGCTAGTTAGTATGCCGTCCAGAATATTTTTTTTTTCATTTTTTGCACTATTACAAACTAAGTTACAAATAATGAAAAATCCTATCTAGCTAAAACTAATAAATAAAAATACTTCCTAGATTCTAAGAATTTAAATTATGCTAAAACAAAAATTCAAACTTTAAAACAAACTACCTATCTATTACATATTGTTCATGGGTTGTCTCCCGTGTAGCGCTTGGTTTAACGTCGCAGCTTGAATTAGCTTGGATCGTTCGTTATTCAGCTCAAGAGCCTCCCGATTACGATCCGAATCTTCTCCAAAGTAGTGTTTCACTCTTTGCCCGTTTACCAAGAACGTAGGGCCAATTTTGACTTTAAGTTCAAAAGCCCCCGTGTTGGGTCATTCTTACCACTTTGAAAGGACCACTCCATTTAGACCTTAGTTTTCTAGGGAATAAACTTAATCTAGAGTTAAAGAGTAGTACATTTTCTCCCGAGGTGAAAGTGCGAAGAACTATGTTCTTGTCATGCCACCTTTTTGTCTTTTCGCCTAAACTCTTCAAGTTCATGTAGTTGATTCACCCTCTTCCTACCGTCTAGCTCGAGGTTAAGATTTAACCTCTTTATCGCCCAATAAGCTTTGTGTTCTAATTCTACTGAAAGATGACATGCTTTACTGAACACTATGTGATAGAGAAAAGTCCCTATGGGTGTCTTGTATGCAGTCCTATATGCCCACAACGCATCATCCAGCTTCTCAGACCAAACCTTTCTTTGTGCATTCACCATTTTCTACAAGATTTGTTTCACCTCCTATTCAAAACTTCCACTTGGCCAATCGTTTGAGGATGGTAAGATGTAGCAACCTTATGATGAATACCATACTTAGCAACAAAATTTTTCACTATTTCACTAGATGGTTAATGAAATGCTTACCTCCATCACTTATGATTGCCCTTGGAGTACTAAACCGAGTAAAAATGTTCTTCTTGATGAACTTAATCACAACTCTTGAATCATTCGAGTGAAGAGCTACTGCCTCAACCCATTTACTCACATAATCAACAGCCAGAAGGATATATTGGTTTCCATTAGATGTTGGGAAGGGACCCATGAAGTCAATACCCCACATATAAAATACTTCCACCTCAAGAATGTTACTTAGTGGCATCTTATGCCTTCTTGATATAGTACCCAATTGTTGGCATTTATCACATCCCTTCACAAAAGCAATAGAATCTTTAAATAAAGAGGGCCAAAAGAAACCAAATTGTAGTACCTTATGCGCCCTACGCTCTCTTCCATGGTATCCTCCATATGGGCTAGCATGACAACTTTCGAGCACTTTTTGAACCTCAGACTTCGGAATGCATCTTCTCACATTGCTTGAATAAGAATGGCTCATCCCAGATATAGAACTTAGCAATTATGAAGTGCAAACGTGGTCTAATCAGTTATAGGAATAAAAATTATCGGAAACATGCAAATAAATCTAAAGTGGTGACAATGAATGTCAGATGGGGGGTTTTGGATTGTTAACTATCAGCTACATCGCAAGCAAAACAAAAGAAATATCAATATAGAGAGGAATTCTCGGGATGTGATTGATTATAGGCAAACTTCACTATATGGGTAATTGAAATTACTAATAAGTAGGCTAGGCTATAAGTGAGATAGTTTTCTCTCGAACAACTATCACGATTCAAGCGATTTCTTTCGAACATCAACATGCTTAGCAAATATGAACATCCCACACCTTAATTCATCTACTCTCTCGAGCTAGATAGGTAGAATCAAGATTAGGATTTACCCTTTCGAGCTAAACCCATATCAACCCGATAACTACAATCATCAATTCAAAAGCTTTGATTCTAAAACCTCTTTTTCAAGCAAGCCCAGAATTCTAAGTTCGAATTGCATTTGCAACTACAATTCATAGATTAAAACACAAATATCAATTAAACCCACTTCAATTAAGCATTAAGATCAGTAAATAACAATACCCATAAGCTAATTCAACCCATGATCACACCCCAAGAATTGGTTCTAGCTAGACATCATAAAAAGGTAAAAACAATTACCAACTCGATTAGCCATCAGCTTGGTAAGAGTCTCTAAGCCTTTACAATGTTTTCCAAGGGTTAAATTCAAAGACCCACTTTCAAATCCTCAAAATTCTACAATAAGAACTCAAATACTAAGAGAAAACTCTAATTCAAAACCTTGGGAATCAAGACTACTTGGGAACGGTTGAACTCTTCTTTAAAATTCCAATTTATAGTTGCCTGCATTTTGGCCTGAAAGTCCACTCGGCGTATTAAGTCGCACCTCGCCGAGTGGAGCGGCGATCCGCCGATTGTCCTCTTCATTCTTCATTCTTCATTTTGCATTGGCCTTCAGCATCTCAGGTCCTGTAACTTTGGGCGATCCAATTTGTTGTCGCGGAACCGATCAACGATCCGCCAACTGCCCATTTTTGTCGCCAACTTGGTTCTTCTCCAGGGCTGGAATTCTGGAACTTTGGGCAAGCTAAAGAGCCACTCGGCGGTGTGCCGAGTGGTCTTAGCGATCGCCAGGATTGCTTTTTCTTCACTTCTTCAGATATTTAGTTTCTTTTTGTCCGGTCATGTCCTTGCCTTGCTCTTAGACTTCATAGCTGCAAATCAACACTTTAACATCATTTTAGAGCATAAAATAGGCATTTGAGGACACTTATACTATCAAAACAAAGCCCTAAATGAGTCAAAATCTCAGACTCATCAACACCCCCAACTTAAACTTTTGTTTGTCCTCAAGTAAAACTCAAGATCAGCAGTTCAATAAGAATTTCAACAAATAGTNAGCCCTAAATGAGTCAAAATCTCAGACTCATCAACACCCCCAACTTAAACTTTTGTTTGTCCTCAAGTAAAACTCAAGATCAACAGTTCCATAAGAATTTCAACAAATAGTGTTGCATACGACTTAACATGAATGCACACAACAAGGTTCAAACTACCCACACAATGATCAGTCGTGCACTCAAAGTTTCAAATTGTGACTCACCATCATCAAGTGTACTCAAGCTCACAATGCTTGCTTCAAATGCAAGTTCAAGCTCAACAAAGGTATTCAAATGCCCTCACAACAAAGATGATTCCATATTCACACAAAATTTGTCAACAATTTAAATTCCCAAAATCACATACAACTCTCACACTCACAAAGATGAACACATGTATGACTTCACCCATAGGGTTGCCCTTATTTTACAATCAACATTCGTTTCAGCTCACTCAAGATCACAAAGGTCTTTTCAAGGCTTCTAACGGGGATGAGTGTAAATGTATTGTCATTTAGGCTTACTAGTTTCCACTTTCATGAAGTATGGCCTGAAAATAACTATTTCTCCTTTTCTTTCAAATTTAAACATATTCAAACTCCACCCCATTATTCAACTCATCATGAGTCACAGGATACCCCATTATTCTTCAGTCTTTTCACAAACTTTATTTCATAACTTTTTCTCTTTTTCAGTCATTTTCTTTTCTTTTCTTTTCTTTTCTTTCATTTTCTTTCTTATTTTTTACATGGAGGGGTTCCATCTTTTTCAAAACAATCCGAAATCAATGGGAAATTTTTCACACTTCTTGACTTTCCTTCTCTTTCACCACACCCCTAGCTTAGTCTTTGGCCTAAGTTGGCTATTCAAACAAACCATACTTCATGAAAGTTATGGGTGAAAGGATAAAGAGAAGGTCACAATTGTTCAAGTTTCTTCGAAGAAAAGGCTAGGCTCAATAGGTGACAAAACAAGATTCACACTTCTCACAAGGGTGGCCACAAAAGAGGTATATTGTCAAATTGGTTCACTCTTCAGAATTCTCACCTAAAATCATTTCAATTGCTTGCATCACTCAATCAACAAGACCAACAGGGTAAATTCTAGGTATCATCAGACACAATGTTCAAATTAATCTCACCCCACAAGGCATTGATACCATTATCAAACAAGACTCCACACTTTCTAGCTAGCGTGCAGTGTTCATTATAATAGACTCATTCGACAACTGGCTAGTCACATTGAGATGCTAAAAGTTCACATATTGCCTATGTAACTTTGTTTGCCTCATCATAGCCGCACATTCATTTTTTTCAATAAGGAACATTATTCAAGTCATCGATATTGACCACAACCGACACTAAAATTTTCACAAGAACAACCACAATCACACACACAAGAGGTGGTAAAATTTTAAAATTTGGTTCAAAACCGATTTCACAATAAAATAATAAGCCACAAGCTAAGAACATCAGCAATATCACAGCCAAGATATATATATATATATATATATATATATATATATATATACTAATTAAGCCCAATATTCACAAAACACAACTAAAATCATACCAATATTCACAAAACATCCGAAAAAAGAGGTAAGTATGGAAATACCTCATCTCACCCACCAAAACATGGTGTTGTCCTCAAATACAACTAAAAACCAACAATCAATAAAACACAACAGAGAGGGAGGTAAAAATAGTCATCATGTCGGGCTAGGCCTGGGGTTAAGTCTGCATCTCAGTCACTCCATCTGCCTGAACATCAGCTCCTGGTGTCTCAGCATCCTTGGCTCCACTGGAGCCCACCATCGAAGTATCTCTCAGAGAGGCCTGCCTATTTGTCTCATACATGGCACCCTCCAAGTTAAGCAGGTCCTCATACACTGCCTCCTCACGAATACCAAGGTGCTCCTCATCAGTCTCAGCCTCAAACTCAGCAGCAGCATCATCAGCTCTAACCTCATCTCCGGTCATAGTAACCGGAGGCACATCCGAACAGGCTGGAATATCTACACTCGGGTCATCTAGGATCTCCACTGTCCCAACTAGTGAGGTGAAAATAGTGGACTTCAGCTGGTCCACATCCTTTCTCAACCCAGTAATATCGGCCTTCAAGGCCGTCACCTCATTAGAAGCACCCTATCCTCTATCACATGCATCTACTCTCGTTGTAAGGGCATCAATTGAAGCTCTGAGAGGCGTCAATGCAGCAGCAATGGCTTTCTCAATCATCCTAGAAATCGCAGCCTCTAACCGGGAGGCACGCGTATCAGTAGACTGCGCCAGATGCCCCATCTTGAATAGCATTGTCTGGGTGATCGGAGGCCTAAGAGCAGTACTAGCACCAACAGTAGCAGATCTAGGGAGAGGGGGAGCAACATAAGTATCCAGAGTATCGGAAGGAGTAGAGCTGGAAATACCTGAAGGCCTGGTGGCCTGAGTAGGCAAGACTTCCTCTGCAGGTAGTGTGTTAAGGTTAACCCCAGAGAAGTGTCCACCAGTGTTGCCCTCCTCCTTTCAGCCTCATCCTTCTAGTACTCGGCCTCAATACGTCGGATGTCAGTAAAGGAGGTGGGTGTCATCTCTACATTTGTCTTCTTATCTCGAGAAACATGGGTCTGTCTGCATAGCTCGGTGATCAACATCGAGAATGAAAGCAAAGTCTTTCTTTGCTTGGCCCTCATGGTCATCTCCTGCTCAATCAATAGCCCCAAATTCAGCTTCTGGCGAGAAATGATAGAGCCTAAACATGTTGCCTTTGGGTGTCTAAGAATGGATTCATTTTGGGATGGTATAATCATGCTGCTGATGAACCCGAACCAGTACCGAGCTGCCACATTTAGATCCTTCTTTTCTATGGGCATACCTGCCTCTATCCACCTCAGGGTGGCATAAGATAATAGGAGTGCCAACCAACCCTTCAGGTCCTCCAACGTCTTTCTCTTGATCAAATCGATGTATTGGTACATGAAATCATAAGTGCACCCGAAAACAACATCGATGTTAGAACTGTCGCACTTCACTTTCTTGCCTCGGACTGTCACAAAGTCAACCGGCTTGAATAGGTTGGCCTTCTTCTTCCCCCCGGCAGCGGCGCCATTTTGATAAAATGTCTCAAGTATACCTCATCCAATTCTAGGTGTAAATGATCATTAAGTAGTACAAAACCCGACAAAGAGATGGGGTCGAACCCACAGGGAGCGGTACATGTTCAAATTTAATTATGAAGTGCAAACGTGATCTAATCGATTATAGGAATAAAAATTATCGAAAACATGAAAATAATTCTAAAGGGGTGACAACGAATGTCAGATGGGGGGTTTTGGAATGTTAACTATCAGCTACAACACAAGCAAAACAGGGGAAATATCAATATAGGGAGGAATTCTCAAGATGTGATTGATTATAGGCAAACTTCACTATATGGGTAATTGAAATTACTAATAAATAACTAAATTTTAGTGGGTAGGCTAGGCTATAAGTGAGATAGTTTTCTCTCGAACAACTGTAACGATTCAAGCGATTTCTTTCGAACATCAACAAACTTAGCAAATAAGAACATCCCACACCTTAATTTATCTACTCTCTCGAGCTAGATAGGTAGAATTGAGATTAAGATTTACTCTTTCGAGCTAAACCTATATCAACTTGATAACTACAATCATCAATTCAAACTTTGATTCTAAAACCTCTTTTTCAAGCGTGCCCAGAATTCAAAGTTAGAATTGCATTTTCAACTACAATTCTTAGATTAAAACACAGTTATCAATTAAACCCACTTCGATTAAGAATTATGATCAGTAAATAACAATACCCATAAGCTAATTCAATCCATAATCACATGATCACACCCCAAGAATTGGGGTTCTAGCTAGACATCATAAAAAGGTAAAAACAATTACCAACTCGATTAGCCATCAGCTGGGTAAGAGCCTCCAAGCCTTTACAATGTTTTCCAAGGGTTAAATTCAAAGACCCTCTTTCAAATCCTCAAAATTCTACAATAGGAACTCAAAAACTAAGAGAAAACTCTAATTCTAAAACTTGGGAGTCAAGGTTGTCTGGGAACTACTGAACTCTTCTTTAATATTCCAATTTATAGTTGCCTACGTTTTTTCCTAAAAGTCCACTAGGCGGATTAAGTCGCGCCTCGCAGAGTGGAGCGGCAATCCACCGATTTTCCTCTTCCATCGCCATTTTGCATGGCCTTCAACATCTCAGGTCATGTAACTTTGGGTGATCCAATTTGTTATCGCAGAACCGCTCGGCGATCCGTCTTCTGCCTATTTCTGTCGCCAACTTGGTTCTTCTCTAGGGCTAGCATGATGGAACTTTGGGCGAGCTAAATAGCCACTCAGCGGTTCACCGAGTGGTCTTGACTATCACCATGATTTCTTTTTCGTCACTTCTTCAGCTGTTTAGTTCCTTTTTGTCCGGTCATGTCATTGACTTTCTCCTTAGCCTTCATAGCTGCAAATCAACACTTTAACATCATTTTAGAGCATAAAATAGGCATTTGAGGACACTTTTTGTCACGCCTCGAGCCTACACCCTGTGCGGGACTCGCACACGAGAACCATTGTTGGGCCAAGTGAACCATTTGCCTTGCTTAACTCATAGCAGAAGACTTAAAGCATTAATACAATGATTCAATGCATCTTTGCTCAATTGTTTATAAGATAACTTAGAACGTTAAAAGATAAAACATTCAACTTAGCCAACATGGCAACTCAAGTCTTAACATAAGCAATAACAATGTAAAGACAAATGAACTACTAACTGTCTATGAAGTCTCTAAACTAGGAGGGATGCCGAGACAAGAACCCCGATCATCCTAACAACTAAAAATTACTAAAGCAATATAAATAGGGGTCCTCTGGAAAGCAAAGAGTCTCACCTTAAGACTTTGAATGCTCAACTAGATCATTGAAGCGCTGGATGCTGATCCTGGTTACCTATATCTACATCATAATATGATGCAAGCCCACTGTCATCAGTACATTGAATGTATGAGCATGCGAAGGTAAACCTAAAACAAGACATAACCTTGAAAGGAACTAAAATAACATACTTGGGCTCAACTCAACTTAACTCATTTCAATATAAAGCAATAATGTAAATTCAATATAAAGAAAAGCTTTTAAAACATGGATAACAACTCGGTGTATTTAGAAATACAATAATAACTCTGTTTGTATGCAAAGGCACAAATGAACTCTGGAAGTATATAAAAATACAAATAACTCAATGTATATAAGAATAAAAAATAATGTTGCAGGAGTTTCTCTAACCGACAACCATCACTTAAGAGATATGTGATGATACGACGTTTTGCCTCACGCTGACAGGGCCATCCTATACCTTGCCAAGGGCATAGAACCTAAATACTAAGTGGATCCACTAGTCTATGCTAAAAAGCACTAAGGAATCATCTAAAAAGTATGACCATTTTCAACACATGATGGCTTCATAGTTTATGGGGGCTGGGAGTTGTCTGAACCCTACCCCATATCGGTGCTCAATACTACTCCCAAAAGATACTAGCTTATATGTTTAAAAACACAACTTCTCTCTGTGGTTTGAGATTATTTCTCAAAACTTAGCTCAAAGGCTCTCTTGGAAATCAAAGTTTCCTCTCTTGCTCAATTGTGAAAGCATTTACTCTTTTCTGAAAAACTAGCTCAAAGGGTCTTTTGGAAATCAAAATTCCCTTTCTTATTTAAATGTGAAAACATTTACTATTTGGGAATACATAGTCCCTATATACTCTTTTAAAGGTAAGTCTGGTCCTATCAACCCAGCTTCACCAACTTCAAACCATCCAATAGGAGAGTTGCATCTTCTCCCATAAAGAGCTTCATAAGGAGCCATTTTGATGCTAGAATGGTGACTATTATAGTAAGAAAACTCAATGAGAGGTAAGTGATCATTCCAATTACCTTTGAAATCAATCACACAAGCTCTCAACATATCTTCTAAGGCCTGAATATTGCGCTCTGCTTGACCATTTGTCTAACGATGAAAAGAAGTATTCAAGTTCACCTTTGAACCCAAGCCTCTTTGGAATGACTTCCAAAATTGTGCAGTAAATTGTGCACCTCTATCTGAAATAATTGATATCGGAACCCCATGAAGTACGAATACCTCTTGAATATACAACTTAGCATAATCTTTTGTTGAATGGGTAGTCTTTACCGGCAAAAGTGGGCTGATTTAGTCATTCAATCAAAAATCACCCAAATAGAATCATGCTGTCTGCGAGACCTTGGTAAACCTATGATGAAATCCATATTGATCATCTCCCACTTCCGTTCTGAAAGTTCTATATTCTGAGCCATACCACCGGGCCTTTGGTGCTCTACTTTAACTTGCTGACAATTCGGGCATTTTGCAACGAACTCAACAATACTCTTCTTTATACTATTCCACCAATATACTTCTCTCAAGTCACGATACATCTTTGTGGAACCCGGATGGATAGAATATCTAGAGCTATGAGCTTCCTCCATGATCCTCTCTTGGAGTTCATCCACCCTTGGTACACACAATTTACCTTGATACCTCAATACACCATCTCTCCCTTGTTCAAAAGTCATTACTTTTTGCTTATGAACATTTTCCTTCAATTCAAGCAAAATAGGATCTTAGTCTTGTTTCTCTTTCACTTTTGACACCAATGATGATTCAACTCCATTCATCACCACTACTCCTCCTTCTATGGAATCCATTAGTCGAACTCCTAATCGTGCAATTCTATGCACATCTTTCACTGACTCTTTCTTTTCTTCCTCAAAATGGGTGGTACTACCCATAGACAATCTACTCAAAGCATCAACAACAACATTAGCCTTACCTGAGTGATAAAGAATACTCTTGTCATAATCCTTGAGTAACTCTAACCACCTTCTTTGTCTGAGATTAAGCTCTTTCTGACTAAACACATACAACAGGCTCTTGTGATCAGTGAACACATCTACATGAACTCCATAAAGATAATGATGTCATATTTTCAAAGTAAATACCACGACAGCCAATTCCAAATCATGAGTTGGGTAATTCCTCTCGTGAACCTTAAGTTGTTTGGAGTAATAAGCTATAAATTTTCCATTCTACATTAACACACAACCCAAACCTACTTTGGACGCATCACAACATACAACAAAGCCTTGCGTACCTTCTGGTAAGGTCAATATTGGGGCAGTAGTCAACCTCTTTTTCAATTCTTGAAAGCTTTTCTCACAAGCTTTAGACCATTGAAACTTCATTGTTTTTTGAGTCAACTTAGTCAAACAGATGAAATAGATGAAAATCCCTCGACAAACCTTCTATAATAGCCAACCAATCCCAAGAAACTCCTAATATCAGTTGGAGATGTGGGTCTAGGCCAATTCTGCACTGCCTCTATTTTTTAAGTATCAACTTTAATTCCATCACCGAAAACAATGTGACCTAAGAACGCCACAGACTCAAGCCAAAATTCACATTTAGAAAACTTAGCATATAACTTTTTATCCTTTAAACTTAGCGTATAACTTTTTATCCTTTAAACTTAACATATAACTTTTTATCCTTTAAACTTAGCATATAACTTTTTATCCTAAATTAATTATGAACTAAAATTGCTGAATTTTATTTCTACATATGAACCAAGTGACATGGGGTATTAAATAAATTTCAGACTTAATTCATTTACAATCAACTAAAAATTAATTATTTGATAAATACCCACCAACCAAATAACCGTAGTTAAAAGAATAGTTCAAGATTCTCATTAAAAATTTAAGTAATGGTTCTTTTATGAAAGAAATAGGTCTAGTACTCATAACGGCCTAATGGGCCGTTACAAAGACATTAACCAAAAGGGACATGCCCTTATCACTGAAGTTGTTTATTTATTTCTTGTTATTGAGTTTTTCTGTTGTGCTTACATTATATACCTATTCTTCTCAATGAAGCTTGTGTAGATATTGTTTCTGACACTTTTGATTTAAATTAATTTTCTTCTATTCCTAACTGTTCAATCATATTTAAGATATCCCAATTCACAAAATTTATTAAAGAGAAAGTTATCTTTAGAGAAATACTTTAAATGTGTTGGTCTCTCCAAATTAGTATAAATTTGACTTCAAATTACCGGTCCAAACGTGTACCTACTAGACTTCTATAAATCTTTTTAACAAATGTTTGATTTGTTTCAGAAGAGTACATTATTATAGGAATAACTACATTTATAACTCTACTTATCATATCCTTTGGTTTAATTTTAAAAATGAGCCTAATTAAGAAGAATAAAAATTGTACATGATTATGATAGACAAAAGAGGGAAATTGATCGCTTATTAAACATATGTGGAAAAACTTCAAGTGTGTTGGTCTCTCCAAACTAGTATAAATATCCACTCTTGTTAAGCTTATTTTCTCTTACAAATATAAGATATTTCCTCTCACTCACTCAAAGAAAACCCCAAGTGATATCTTGAGAAATTCATCGCTTGATACTGAAAGTGACATGACTGATAAGGATGAAATTGAAATATAAAGGTTCCAGATCAACAACTTTCCATTCCTGACGTAATTGATATTAAATGCTAAAGCCAATGTTTTGCGTGAGCCGTGCCCTAGTCCTGGAAGAGGTATTTATAGGCCGTCTAGTGGATATAAAGAATGTTGCGGAAGTGGCATTGGAGGTAGAGACAAGTGGAATAACTTTCAGCCAGATATTGGTTTTGGGGGAAAGGCTATGGAGTTGAAGGGTGAAGTCCATAGCATTTTCCCTATAACCAAGGTTTGGATAAAACTTCCGCCTAGGCATAGGAGGTCTAGGTTTTTACTCCATTTATCTCCATCTCCAATACTACTTTTGTGATGTTCACGATATCCACTAGATGGCCTATCAATACCTCTTTGGGATTAGGCACGACTCACATGAAACACTGTTGTTAGCATTTATCAAAATATCAGCTATATCAGGAAAGGGAATCTGTTAATTTGGAACTTTTGAAAGTTCAGATTCACACTTATCAGTCGCGTAACTCTCAGTATCATGTGATGAATTTCTCAAAATATCTTGAGCTTCCAAAGAAGCACCAATCTGGGAAAGAAGGATGCAAAACTTTTATTTAGAGTGATTTGTGAGTAAAAATAAGCTTAGCAAGAGAGGATATTTATACTAGTTTGGAGAGATCAACACATTTGTACTATTTCCACATATGTTGAACAAGTGATCAATTTCCCCTTTTTGTTTATCATAATCATTAGGGGTGTTCACGGTTTTTTAAAAAATCAATCCAAATCGAAAAATTGAACTAAACCGATTAAATAAATCGATTTTATTTGGATTTATTTTGATTTGGTTTTAGATTTTTAAAACCAATAGTATTTGGTTTGGTTTTGATTTTGTTCAAAAAAAAGCTGAAGAAATAACTGAACTGAAGCAATATATTGTATACATATATTTTATTACTCTACATGAATGATAAATTATTTTTCTAAACAATTTTGTATATCTTATACTATATATTTTCATCAAAATTTATTTATAATTTATTTATTAAAGCAAAAACATCAAAAACAAAAACATTTATCTATTGGTTTCATGTATATAAGTGTCTACGATAATTTTTTGTGGGACTAAAAATGTTAATGTCTCTCCTTCTATGCCAAAATGGTGACTTTTGAAGCTTTATTCAAAGTAAATTTAGCAATCGAAAGTTATGTAATGTTAGTCTTTCTAACTATTTTGGTTTTGAATGAATTGTGGTCTTTTATTCTCTCTTTTGAATGATTTTTTTTAAAAAAAATAATTGTGTATGGTTAATTATCAAATCAAACTGAACCAAAACCCATAATAATCAAAATTGATAAATGTATATTATATTTGATTTGGTTTGGTTTTGATAATTCAAAAACCGATTAAATTGGTTTTGTTTTGATTTTGACCAATAATCGAGTCAAACCGACCCTTGAACACTCCTAATCATGGTCATTCCCAAACCAGTTCAAATAGATGAAGTTGTTAATAGAACTCATATATTTGGGATAAGGCACAAGCACCCCTCCTAGATTATGACCGAAATCCAAAGACACACACATAAACTTAACTAAGATCCTATTACCACCACCCCACCTCCACCCCCCCCAAAGTCATTTTTTTCCATACATTTGTGCACCTTTTGTGCTGTCGTGACACCTTCAACCACCCAAGTTGGTTGTGTTTGTACACACACGCCTGCCACATCTGTAAATATTTTTAATTTTTTTAAAAAATTAATTTTCTTAAAAATTTTAATTTATTTTTATTTTTCTAAAAAAATATTTTTTAAAAAATAATCTTATTTTCTTTATCTTGTTTTTTTTTTTTTTTTTTGGTAAAGCAAACTTTCATTCATTTCGGACCAAAAAGTTGAAAATACAAGAACCAAATAGATGTTGACCACCTATTTAACGTGCAAGCTATGAGCTAAGTATTTACATATCCTTCACTATCTAAACAAGCTCTATAATTACAACGAAAGACAGGATCCATTATTACATTTTAACGTGTCATGCTCAAAAAGAGTTGAAGTTGGAGCCTGCGCTTCATGGCACTCCAATCAAGTTTTGCAAAGGAAGTTTCCATTTGGTCAGTTCTCTACCTTTGATATGAAGATAGCATGCTATTTCTCGGCACATATTACCATCTTGAAACCTTCCCGATTGAAATCTGAGTTGATTTCTTTCTCTCCAAATAACTGCCACGAGCATGCCAAAACCACATGAGACTAGCTGAATTGCCTTGCTTGCTTTTAGCCATAACATTTGCCCAGGAAAGTTTCAGTCACCAATTTGTCTTTATATTCCCATCCAGGTAAGCAATCTACCGCACAATCTTCATGTAACTGGATAGCCAAAAAACAGGTGGTCAAACGTTTCAAGAGGAGCCTGGCAGAAAACACACTACAAAGGGACTTGGACACTAAATCTTTGTAATTCTCCACTGTTTCTAGTCTTTTCAAGGCTGGTAACCATAAAAATAATGTGCCTAGGATGAATAGTTGGGATCATGACAATGTTCTTTCAAGGCATCTTTTGAAAATGTGGTGTCAAATAAAGGTACATTTTCCTGATTAAGAACTTCCCATTTAACACCATCAAATTTAATCTAGTTTTCAAGTCCCCCTGGAGATGCTGAACTTCGATCACATACTATCTAGCAAGCAATATTTTCCTAATGATCCAAGTTGCAGACTTGGGGATAGGGTAGAACTCATCCCTAGCACCCTCATATAGTAAAGGTGCACCTATTTAATCCAGATACATTCTTTTTCTTCTGTAATAGCCCATAACTGCTTCAAGATAGCTGTAGTGTTCCAACCAGTCATTTTGATTATATTTTGCCCACCTGCTGACTGAGGTCTGCATAATTTCTTCCAAGATACCAAAGATTTCTTAGATTGAGTAGTATTACATGCCCATAGGAAAGTTCTACAAGCAATTTCAATTAACTTTAGTATCCTTTTAGGAAGCACAAAAATTTCTGCCCAATTAGTTTGGACACCAAAAATAGATGACTTAATCACTTGAGTCCTTCCTCCATATGATAATAGCTTTGCTGACCAACATCTGAGTTTTTCTGTGACTTTCTCTACAATAGGCAAACATTGAGTTACTTTCATCTTCTTGGAGGAGAGAGGAACACCTAAATAGTTGAAAGGTATAGACCCTTCCAAGTAACCTAGAGTAGTGAGAATTTTCTACTTCAAGGCTGTCTTAACCCCAACCAAATAAATATGACTCTTTTCTGTGTTATCTTGTAAGCCTGCTGCAATAGAGAATCTTTGGAAAGCACCTTGTAATAATTGGATGGAAACCGTATCTGCTTTGCAGAACATTAACAGATCATCTGCAAAACATATATGCATCACTCCCAATTTCTTACACCTAGGATAAAACTTGAAACCTTTATTTTGCCCCATTTGAGTCAGTTCCCTCTGAAGATACTCCAGCAATAACAAATAGATAGGGAGATAGAGGATCCCCTTGCCTGATACCCCTCTTACCCTCAAAAGGTTTTGTCAGCCCACCAAAAAGTACTAAAGAATAGGAAACAGAGGAAATACATTCCATCACCCATTGGACAAATTTGAAAGGGAATCCTAGTTCAACCAAAACTGATTTTAAAAAGCTCGATTCAATTGAATCATATGCTTTCCTTAAGTCAACCTTCATGACACACCTAGGGGACAAACCTTTCCTAGTATACCATTTCAATAGTCCATGACTAAAAAGAATATTGTCAATAATACTTCTCCCTCAATGAAAGCAGATTGTGCAGGGCTAACTAGAGTAACAATCACCTTCTTAATCCTATTAGTCAGGACTTCAGTAATAATTTTATAAATAGTGGTGCAATAAAAAATGGGTCTATACTCTTTTACTTGAGTAGGAGAGGAAACTTTTGGAACAAGAGAAATAGCAGTGCAGCTGAAAGCTTTGAGCATTTCCCCAGTTTTAAAAAACTCCATTACAGCACTAATAACATCAGTTTTAATCAAAGACCAATGTTGAATAAAGAACTCTACCGGAAAACCATCAACCCCTGGAGTTTTATAAAGAGACATACCTTTTATGGCTGCAAATATTTCTAGTTTTGACACATCTGTTATCAGTTCACTTATTTGATGATAAGATAGACAAGGACCATTCCTGAGAACTTCAATGTTTAGGCATGGAAGAGAAGATGAACCCATCAGATTGGAAAAGAAGTTGATAAACTCTTGTTCCACCCTTTTAGGATCCTGTAGTTTTTGTCCTTTAGCATCATATATAGAAGTGATTGAGTTTCTGTTAGCCCTGATCTTGACTTGTGCATGAAAATATCTTGTGTTGGCATCTCCACTATCTATCCAATTGACTCTAGATTTTTGTCGGCGTACATGTTCCTCCACATCACTCCACTTCTTAATGGCTACTTCTCCTCTTCAATCAAATGTGAGCATAAAGGGGAAGAGAGTAAAAGCAGTTGAGTTATTTCCAAACCTTGTCTAGACTGAAACAACTTTTGCTCATATGAAGCAAAATATGCATTCAATTCATTTAGACCGATCTTAGCAACTTTCAATTTACTCCATAATTGTTCCATTTTGGTACCATGTAAAGATTTGTGCCAAGTGCTCCTTAGGATGGTACCAAAATCAGGATAATTTAAATTGTTTTAAAAAACTTAAAGGGTCCAGGTCTCATATAAGGCTGGGGGTTGATCTGAACAATTTGAGGAGAGTGATCTGATACACCAGAAACTAGAATATCTGCTTCCACGTGTCCATAAGCATTTAACCACCGAAGATTCCCAAAAACCCAGTCAATTTTAGAGTATACCCTACTAGTCGACTACTGATTGTTGCAGAAAGTGTAGTTGCACGCTTTTCTTTTAAGTGTTGACATTTGGATGGTACCAAGACATAATTGAAAGGCTTGAGTTTATTTTGGCAACAGTGGGAACCCAGCCTATCTTCTGAATTGAGAACATTATTGAAGTCCCCACCCATAAACCAACACCCTTGCACTAAGCTTCCCAACCTAACAATAGCTCTCTTAAGCTACCTTCATTTTTTCCATAAACCACAGTAGAAAAGGATTGGAAAGTGCTAGTTGGATCAACTAGTTTGCAGTGAATGAATTGTTCTTGGATCTCAAATGGATGTAAAGTAGTTGAGCTCTGCCATAAAAGCCAAATCCTTCCATTTGATGTCGTAGGGTAATTACAACAATTTGACCACTCGATACCTATCTTCTTCAGAATATTTTATGGCTTATGCTCCTTTACTCTTGTTTCTAAAACTCCTAAGACATCTATCTTATGCTTTTCCAGAAAGAGCTTCAACTCCTTCTGCTTACAGGACTGGTTAAGTCTTCTAATAAGCAAAATTGCAACAATCATAGAGAATGCAGGCCCTGAGGGTCGTCTTTTTCAGTGTTAGCAGAAGCAATCAATCCACTAAACTTGTTAGCTAATGGAACATTTACAATAAGACTCACAGGTTGAGATGTTTTCCCAGCTAAAACTGAAGGACTGAAGAGGAAACATATTCTGGACCACCCATTACTATCTTGGATTTTCCTGCGTGATCGTCAACTTGTATTGGTATACCTTTTGCCTTCCAATCTTGTAAGGGGATTGGCCTTGCTTCTTTTTCATCCTCTTCTCTTCCTTCTTTCTTACCTCCTGGTAAGCTCCCCCCGTCTCGGTAGCCTTTACCTTGTTCCAACACTTCTCAGTTGTATAACCAAACTTCAGCCATTCAACGCAATATCTTGACCTCCACTCATACTAAACATCTTATTGGAACTCACCATAAGGAGTTTAGATATCAATCATATCTACAAGAGATTGAGCCACACCTGTTTCCACCAGAACACGAGTATATGAAATCCTAGTCATAGAAGTTGTACAGACATATGTGTGGAGAGGTTTCTCAATGGCACTAGACACTTTACTAAGTGCTTCACTCGACCAACATCCAACAGGAAGGCCAGGAAAAGTAACCCATAGTGGAATCGTAGTAATGCAGTCATGGTTGAATTCAAAGTTAAGTTCCCATTGTTGAAGCATAAGGGGTTTATTAAGAAAATAGTAAGGTCCAGCATGTAGAATTGCTTCACAATCAGCAATAGCATCAAATCAAAAGACAAAATATCCCTTATCGTGTAACATAATATATATGAGGAGGAATTACTATTTTTCAGATATTTTGAACAAAATTCTCCATAGTTTTCAAAAAAGGGGTATCACTAATAACAGCCAATGAGTGCGACTTTCCAGTATTCCTCCTGCTCCTTTAAATCGTCTCTCACAATTTCTACACATTTACGACCTTCTTTGATGCTAGAAGGAATATAAGACAATAGTTTACCCTTTTTACCTCCTCGATTATCCTGAAGGTTTTTCAGCTCCACCGGCGTAGAGTGGGTAGACGTGCCCACATCAGAGAATTGGAGTTTACGCATTGCCGGTTGCGATGTTGATGCCCCGCCACCATAAGGTTCCGATTGGATGGATGATTGGGATTCAGAGTCTGAACCATACTCCCCGACTTCTTCTTCAATCGATTGGAAACGCACAGGTAGAAAAGTAACAAAAGTGAGAGCTGACATCCTGCAATCCTTACCCAGATCAGGGGAAATGTGTTTCCCGACGTAGCAAACCCTTTTCCAGAGTTGTGTTGTCGTCCCATGGTGGAAAGTCAGTCAATGCACGATAGAAGCCTTGCTAACATACGTTGAGAGCATTTCCTCAAAAAAAAAAAAAAAAAAAAAAACCCAAGAACGCTCTGTCTTGTATTTAAATTAAGTTAATACACTTTTTTTACCTTGTATGGAAACTTTTTTTAGCCTTCATTCATTGTTTTTCTCTTTTATTTTTCTATTGATTTTATTTACTCTTTTATTGTCTGTCTTTCGTTTTGATATGATTTTAATTTAATTCCAAATGTTTTGTATTTAAAATAAGTTAATTTCGAACGAATATCAAAATAAGTTAAGAAAGTAAAATAAAACATAAAAAAATAAAATGTTAAAATTAAAGGATACTTTTTAATTATTTTTTAAAAAATAATTAAAAGTGAAGATAATAAACTAATTAAAAATAAGTTTAAAGTGAGAAATAATTTAAAATAAATATTTTACAAAGAAATAAATGAAAATTATTAAATATATATAGTCTTTGATGTTCTGCAATTCAATAGAAAATCACCTACAATTAGAGGCGGATCAAAATTTTGAACGAGTTCGAATTTGGGACTGTACCACTACTCATTTGATTTAATTTCGCAACACATGATCCGAACCAAAATTTGACAATATGCATCTCAAAACTAATACCAAGTGGCAAACTCAAAAACATGTAAGCAAAAGAAACCACCTTTGACTCAACTGACTGACAACCCTGCTACTAATCTACTTTATAATAACAACAAAAATTATGACTAAAATATACCCTAAGATCACAAAATCATACGAAACAGCATACGTAAACTTAATCGATGCTATTCATATTGTACGACAACAGCTTCCTCAGCCACAGTCCAGACATCATCGCTAGAGTTATCGTTTGAACAGTTCTGAAAATGAAACAGACACTGGGGTTAACTATGCCTGAAAATAGAGAGTAGTATAGTCCACAATCAACAAAAAAAAATAGATAGTTCAACTAGCAAATGAAAGAGAGAGATCAGAAGTAAAATTTCAGTTTCAGAAAGAAAAGGAACAAGAAGAAAGTGATTAATTCAAACTCGCACAAAACTGCCCCACGGGAGACGCGCATTTTCAACGAGTGAAAAGCTGAAGTAAAAAGTCATAAGCTATTACTGTTTGTCCTTCCATTCAACTTCTTACTTTCAAAACCTTTTAATTTTATAACTTCAGGAATTTTTGTTTATTTTTTGGTTCTTCTGATGTAATATGCAGCAGGTAACACAGAAGAGTCACTAGAAGAGCCTCCCTTTCGAGTTTAGGATTCTTCCCTAGTTCATCTGAATTACTGGATTCAAACCTCTTTTTTAAAACTGATTTAAATGAAATTTTTAATACATACAGTGTTTCAGCTATGCACTAGGTTCACCCCCGCCTTTCATGATACAGGAGCTAAAAAATGACCATTTTGGCTTAGAAAAGTATACGGATCCAACATATCTTTCCACCCTACAATCCATATCCAGTCAAAGGCTGACCTGTGAGCAAGTATAGACTATTAAAGTCATCCAATTCCAGTTATCCAAGACATGTTTTCCTTTCTCGCTCACGGCTTCCTGCAGAAAATATAGGAATGGGGGCATCAGCTGCATTTCATATTGACGTGCTGCACCACAAGCCTGCACATTCCTAGATCACCAGCATCTCCAGAAGCCAAAAGCGGCTTTCCACCATATGAGTATCTACATGTAAAAGTAAATAATAGATTTTTTTAGCAAGGAGAGAAAGAATGTTAATGATTATCTAATGTAAGGAGGTTAAATAAAAGAAACCTTGCGCGTATAGAAATGGAAAGGAATCCTAAAACCTACCAACAGAAAACTATATGATACTCTCTGTATTTATTTTATTTTATTTAGCTTCTTTTTGGATAAAGTATGACAGTCTCCATAAAATGACAGTTAGAGTTAGCAGTTGACTAAGAAAGCAATAAAGTAAACAAAAAATAAAAGTGACCTTGAGCTCAGTGGGAGTGGGTGAAAACTGAATGTACAACCTAAGATGTGGTTTCCAGTGTGTAATCCTAATCAATCTCACAGTATGTCAGCCAACTCTTAGCATTAAGATGTGTTTTATGATGAAAGATAAATTAATACTCAGACTAATAAAATAAGTACTTGATGGCAGTTTTCACATGTTGATGGAAGCAAGGTCAAGACCGGCGAAGATGTTGACGTAGTAGCCAATTATGTCTCGGTGTGTTGATTGGATTAGATCGGAAGAAATGGGCTATGGCCAGACTCCGGTCTTTGAGTTGTCTACATATCTCGGGTTTCACAAGAAATCAGTTCATATGTAGTTCAAGGAGATTCTACTAGGGAATGGATTGACTGGATTAGTATGACCGAACTCTGTGTAGAGTTCCCTACATATCTCGGGTGTCACGAGAAAAAAGCTGAATGTAGTTTGAAAAGGTGGAGTCATTGACTCTCAAAATTTACCCCAATATTGAGATGGTTTGAAGCTCAAGCCCAGAACCAAGCAAACAAAATGGGAGAAAGGACATCAGTGATAAGACGTATCTCAAGATCAGTCGAGAAGCCCAGCAGGAAAAATTCAGCCAGACTGAAGTAATGAAGAAGCAGAACCAGTAGATTGGCAAGGAAAACTTACCAGGATCAGTTGATCCAAGTCCCAAACCCAGACTAATCAAGAATCACTGTCCATAATTAAAAGTTTCTTGAAAGGAACTGAAACTCGGAAAAGACTTAAATGCCTTTCATTAGAAACCAACCAGCCAACACTCTCTCGCTTATGAAGAGAAGTTGATGCATTCAAAGAGTTGGGAATAGAGAGAAGGTCACAACGACTACTCTAAGAAGCATCTCTAAATTCATACATGCCACAGCAGAAAAAACATGAGAACACTTCAACATGCATTTAAAGTTGGAGATGAATAAGATAATCAAAGAGAAAGCTGTACAGAAGCAGAAAAGGCTGAAAGTTCACTACATCAAGAAACCAAAAGTACATTAAACTTGGACTTCACTTGCTGCTTTGGGGAAATTAAAATGAATATAAAACTGAGAGTTTGCTTCTCAAAAGTCATCTACTCCACCAAATAAAATGTTAAGTTCCAGGAGGCGATACTTAAAAGTAAATTCAGAAGTATATGCATGGTAAACAAAGGCTAGCTTTTTAAAGTTGTACCTGAAACACTGTTCTGGATATGCATCTACTCGCTTTTTGAACTTAAGGTAAACCCTGTCAGCATTCAACGCCCTATCGTACTCATAATCTTCCACCTCCCATGTTTCTTCTGTAGTGTCAGGATCACTTTCATGGTCCTTGATTGGAGATGAGATGTTTTTTGAACAGACAGAAGCACCCTTTTTTGAAAATTTCTCTTCCTCATCATATATATAGAAGCAAGGAATCACTGTGACCAAAGAAAAAAAGTGTTTCTTTCAGAGAATACAGAAAGCTAAAATAATCATTCAAATGCTACCCAGTGATAATTGCAGATCTCATGTATCACTTTAAACAATTGCTAAAAGGTATGAAGATCTAAACTTTTGTAGGCTGTCAACTTCTCGTAACACAATGACTTCTTTAGAGAAAATGACAAATTATTTAGTTTCTTATGTTTGGGGTTGGTTTAAAGTAGTCCTTTAAATATGCAGCTGAGCACTTTTGGTCTCTGTACAAATAAGATTTTTCTTAAGGAAGAATATGGAAATGAATCCAGACACGTTCAGCTGGATGGTTTTCTTTCATTTAAACGACTCATGTTCTTTCACAAGCCATTTCGTCAAAAGTACTCAATTTTATTATACATAAAGAAATAAAACCACTCAGGTGTATATTTGAAGGATCATATGTTTTTTAGAATGACTTTTAAAGGATCATTTTAAAACCAATCTCCAAATAGGATGGATTATTTATTTCACTTTCTCGCCTTTTTTACAATAAGTAAATACATCCATTGGGCCTTTGACTGATCTACGTATCGCTCAACCAGCAAGAATTAGCACCAACTGCCTCCCACAAAAGGAAGGCAACCAACAGATCACATATTCATTTTACCAATCACACATGCCATTTCTGTATCCATTTATTTATTTTTTATCAACTAAAAGGTTTCATTGGTAATAACAAGAACAAGTTGGCCTTCTGTATCTATAAATAGCATTTATCAATGTAATGTTCTCTATCATAGCGCTAAATTTATGTGGGGGGTCGATCGTGTTCACAATCACCTAGCTTTTTTGTCTCATCTTCTACGATGTTTAACATGCAAATTAGATCTTCACAAGAATTACTAGACGGAAAGGTGTTGCACATGATAATATTGTCACTTCCCTCCAAGATAATTTTATTTTATTTTATTACTTTCAAATTTTATTTTGTTTTATTTGTTGCCAGATTTTTGGATATTATTGTAGCGACCCTCACATAACGAAGGCAGTAAAGTTGCGAGGCTTTGCTATAGCGAAAGGTCTGTTCTCTATAGCAGTCTTCACTATAGCGAAGGTTAGGATTTTTATTTTCAAGTTTTATGTCTGTTTTTTGTCCAATCTTAGTCATAACTTATAATATTCTATCAGAGGATCTTAAGAGAAATATTTTTAGGACTTTAGATTTTTCTCTCTTAAGGTACTTGATTTTAATCTATCTTTCCCTTTTGTAATGTGTTTTGTTCATGAAATTAAACGATAAGTTCTTTACAAAATATTGTGTTTAAACTCTAGCCTAATTATTGTTTGAGTAAAATGTCAAGGGAGGGTAATATGCATTATTTCTATCTTTTCTTGTTAATTTGACCCTCTAGCCTGAAATTATTAATGTAGGCTTTAATTTCGGTTTTGGAGAATTTAGAAACAAAATAAAATGGGTTCTTGAGCATTCAAACTGCTCAAGAGAAATTATGGGGCTAAACTCCATGAATGATATTGAGTTGATCATAGAAGCCTTCGGTTGAATAAAATAACCCATTAATTATTTGTTAACTTTTTTAAAAGGTAGAATTAGGTTAATTTGAATACCTAAGACCGTTGTTTGAGTAAATAGGGCTTTAAAGTAACTTTATACTTTGTTGGTATTAGACATTGAGCGTTTTGAGGAATTGAAGAAAAAGAAGGCTCCGACAATTTAGCCTATTCGCTGAGTCATGCGGGCATCTACTTTAATATCGAGAGAGGATGTAACACATCGGCC
Source organism: Solanum stenotomum (assembly GCF_019186545.1). NCBI lineage: Eukaryota > Viridiplantae > Streptophyta > Magnoliopsida > Solanales > Solanaceae > Solanum > Solanum stenotomum. Next base: position 15,157,885 of record NC_064287.1, read on the forward strand.
TTAGAAAGAGCTAAATTTAGAAATAACTAGTTTGGAAAGAGCTAATTTGAAATTTGTTCAAGTTAATTTTAATTTGTGAGTTTTGGTCAACTTCAAATAACCATAACTTTCAGTACAGGATGAGTTGTGGCCCATAAGGTATCAAATGAAAGGTCTCTAATTCCTCTTTCCAACGCCACCGAGTTTACTAAATTCTGAGTTTGGATAAGGGAGATATGCTTGTTTGAGTTTAGCCTGTCCGATTAAGGAAAGTTCATCCGAATTAAAGAGGGTGTTTTTGTCTTTTCTTGACCCCATTAGCTTTAAACGTTTTTAGTAATAATTTAGGGGTCTGAATTGGCCTAGATTAGTTTTCACAATTCTAAAATATGTTTAGGATTTTAGAGAGAAGTTCAAGAAGAGAAATGATTCAAGCGTTCAAGATTTTTTTGAAATCGCCGAGGGATTTCTCCAAGGATTTGATCTTAACGAGGTATGTAAGCTCTCATAGTGTTGGGTTTGTTCACCCACACACCAATCATCTGATTTTATCCATAATTTCGTTCTTGAGGTCATATGATTTGAGTTCTTGATATGTTTCTTGAAGTTTCGTTTCATAAATCCATAATAATGAGGTTCGATGAATTCTTGTAGAAGATAAAAGAAATAACTTTATACTCCCTCCATTTCACAAAGAATGGTCTAGTTTGACTTGACACGAAATTTAAGAAAATAATGAAGACTTTTGAATCTTGTGGTCCTAAATTAAAGTTATGTCAAATGTACAAAATTGCCCTTTAATCTTATGGGCTTAAACATGCCACGTGGAAACCTGAAATTAAAATGTTACCAAAAAAAGAAAGAGGTCATTCTTTTTGGAACAGACTAAAAAGAAAAGGAGGTCATTTTTTTTAAACGGAGAGAGCATTATATAAAGATATAGATTTCTTACATTGATTACTAAAAATATAACCAAAAAAAATGAAGTGATTTAAGAAAATGATACTATAAATAACATAAACAAAATAAAGGAAAAGAGGTGATTTAACAAAATGATATAAATAATATAAATAAAGCGTAAAAGAAGAAATTAAGAAATATTATAAAAAAAATAGAAGAGTAACATTAATAATGAAACAAAATAAATATGACTACTTTAAACATTCTGTAAATCTCCATTTTAGGAAAAAAATATTAATAGCCTTAATGACGAGAGAAATTAAATATGGCAGTTTAATGTTTTGTAGAATTTTGAAGTAAAATTTTATGTCTTTTAAAATTTTAAAAATGCCAAAAAACCACAAAAAAGAAGAAGAAGATAAAATAGAATTCAAGCCCTTATAGAGCGCCACATCACCATTTTCATATTTAGCTTTATTATTATATATAGATTGTACCATAAACTTGGGGTATGCCTTAGATAATTTCCAACTTCTTTTTGGGTGAATGCTTTTGCCATTCTCCTTAGATAATTATGGTGGGATATAATGCTTGTATCAGAAAAGGGACACTTTTAAATCTTCTTAATTACTGCGGATTGAATTATCTTACACGATCTGTTGCATTATGTTTTTATGTTGTGTTTTTTATTAATAATTATGGTTTATTGTTGTTTCATGGTTGATTACTCCATCTATTTCGTTGTAGTCTTCATCATACTGATGTAAATACCTTCAACGACTTAAAGTTTTTGTTTTAGAGATATTTAAAGAACTTCTTTAATTCTAATATAAAAATTATGGACTCAACTTTTGAATTATACGATATTGATGTAACACCCCGGTCTTAGAAAGTGTAAATTTTTAGAAAGAACTAATTTGAGAATTTTGCAAGTTAGTCTTAAATTGTGAGTTTTGGGTCAACTTCAAACGATCATAACTTTCGGTACAAGATGAATTAGGTGTTCCATAAGGTATCAAATGAAAGATCGTTGAGTCATCTTTCCAATGCCACCGAGTTTGCTAAATTCCAAGTTCGAATGAGGGAGATATGCCCGTTTGAGTTCAGCCTGTCCGATTAAGGAAATCCATCCGAATTAAGGAGGGGTATTTTGGTCTTTTCCTTACCCCACCAGCCTAACTCATTTTTAGTAATATTTTAGGGATCTAAACTAATTTGGATCAGTTTTCACAATTCATAAACACACTTAGGGTTTTAGAGAGAAGTTCAAGAGGAGAAAAAGGAGAAGTTCAAGCTTTCATTCAAGGTTCTTGCGATCTTCGAGGAATTTCGCCAAGGATTTGATCCTTACGAGGTATGTAAGTTTTCATAGTGTTGGATTTATTCGCCCTCACGCCAATCATGTAAACTCTTACCCATGAATTCATTCTTGAAGTTGACTAGTGAGTTCTTGAGAAGTTCTTGAGTTAAATTGATAAATTGAGGTGTTTGAAATCCTTGAGGTGAGGGTTTTGTGCAATAGTTGAGTTTTTTTTTTTTATAAAAAAACCATATATAATGTCATTGATAAAGAAATTACATTTGAAGAAGCATGGCTAGGCCATACCTTCTTGAGAGTTTGGTTACACACTCAAACCAAACACACGAGTGCACAAAAGATCTAAGCTAAACAAGCACTAGCACAATTAGAGAGGTTCAAGGCGGATCAAAACTCAAAGTATTTGCTTTACGCTTTATGACTCTAAAGGAAGGGCATTCCCACCTATCTATGTTGAGAATCCCTTTCACTATTCTAGGGATGGTGTTGAAGTGAGAGTAGACTTGTACATGAGTAAGTGAGTGACTTAGGGAAGCTAATTTGTCAGCAACTTTATTAGCTTCCCTGAAGCAATGTTGAATAGGAATATCATGTATGCCTACCAAATTTTTTATTTCTTTGACCGTGTCTTCGATTCTCCAGAGGATTTCCCAGACATCGATGGTGCAATTCAGCAGCAATAAAGACACTACCTCAACAATGATAGAATTGAAACCATTAACTATGCACCATTTCAAACCAAAAAGGAGGGTGACAGCTTCAGCTTGGTTGTTGGTTCCATGGCCTAGGGGAAAGATGAAGGCTATGATGACTCTTCCTTGATAATCCCTAAGTACACCTCCCCCACCATAAGTTGCATTAATGCAGGATCCATAGGTGTTTAATTTAAGAACAGGGGAGGAGGGTTTAAACCACTTGACCACTCTGACGATCTTCTCAGCCATATTTTTTTTATCAAAAATCAAACTAATGTCTTCCCAACTTTCACTTGGGATGCTTTTGAATCTAGCTTTGATAAGTTGACAGATGTTGAAAGTGATTAGAATGTTGGATCTGTTGATAGAAGGCTTTTCTGAATCATATTTTGAGCAGCACCTGGACCTCTATAGCTCCCATATCACTATAGGTGGCATAATCTTAAGGATATATACAGCCACATAATTGTTGGCCTTGAAATTCCAACATTCAATTAAAAAGCTTCTAGGAGTTCTGCTTCTATATTTGATGCCTAACCATCCTGCAAATCTTTGCCACATTGTTTGTGCAAATTTTCCATTATAAAACAGATGTTCAACATTCTCCCTGGTTGGTGTCATACCTGCAATCGTACAACAATTACAATTAGTATCAATGGTGATGCCAAATTTAGAAATCTTATCATCTGTGGAAAGTCTATTGTGAATTGTTCTACATGTGATGAATGTCATCTTATACGACACTTCTTTTTGCCAAATATTAGATTCAAAATGATATTTTATTCTCTTCTGTCTCAAGAGCTTCCACGCAGAGGAAACATAAAACTTTCCAGTCTCAGAAAGTGTCCAGATAGGGGTATCTTCCCCATTGTGAATAAGATCAAGAGGAAGGCTATCGATGGAGCTCTTGATAGACAATGGGGGTTGGTTCGTTAGACAACTCCAATACCATTGTCCATCTTTATATATCTCATTAATCATAATATTTTGGTGAATAAACTCTTCCTCAATTGTATGATATAAAGGTCCATGAACTGACCAATTATCATACCAAAAATTGTAATTTCCTCCTTTTATTTTCCATTTGATGAATTCCTTTATGGAATCCTTAATCTCGCACATTGATTTTAAGCTATGTGATTGATCAGGCTTCTAAGTAACATTGATGTGGTGCTCATTATTGTAGTAATTAGATTTCATAAACTGAGCCGATATGGAGTTAGAAGTCCTCAATTTCCACCACTGCTTTGCAGTGAAAGCTTTGCAAGTATCCGATAAATTTCTGAAGTTAGACCCCCCTTCCTCATAAGGAAAACAAAGGTTGTACTAAGAGACCCAATGATGTTTCCCACCATTCTCATTTCCAGACCAAAAAAATCTAGCAATGAAAGTTTCAATCAAATCTATCGAATCCTTAGGAGGGTGAGTGGCAACTAAAGTATGAACATTGAGGGACTGGAGGATATGCCTAATAAGAATGTCCTTGCCTCCAGATCTAAGGACCTTGAGATGCCATCCTCTACTCTTATTCATGACTTTAGCAACCATGCCAGACAAGAATTCAACTTTTTTCTTTCCAACATAAATGGAGCACCCCAAATATTAGGAAATTTTTCAAACCTCATATTTAAAATTCTTTCCACTCTTCTAATAGATCTTTGAGTGGCATTATGAGCCAAAGAGAAACTGCACTTGTTTCTATCAGTAGATTGTCCAGAGACCTTTTCATACATAGCTAAAGTGTTAAGAATCAAATTTAAAGAAGATCGAGAGCCATTACTAAAAACAATAGTATCATCAGTAAAGGCCAAATGGTTAACCTTTGGCCCCTGATTGTTCATGTAAAAATCTTTGAACCTATTATTGTGATGAAGAGCATTAAGCATAAGGGACAATAGTTCGGTACAAAGGATGAAGAGGGAAGGAGACAAAGGATCTCCCCGTACGAATTCATGTTGTCAACGAGGATCTTAGCCCCTTCCTTGTTGTTTTCCCGTAAAATGAACAAAAAAAGGAATGAGACCTCTTCCTGATTTTAAAAAACCATGTCTACTCCCATTAACTAGTATAATGTACCAGTTATTGGAAATAAACCTATAGATAAGGTCTATCCATGATTCAGCAGAGCCCAATTTCCTTAGCATGAAGCACAAAAATGGCCAAGAAACTCTGTCATAAGCTTTAGTCATATCTAATTTAATCACAACATTCCCACTCTGCATTGGTTTTAACAATTTCTTGAGTGAGCGTAATATTGTCAGAAATAACTCTCCCTTTTACAAAGCCACTTTGGTTTTGACTGATAATTTTGGGGAGAATACTACCAAGCCTGGCATTGAGAAGCTTGGCAATGATTTTGCTTGACACATTGCAAAGGCCAATGGGCCTAGTGTCAGAAAATTTTTGAGGGCAATCAATTTTAGGGAGCATGACAACACAAGTATGGGTGAAAAATTTAGGCAGAGTAGCACCCTGAAAGAAATAGGTAATGGCCTTACGCAGGTCATTAGCAATACTATTCGAAGCACTTCGAAAGAATTTGCCACTGAGACCATCCGGTCCCGGGGAGCTATCAGGGTCTATAGAAAATACACTATCTTTCACCTCTTGCATAGTAGGAATAGCAGTAATAGCCTTGTTGTCATCTTCACTCACGACCCTTTTAACCACATTTAGTACATTGTCACCTTCCAGTACATCCTCGGCACTGAAGAGATTTTCAAAGTACTTTACAGCGGCATTGGCCACTTCAAAGTTACCCTCCACCCAATTACCTTCAGTATCTTTAATTTTGTGGATGGTGAGTTTTTTCCTCATGTGTTTGATAATTCCATGGAAAAAAGCAGTGTTGGCATCTCCTTCATGAAACCATTTGACTCTAGCTTTCTGTCTTAACACCTTATCTTAGAGCGTAATGAATTTGGTGAAATCAGCTCTAGCCTTAGAAAACTTTTCTCTATTCTCCTGGTTGTTAATACTAATAAAATCTTCTTCTAGAGTTCTTATGAGAGTTTCAAGATTTTTTGGTTCATCATAGAAATCTCCGAAAGCTGATCTAGACCAAGAACTAAGATTATTGCAGACTTTCTTAATCTTCTGATGAAGGACATGCAAAGGATTGTCTGATTGTTCATCCTCTCAAGCTTGTTGGACAATAGTCAGGAAGTCATCGTGATCAGTCCAGATGTTAAGGAATTTGAAATATTTCACGTGGTTGGTATTGTTGTTGTTATAGGTAATAAGCATAGGAGCATGGTCAGAACAGGTCCTTGAAAGGTGAGTGAGAGTGGTGCCCCCATACTCGTCAAACCATTCAGCATTGTAGACTAACCTATCTAACCTTTTCCATATTGTATTTGGGGGATCTCTACTATCACTCCAAGTGAACATAGACCCCAGGAAACCCCCATCTTGAAGATTATAATCAGTCAAATAGGACACAAAATCCAAACTTTCTTCATATCTAAATGGTCTTTCTCCTGATTTTTCTTCTGGTTTGGTGATGATATTGAAGTCACTGACCACACCCCATGGACCATTTATGTTGTTGGCAGTGGCCCTTAAGTTGTCCCATAGTTCTCTTCTCAAGGTCTCTTCACACTTAGCATACACAATAGTAAGGTGGAAAGAGATAAGTCGGTGAGCTTGAGAAATATGAATAAGCATATGTTGCTCTTTATCTTCCAAAATGTCCAACTGATAGTCATCTCCCCAAAAAAATCCATATTTTGTTGGAGATGTTGTGAGCACAGTGTTGAAAACTAAGCAGTCTTTTGAACTTGTCGATTCTCCTCTCGTTCACCTTAGGTTCCTGGATGAAAAGATAGGGGAGATGATATTGATTTTTAAAGAGATTGAGCTTTTCAATAGCTCCTTGAGAGCCTATACCCCTAATATTCCACGAGAGTGTATTAATCATGAATACCATTCGGGTAGAGGTCATTTTGATCATTGTCGTAGGAGTTTGAAACTCCGTTATTTGAAGTTTCGCAGTCTATAAATTGAGAAATACCATTACACCTAGGGGATAAATTGTTGTAGTTTGTCACCTTCAATTGGTCTTGCGAAGGGGTATTAGCCATTGATTCATCATGGTTATTATGCACATTTTCCTCTTACAATACCATCATCTGATTTGGAAGATTCCAGATCCCATGTGTCATTCTCCATCGTGATGTCATTTTCACAATCTTCATAAGCAGTATCCTCATCTACATCAAAGATTTGAGAAAGATTGTTGATGTTAGTATTTTTCATTTCAAAAAATACATTCTTCCTTATGAGTTCTTCCTGCTCTTATTTTTATTGATGTTCCCGTCTCGCATTCCAGTACTTATGAGATCAAGACCAAAAAAAGGTTTGAGATTGTTATCCTGCAGAAAATTGTCATTAGAAATTTTTCCTTCAGTAGTTAGGATCACCTCCGAAGGGATGGTAATTCTTGAGGAGAACTTCCTTCCTTTTTTGCTAATCTTGCCGAGATCCTCTCCTTTCATATTGACTAGAGGACTGTCCTTCACCTCCATGTCAATATAGATAATTTCCTTCTGTTGTCTGACTCTTCTTACATTACCCTGAAGTTTTTGGAGTTTGGGTTTCTGCTGCTTTCTTCCGTTATGTCCTTTGGATTGAATGAAGTGATTCTTTATAGAGGAAGGTTGGAATTCAGTACCCTTTTGTTGTTCAAAACTGGAGTTGATATTTGTAGTCTCTATTTTACCCTCGTTAATGTTGTTAGCATGAGTAATAACCACAGTGGTTTACCCATTTTTTTTCTACATTTGGGTGCCCTCAGTTCCCTTATCTGATTCTCTTGTGGTAACATTGTTCTTAGGAATCTTGGAGCTTTCTTTGATGGTAGTATTATTAACAGGTTTGCCTCTTCTTCCAATAGTTTTCCATTCATCTGTTTGAACACTATGGTTGTGCACCATTTGAGGATTGCTGAGATTTTGCTTATATTGCTCAGTTGGCTTGGTGATCACAACTTTCTCCTTTCTAAATCCTTGCCTCTGTTGATGTTCCAATTGCCTGTTATCTTGATGGATATTCTGTCCATTTTTTTCACCCTCATTCACATGTTCACTTCTCAGCTCGGGCTGTAATTTTCTGCATTTTTCATCCATATGACCTTGTATTTTGCAATAAAAACAAAAAGCAGGGATGGTTTCGTATTCAACCTTTTGATTAATGATCATCACCTTGCCTTCATTATTTCTAATTTCAACTAGAATTTCATTAATCAATGGTCTAGTCAAGTCTATCTCTATTCTAACTTTGGCAGTAGCAGGCCTGGTCTTAGAGCTAGTGGCTTTATCCATGATAAGGGGCATACCAATAGGTTTACATTTACGACAAATAGCATCCGACTGTACCTCAATTTCAGAACCAAGTCAAGAAGCCATACTAAAATTCTTCTATATTTAAATAAAGCTTAGATCCGTTCATGGTCTATATAAAAGAGAAGTTAGTTATCCGGCATAGATATAATTTTTTAGTCGGACATAGTCACGGCTTAGATCGGAGAATTTATAAAAGTAAAAGACAGGAAGAATGAGAAAAGAAAGTACCTTGTTGTTACCAAACCGCACACTTTATTATTCCGGCCAAAATTCGGCAAGCTTACAAAACTTAGTAAGAAAAGTTTACAAGAAAGAGAGAGAGTGCAAAACGAAAGAGAGGGTTCTAAAACCTGCTCCTTAATTAAAGAAAAACAAACTTATTTATAAGAAATAAAGCATCTTTGTACAGGATACTGGGCTCCTATCTGGTCCTGGTAACAGTGTATCTACTGTTGAGCTACAGTGTTGCTACAGTAGTCCGGGATTTTTACTATTCCAGAAAAGCTTAACACTGCTACATCTTGTCCTTTAGTTTTGCCAAAAAATCTTCGGGTTTCTTCAGTGCATCTACTGGACTTTCTTCTTCATATGGTTGAGCTTCGTGCATATCTTCACTTGTTTCACTACGTATTGATGAATCTGATTTTGTGTAATGAGTTAGATTTAGAAGAATCTTTTTCTTTACTTCTTCTAGATACTTCATAATCATTTCATCTTGTTCTCCTTCATCATGATTATAAATTTTTCTAGCCATATGTGTTACGGAGGTTGAATCATCAGTCATAATTTCTTTATTAGGAATCAATTTATAATCGTGTATGGTTTTTGTTATTAGATCCAGCAGTTCTTGTCCGTATATAGACTTTGTTTGAGGATCTTTCTTCATCAACTTGTCCCAAAAATTATTATAATAAGTTCTGTATAGGCAAGGGATTTGTTCCTCAGTGAAATCTACTTCTGGAACCTATTTGTGAATCCATGGAACAGAGAATTCTATAAAAAAATATATCTGTTCAATTTGTTGAAAATAACAAATATGTTCTTGATGATATAACTTGATGAGATCTCGGGAAATCTTGACCCATTCTTTATATAACTTGAGAAATGGTTCGGGCAATATTTTTATGGTTGGCCCGTGGTATGACCACCAGTTTAAAAACCAATCTGGAATAGGGTTAACAAATATCTTGGCACATACTTTTATAAACCAATTATGTTTGTGCCACTCATTGTTATAACAGAGGACTTTATTAAATGCCTGAACATAATCCCAATAGGTAAAACTTACCATGACTTTGTTCAGGCTGAATTGTCTTTCAGTCATTGAGGAAATACCCCAATCTTCAATATGAATGATGTGCTTTATAATCATTTTAGAGAAGTTATAAACATTCTCACTTGTATTATATCCTGAAAAGTGTTGAAATTCAACACCTGTGCTTATCAGCAGAGTTTCATAATATTTCCGAGTTTTGTATGACTCTCCCGGGAAATAGAGCCCATTTACTAGATACCTTTGGAATATCTTCCAAGGCTCTTCTCTTCTCTGTATGTCAGAATTTTCTAATAGAAATATCACTTCTCTTTTTTCTACCTGTTCATATGTTTTGATATCATCAACGTCTTCTTTGGCGACTGAAGCAAAAGTATTACCTTGCTTTTGTGTTAAAAATTCTTGTAGATGTTAAAATCCCTTTTTTCTACCTTTTCATATGTTTAGATAATTTATACTTTATATCTAAAGCATGACCAGATGCAGATTTAACCATATGAGTTGTTTTTTCAAAATATTTAGTAGGTACTAGACCTTCTTGAATGCAACTCACATCAGCGCCACTATCAATCATAGCAATGTTAGTTATAGAAAAAGTATTATCAATTAATATAGTACATTTAACATACCATTTATGAGCTATAACAATTTGCATCATTCCTAAAAACATATTTTGTTTCGAATCAATATTCAAAGTGTTGGCAAGAGTATTTTCTTCAGCAGTAGATTCATCAACCTTATTTTTTCCTTTGCTATTAGCAGACTCAATCTGAGTAAGACAGTGATCATAAATAATATGATTTTGTTTGAGAAATTTAATTTCTTCCTTCAAATGTTCAATTTCTCCTTTTAAATCATCAAAAGAGGTATCACGAATAACCATGGTTTGTTTTGAAGAGAGTCTATTATGAACTTCAGACAAGGAGTAAGGAGCAGAATAATTAAACTCATCTTTAACCTTTTTATCATTAGGAATATTAGATGCAGAGCTAGTTTTACCAGCAGCCAATTGAATAATCTTTTCACGAAGAGTATTATCGGTAATTTCTTTTAGAAGTTCTATCACATTGTCTGCAGTGATAGTGAACATATTCATGTCTTCGGACTGAGATTGCAGCTTGTAGAATTCATCATGTTCGGTGTGACAAATATCACTATGACATTTGCAAGCATCATTCGAATCTTGTTGAACCTTACTAGATGACTCAGGTTGCTCATCCTCTGTTGCATAACTTGCTTCAGAATCATCATAATCTGATTCGGAACCAGAAGTATATAGAAAACTATAAATCTTCTCTTGAATATCATCATCAAGTTCTAGAGTCTTAAGCTTTTCCAGCTTACAATTTGGAGCTATATGCCCAAATTTTCCACATTTATAACACTTAATCTTATCAAGATCTCGCCTTGACCTATTCTTGGTATATCTATGAGATTTACGATGAGCTCTACACTTATCTCTTTCTTCTCTAGTCCTTCTTCTAGATCTTATTTTCTTATGATGAGATCTATGAGATTCTGATTTAGAAGTTTCTCGGTTGGTACTTTTAGAAGCATCTGGTAAACCGAACTGAGTACAAAAATCTCCCAATTGAGACTTTTCTTTAAGCTTATCCATCTTAAGCTGTCTTGAGAGTTTTAACTCATTGCACAAATTTATGCCTTCTTGCGTACAAGCCCCAATAAGCTTTCCATAAGTAAAATTACTATAGGGAATAATTCCTTGCGGATCTCTAAGTGTCTTTTTCACTCTTTCTGCAAATAAAGGAGGTAAACCATCAATAAATTTGGCTTTCCAGAATTCTAAGCCATTTTCGGGAAGTTCCATTACCCGACTTAAATAAGTATCTTTATACCATATAAACTCACCTAAATGTCTACATCAAAGACCATTAAGTAAAGATCTAATGGTTTCATATTGATTGGTAAATCTACCACTAAAATGTTCTAGGATGGTTAAGACTAAAGTATAGACAACGTCTTCTCTATTTTTGACTAAAGCAAATCCTAGGTTATCAACTCCTTCGGCTGTAGCCTTAGCATTTATGACTGTTGCCTTTGCATCAAGGGTTATATAATTATCCCACCAACCTCTTAATTGACCCGTACAACCTGCAATAATCATCTTGCAAATAGTCCTGCCAATGTTATTAACACTCTTGCAGATGGTAGCATACATAAGCATCCCATGAACTAAAATAGTTAACTGTCTATCAGTCAAACCATCAAGATTCCATTCATAAATCTCGCTTCCACTATAAGAGGTGTTAGTTTGATTCCAATCTCTTTCATCTATTAAGACATCTTGAGGAGTTGGTCTGGGATAGTAGTAAGTTTTCATACTAGGTTTTCTAGCATACGTATTACCACTATTCTTCTTTGGATAACCATGAAGTTTATTACCTTCTATTTCCACTTGTGTCTTGAAATCGAAAGTGCTTCCATTTCATCTGCAAAATCTTCAGCGAGGCTTATAGGTTTCTCGCTTGCGCCAAATTTTGAAAACTTTTTATCCAAAAGGTTTTCAAGATCATGAAGAGGTCTAAGAATAAAATCCTGAATCTCAGGAGGTCTTTGAATTGGAACATCAGGCTGTTTTGATGTAGAAGCCTATTCGAAAACTTGTTTCACGGATTTCAGCTTATCATCAATTTGAATAATCAAATTAGTTAGACTATCTAACTTTTTGTCAAGAGAACAAATATGTTCACCAATAACTTTAACACACAGACCCAAATAATTATTTTGAGAAATAAGACGATTAATTTCATTAATGCTTACTGCGACAACCTCATTATCAATAAATTTTTGAAACGCAATAAAAGTAATACCTGTATTATTAGGTAAAACAAACGGAGCTTGAGGAGGATAGATGAAATTAATAATTTTACCTGATTCATCCTTGTAATATCTTTCAAGAACGTTAATGAATAAAGGTAAATAAGTGGTTATAAACCACGGCACAAAGAACATAATATGATCATGTAGAGCACAAATTTCATAAAATTCTTGAGAAATATTGTTTAAATCTTCTTCACTATAAGTGTCTAAAAACCAAGTTTTAAATCGATTCCATTTTTCATTTGATAATTCATTTTGAATATATTTTCTTGCAAATTTGGTTGAGCATTAAAATAGACTGGACCATAGGCAACCGTAGATTCTATCAAACCCATTAGAGATTGATGAAAATTTAAATTTCTCGCATCTCGTAGAGCAGCTAAGAAAGTCTCAAGTAACCCTTTAAGAGTTAAAGATTTAAAAGCAATTTGAACCATGCCAATATGCAAAAACTTATATTGAGATCTATACAAATCAATATCTCGCTTATTTAATAAACGAATAGTTTGTTCAGACGAGTTTAACGCCAAAGATTGCTCAGTTGTTTTAATCATCTGTTTATTTGAGATTTTATCAAACCAACCATAATCGTAAATAGTTTTTATATTTACTTTTGGAATAGTCCATTTGTTTAACAAATCAAGATTTTGAAGTATATCTACCTCTTCTAATTGAGTACTTTTAATATCTCCTTCGTCCATAAAAGAGAGAATATATCTATGCCGAAATTCTTCATATCAATTATATATATACCATAAAAGTTCCAAGTCTCTGATACCAAAATATTCAATTAAGTTGGTTTAATTTAAATTATATTTATAATTTTAAGTTTGTTTAGTTTATTTGTTTTAAATATTTTATTTTGTCAATTTAAGAAGCTTGTTTTATTAATTTACTTTAGCTTAAGTTATGGTTATTATTTTAAATTATTTAGTGAATAATTAAGTTAATTATTTAATTTCGTTAAGTTTAAGAAAATTGATAATTAATCTTATTTAAATCCATCTTATTTAGATTTTAGCCGAATTTGTAAATTAAATTCAATTCGACTATATTTTGATATTTTTGGCTATAATTGCAATCTATATGACCAATTTATCAATTCAAAATCTAACCACATTTTAATTCTACCCTCAAACCCATTTTGCCTTCATTTTGAGCAGGATTTGGGCTCATTCCGTTAGCCCATCTTTCAATATTCCCAACCCAATTCTTATCCAAAAGACCTGACCCAACCCAACCCCACATTGCAATTCTTATCCTCACAAAGAGACCCAACGTTAACAACAGTTCATCAAAAGGAAACGACACAAGTATATTCCATTCCAATTCCAAATAGCAAGAACACAAAAGCGGCGTCATCTTCACAGCCAAAGCAACACGTCGACAACTGATACGCTCAAATTACACCTCCCTAAAGAAGCATAAGCGATCGTTATCAAATAAAGAACCCAACTTATAGGTTGGGGTTGATCCCACGAGGAAAATGGTTTAGACTTAACTTTAACCAACAATTATATTCGTTTAGTCAAATTACTTCTAAAAACAAGTAATTAAAGGTGGGGGGGGGGTTGTGAAACAAATTGTAAGAACTCAATAAGTAATCAGTAATCAAAAGTCAATTTTTGTTGTTTTCAAGATGAGAGAATTAACTAGGGTATACGTGTTCCCCACAAGCTCATAACGCAGTTATCCTAGTAATAGCAATCCTTTCCTAGTGTACTACATGCAAAGTAATAAGTTAGGTATCTCTAAATCCTTGGTCTGTCATCTAGAGAATTTCACCCCGCACCTTGGTCCGGCTACGTGTGCATAATTTACAAACCCTTACCTTTACCTCATATTAGACATCACATCAATGATTGGCTTAGTTATTACTTCGCACCAATCGACACTAGCCTATTAGATAGTATCATACTAAATCTATGTTGATAATTCTTTTCTTTTTGATTACCTCCTTCGTCCGGCAAGTAGCAACAAGGCGAGTTCTAACGTTTGCAACTGCTAAAAAGACTTCTAAATGAAAGAATTATCAATGCATGCACCACACTATTCAATAATTCCTTATTTACTATTCATACTTTGTTAATCGCTCATGGTTCTCACAACCCTAGTTGTGGAGTTTAGTTACCCATAATCATATGAACACAATTCATTGTTTTAGATGAAAGAATTATGAACTTACGTAAGAAGAATAATAAACTCAGAAATTCAACTTAAATTGCAACTCCAAAATCTTTAAAACAATCTTAGGAAATTAATAATTGCTAAAGTTGCAAGTTGACTCCCAAGTCAAGAACTAGAATAAAAGTAATAAAATCCCACCCTAAAAATGAGGTTTACATTCCCTATTTATAGAAAACAAGTCCTAAATAAAAAGAGAAACAAAATATGGAAAGTTTGTTCAGGCACGCGTCTTCATTCCACGAGACTGACTCACAAACCGTCAATGGATCTACGGTTCGTGAGTCCCTTCCGTCAGCCAGGACTTAGAAAATATTTTAGCTTCCAAAAATCAGCTTCTCCGAAGCAAACGATGAAAATGCAGGACGGACCGTAGACAATCCCTTTCCGTAACTCCACACTTAGAATCTTCAAAAATCAGGTACTGGAACCCTCGCAGTATCAATCTACGGATCAACAGTACGGTCTGTAGATCAATCTACAGACCGTCAATGGTCACCATGGTTCCAAACTTGGTCAGATTTCCCAGATTTGCCTTCCATGCCTTGCCTGCTGATATACGACCACCATCTATGGAGCATCAATGGACCTACGGTCTGTAGATAACCTCCGTAGATGCCCTTTTTTGCATTTCTTTCAGTTGTCTCTTTACTTCTGCGCCTGAACATCTTTCCTGCAAAATATGATACAAACACATAAAAACCAATACAAAACGGTCCTAGACACACACAACCTGTAAGTGAAATGTATTAAAAATACCGTAAACTCACGGTATATCAACACCCTCAACTTAAATTCGTTGTTTGTCCTCAAGCAACGCACTAAGACTCTAAACGACACTTGTATAGAAGCAAGCATTTCAAGCACAAGCAATCACATGGCTCTCTATCTCACTCACTTTTCGAGTGCAAAATTTGTTCTCCTAGACTCGACAAGCTAATTCATGCGGATCAAACCATGACAACGATCGACCAACCAACACACAACATACACTGTTTCACTATCACCAAAGTACTAACTTTCCGATAATGTAACTAGTGCCCTTAGTTCAAACGAAATCCCTTTTCTTTCACACAATGACTATGAATTTGAGTACAAGGATTCAATCAATACCGACACTCAGAAATAACTTCAAGTATAGTTAGTGCTTAGTACCATAGGCTTGCCCTTATTTTCACTGCTTAGACTCTCTAAACTAAACTCTAGGACCACTATAGAACTTTCTTGGCTTGTAATGTAGGCTCAGGGTTAGGTGTGGTACATTTCGGTACTTCTTAGTGACTTTATGCCCTCCTTGATATTACACTAGACTTTCAACCTCTTTTTTCCCTATTTTTGCCATCCTACTGTTATACATTCTTTCCCTTGATTTTCTTCAACCATGGACGTGACTTTAGACTTTGTAGCTCTTTATATATATTTTCAACTTTTTCTTGCATTTTATTCTTTTCTTTAGCTTTCAACAAGTCACATCCTTTCCTCTCTTTTTCAACATCAAAACTCTTTTCATACCCATGTTTCTTTCGATTTCCTCTTTCATAGCCACCCTCAACTTATGGATTTTTCATTGGTTGAGGTGAACAATACCCGATGTCGGGTCAGGGCCAAGATTGAAGTTACTTTTTATAGTAACCACCCTCAACTTAGGCTTTTGGCCTAAGTCGAGGTGCACATGTACAAGGAGGGACCGGGGCCAACATAGTCGATTATGGGAAGGTGAGTTTGGGGTTTAGAAAGAAATGGTCTAATTTTAGGCTCAAAGCATTTGGATTAAAGGGAGCATTTATTTCATTTGGTTGGATCCTTCTTTTAGGCAATTTGTGGACTTATCAGAATAAGGGCCTATGATCACTTCCTAGCCTCTAGAGTGAATTGTCTTAGCAGGACTAACCGGGCAAGTTCTAGTTTTTCACAAAAACTGTTTGAACAATCAACTATTCTCACACTCTTGGCACATAGTTTCATTATCAGATGATCAGATTACCCAGTTCAAGTTTCAGCTTAAGTCATGCCATCAAGTTGATTCATTATCATGTCATACTCAGATCCAACACATTCAACTTGTCTTAGCCTACCAATTTTATCACATATCAGATAATTTGGATGGGTATATTTTTCATAAACCATCATGCTTAATTCTTTTTCATGCTTCTACATATACGATCCTAACATATGCTGGTTCAACAGAAAAGAAACAGTCTCTTGGGGAAAAAGAACATAGGCAAGAAAACCCCAAGAGAGGAATTATGAGTTGGGTTACTCAGACTTCACCCTATCACTCACAATCCATTTACCCCACCCACAACAAAATAGATGTGATTGTCCCCAATGCATACAAAAATAGTAAAAGATAATGGATTGGGTGAAGCAAACTTGTGGCGCATAGCGCCGAAGAATCATGAACAAGCGGGTGGGTCCGGTTTCCCAGAGCCCGCTGGAACCATACTTGGGTCACCCTCAGTAGTGCCCACATCATCCATCATAGCACCCTCAGTAGTGCTCTTGGTCACTCTAACCGCACTATCAGTGGTGCTCACAATGTCCCTCACAATAGGCGGGACCTCTACAATAAGTCGGGCCATCTTCTCTTTGTCATTTTTCATCTTGGCATCCCGATAAATTTGCCACTGGCCCTCAACAACCATCTGTTTGGCTCGCCGACCATTGGAGTAGGATCCTCATTCCTTGGTGCTGGTACTGACTCTGAGCTAGTGGCCTCATCAGACAAGGCTGCTTGTTCATTCTGGCCAGACCTTGAGGCTAATTTAGCGTTGGAACCTGAAGCATGGGTAGATTCGGACCCCGAAGCATGGATGGACTCATAGCCCAAAGCATGGGTAGACTCGGAGCCGGACGTAGAACCAGCCTCAAAATCGGAAGTAGAATCAGCCGGTGACCTGATCAGTATGTTCTCCTCATTAGACTGAGAGACAGTGACTACGTCGGTGACCACCTGCCGGGACGTATTCCGGGTAGCCCGAGGTGCTAGAGGGGATCTCTTCGTGGCTAGTGGAACATATGCTGGATCCTTTTCTATGTCCGTGTCTTCATCGATAAACCTGAAGCTAGGAGCAACAGTTTTTGACTTGCCCTATTTTGTATAGGTGACTAGCTTCTTGGGTGCCATCGTACCTATGAAAGCGTTATTAGTGCCAAAACTAACAGCAAACATACTCGGAAAATTTTTAGAACTAAAAATAAATAGCAACAAAGACCCCAAAAAATTTCAGATAGTGGCTACAGTGGTTATCCACGGTGGGGACCTATGGTCCGTAGACTAATTTACGGTCCGTGGAACCCTTCTGTGGATCAAAGGACCAACAATATTGGTCGCAGATGGAAACCACAAATGTGTAGAATGGTATGTAGATTCATCTACGGACCGTAGTCCACATCTGTGATTTCACACTTGGTGAAAATTTCAAGTGCATCCAACCACGAATCTAATCTACGGTCCGTAGATTGATCTACAGTCCGTAGACGGGGTATCGTGGATGCGATTTGTGCTAGGTTTCAACCATTCTTTCTTTTCAAGCCCACATGTTTTACCATTTTCAACAGCATCCTAGTCTAATCGTGCATTTCAACATTTAATCATGCTAGTTCATCATTCTAAGGGTTCCAATTACTCAATTTGATAGTTATTTCATACAAGATTCGGAACCCTAAGTCAAAACTTACATATAGACTAGCATTAGGACACGTTTAATACACTATCGAGGTGACACAATCACAATCTATCGTCCCAAGGGTTTTAGTACTTAAATTTTAGCATGTAATTACATAAACTTAATTGCCCAAGGTCAAGACCCGACTCCCGACTTTCTCTATTCAATCTATGAACAGAAATTCAAATTGAGGGGAAAGTCTATTACCTTACAAGCAATGAGGAGTGGGGTGATTGCGTGATGACACTAAGCTTTGCTAAACCACACTAAATGCCTAGTTGCGCCGAACCCGAACACTGGAGTTTTTGAATAAGGCAATTGAGAGGGATTGGGAAATTTCTGGGATGAGTGGAGGTTGGAGAGGAAAGGGAATTTAGGATTTTGGGCAAAAGGAAGGGAAGATTAATTTGGGAGTGATGGAGTGATTTAAGGAGTTTGGGAAGTTATGAAACAGTTTGGGAGTAAATGGAGGGAAGTGGAATGATTTAAAATTGGGGGATCTTAAATATGAGGGGTCCGGGTTAGGCAACATTAGGGTTTTAGACCCATGAGACCCCATCTACGGTCCGTGGGTCGATCTACGGTCCGTAGATTGGGACCGTAGATCACTCTTATACAAGGAAAAGTTTAGGGGCTTACCTAGGATCTACGGACACTATCCACGGTCCGTGGATGAATCAACAGACCGTTCATGGGTCCGTAGACCTCTGCACCAGACCATTTTTTGTAGATTTTTCATAGCATACCTGCACATGTGGCAACCATTAGGCTATTTTTTTACATTTTCTAGACACTTTTTAGACACGGACCCTATGCTAATTATAGCCAACACTAAAAAAAAACTAAAACATCTATCTAAATTAATACAGAGATTCAACTAAACATAGAAAACTGCTAGATGGAAAAAAAACCCTATCATTGGCTAGATTGTACATCTTGGATTGCCTCCCAAGCGCGCTTGATTTAACTTCACGGCACGACGCATGCCTCTTGATTACTCAGACTTCATCAAGATGATAAGCTTCAACAACTTCTTGCACAATTTATGCATTTCCCAGATAGATCTTAATCCTTTGCCCGTTGACCATGAACCTTGTTCCTTCACTGTTCTCAAGCTCAACCGCTCCATGGGGAAGCACTTTTGTGAGAAAAAATGGCCCGGTCCATTTGGATTTGAGTTGGCTCGGAAACAAACGCAACCTAGAGTTGAATAGAAGCACAAGATCACCCATAACAAATTCTCACTTTTCAATTCCTTGATCATGATACCTCTTCATCTTCTCCTTGTACAAGGCTGAATTTTCATACGCTTTTAGGCGAAATTCATCAAGCATATTTGAGTCATTCATTCTTTGATTAGATGCGGCGCCCCAATCCAAAATTAGCTTCTTTATCGCCCATAAAGTCTTATGCTCTAGCTCTACCGGTAAATGGCAAGACTTCCCATATACAAGTTGGTAAGGAGACATACCTATGGGGGTCTTGTATGCAGTGCGATAGGCCCATAGAAAATCATCAAGCTTCCTTGACCAATCCGTTCTATTAGCATTCACAGTCTTCGCCGAAATCTGTTTGATCTCTCTGTTGGACACTTCAACTTGCCTGCTAGTCTGTGGATGGTAAGGAGTAGCTACATTGTGGCGGACACGATACTTCTCAAGTAGTGCCTTAAACAACTTATTACAAAAGTGGGAGCCTTCATCACTGATAATTGCCCTCGGTGTACCAAATCTGGAGAAAATATTCTTTTTCAGGAATGCGGTAACACTTTTAACTTCATTGTTAGGGAGCTTAACCGCTTCCACCCACTTCAATACATAATCAAACGCAATAAGAATATACTTCATCCCATGTGAACTCACAAATAGACCCATAAAATCAATGCCTCATACATCAAACAACTCTATCACCAAGATGGGATTCATAGGAAGCTCTTGCCTCTTTGAAATCCCTCCTTCTCTTTGGCAACGATCACAAGACTTGGCGAAATCATGAGCATCTTAGTGGATGGTAGGCCATTAGTATCCACATTGCAAAATCTTATGTGCAGTCCGAATACCACTATGATGCCCACCAACAGGTGATGAATGGCATGCTTCAAGTACACTCAACATCTCAACCTCGGGCACACAACGATGAATAATCCCATCAGCACAACTACGATACAAGTAAGGCTCATCTCAAAAGACTTTCTTCACATCATGCATCAACTTTTTCCTTTGGTGAAAAGACAAGTCCGGGGGCACCAAATTGCTTGCCAAATAATTAGCAAAATCTGCGAACCAAGGAATCAGATCATGAGAAGCAGCCAATACCTGTTCATCTGGAAAAGTATCATTAATTTCAGCCCTATCACCAAGCTTAACCATAGCCTCTTTCTCTAATCTGGACAAGTGATCGACAACTTGATTTTCGGTCACCCTTCTATCTTTTACTACAAAATCAAACTCTTGCAGCAACAATACCCATCTAATCAACCTCGGTTTTGCATCCTTCTTTGCCATCAAATACCTCAATGCAGAATGGTCAGTATGCACTATGACCTTGGTACCAAGCAAGTAGGATCAAAATTTCTCGAATGCGAAAACCACCGCAAGAACCTCTGGTTCAGTCACAGTATAATTCTTCTGGGCCACATTTAGAGCTTTGCTAGCATAGTAAATAGGATGAAGAATTTTCTCTCGCCTCTGTCCCAATACTACACCAAGCGCCACTCTACTCGCATCGTACTTTACCTCAAACGGTTGTCCCCAATCCGGTGAAATAATGATAGGTACAATAACCAACTTCTCCTTCAACTCTACAAATGCTCTCAGACAAGCATCTTCAAAATCAAACTTGTACTCCTTTTCGAGCAGTTTGCATAATGGAAGGTCGTTGGAGCATTGGACAACCCAAAGGGCATCCATTTGAAGGCGAAAGTCCCATAAGGGCAAGTGAAGGTGGTCTTCTCTTGGTCCTCCGGAGCTATAGAAATTTGATTGTAACCTGAATAACCATCAAGGAAACAATACCAACCCTTACCAGCAAGTCTATCCAACATCTAATCCATGAATGGCATAGGGAAATGGTCCTTTTTTGTCCAAGCATCTAGCTTTTGGTAGTCCATGCAGACTCTCCATCCAGTCACGGGCCGCATCAGAACAAACTCGTTTCTCTCATTAGGAACCACAGTAATCCCACCTTTCTTGGGCACACATTGAACAAGACATACCCAACTACTATCTGCAATGTGATAGATAACTCCAGCATCCACTCACTTGATGATCTCCTTTATAACTATCTCTAGCATAGACATATTTAATCTTCTTTGGTGCTCAATACTAGGTTTATGATCTGGCATGCGTTGGATTTTGTGGGAACAAATACTGGGAGGAATCCCAATAATATCCGCAATAGTCCACCCAATAGCTTGCTTGAACCTCTTTAACACACTCACCAAGCACTCTACTTGCCTCGCATTTAAATCTGTCACAATGATGACTGACAAAGAATTATTCTACCTAAGAATACATACCTAAATGCGGTGGTAGAGCCTTAAGCTCCAATTTTGGTGCCTCCACAATAGATGGTCTCACGGGTGGAGACTCGCGATTCTTCATGTCTAACTCATACTTCTTTGGTTTTGACTTATAGTCGCTCCTATCGAGTGAAACTACCAACTCATCATACTCTTCAATTCCATCACTATCAAAATTCATCATAACTGCTGCTAGTGACTCAACACCAAGTCGCTCTTCAATTTGCACTTCTGTTCCACTCTCAACTCTGTAAGTTTTAGCAGATACCGTTTGGAGCTCATTACTTTGCTTCATGGATCTACAAATATTGAAAGTTGCTTCTTCATTGTTCAGTCTGAATTTCATTTGCCCCTTGTCCATATCAACCAATGCACGCCCTGTGGCAAGGAATGGTCTCCTAAGGATGATGAGAACCTCAAAATCAACCTCACAGTCAAGAATCACAAAATCCACCAGAAAGATGAACAACTCCACTTTCACTAGCACATCATGGAGTACACAAATGTGCATTTTCACGGTTTGATCAGCCATAAGTAACCGCATCATAGTAGGCTTTGGATCCCCTAGACCCAACTTCTTATAAATAGACAATGGCATGAGGTTGATGCTAGCACCAAGATCACACAATGCCTTAGCAAAGTGTCACAACCCTATAGTACATGGGATCATGAAAGCACCAGGGTATTCCTTTTTCTGCACAAGAGACCTTGTAGCAATAGCGCTACAATGCTGCAATCTATCATCATTTTCAAAACTCACAAACTTTTTCTTTGTCACAATATCTTTCATAAACTGAGCATACCCAGACATTTGCTCCAAAGCTTCTATCAAAGGAACGTTGATGGACAGTTGTTTCAGCATAGTAATAAACCTGCGATATTTACCATCTTCAGTAATCTTCACTAACCTCTGTGGAAACGGAGGTGGAGGTCTAGGTATGGGGACCACTTTCTGAGATATATCTGTTTCTTTCTCTGTCACATTCTTAGACTCTTCTCTAACCTCTACCTCATCATTTTCTTTTCTAATCTCAATATCCACCACAGACAGTATAAGTGGATCAATGGTTTGCTTACCCCCTCGAGTAGTAACTACCATACAATGACCATCATTCTTTGGATTTTGGATGGTGTTGCTAGGAAGAGTGCCAGTTTGACGTGGGTTCACTATAGTAGACAACTGAGTCATCTGGTGCTCTAGATGCTTTATTGACACTGCATGGACATCAACTTTTTGACCAATACTACACAAATAGTTTCTCATCTCTTTCACATTCTCTTAAGTTGCATCAAACCTTTTTATCATCTTCTGCATCATATCTTCAATACGCGCCATATTGCCTCCAGCTTCCCTAGTGCCAGATTCCTAATTTTGAGGTGGAACATAAGGTCCAACCCGATCGTTTCTGTTGCCATAGTTGTGGTTGTAATTGTTGTCACGATTGAACTTCCCATCCCGGACATATTGGCCCTCTCAGTTGTAATTGCCATAGTTCCGACCTACGTTTCCTTGACCTTGGCGCTATTTTTCCATGTTGGATCCTCGGGCGTTTGGTTAGAAAACCCCTGTCAGATCATTCACTGCATAAGCATCCTCTTCATAGTAACACTCTTCAACTGGTGGTGGGGTTTTAGTCAAGTAGTTCACAACATTTACCTTTTACGCACTTCCACTCACATGCTTTAACACCAACCCCAACTCGGTCCTCATCTGCTCCATCTCCTCACGAATCTCATCCATAGACTGGTTGTTTGTAGTATGAATGACAAATATGTTTCTCCCAGTATCCGACCTCTTAGTATTCCATGCTTTATTGTTGCGAGAGATCTTCTCCAGTTTTTCTGCAATCTGAGCGTATGTGCACTCACCATATGATTCTCCAACTATAGTATCAAACACTGCTTTATTGTTGTCATCTTGCCCTCGATATAAATATTCTTTTAGTGACTCATCATCAATATGGTGATTCGGCACACCTCTTACAAACGCAGTGAATCTATCCCAAGAGTTACTCACAGACTCTCCACGTAATGCCACAAAATTTTTGACCTTATCTTTGTGATTGAGCTTCTTAGACACTGGATAATATCTTGGTAAGAACACATCCTTCAGTTGTTCCCATGTATATATTGAGTTATAAGGGAGCTCAGTGAACCATACAGCAGCATCGCCTGTCAGTGATAGAGGCAACACTCGCAATCCGATAACATCCATATCCAAGTCTAGTCGACCTACACAGCTTTTGCAAACCACCCTTAGCTTGGCTATGTGAGCATGTGGGTCCTCCAATAGTGACATCGAGAACAAGCCCCTTGTTGTAAGCATATGCATCAAGCTGCTGGTCACTACAAATGTGTTCCCCGGAGGCAAAGGGGGTAGGACAAGAGGTCCATTTGAGTCAGCAATGTTTACGTTGCCCCTATAGTTGTCATGTAGTCGTGGACCTGGTGGGTCATGCAGTCGTGGACCTAGTGGGCCATACACCCTCACTGCATCTCCCAATTGATTTTAAGCTAGAATTTGGTTGTCTCCCCCAACCACCCTCGGGGGTTGCAACTCAACTTGATCACCTAAGTTGTCTCCGATAGGATTAACTTGAACTACTTGATTGTTCATTCTTTGAAAAGTTCGGTTCAACTCTGGATCGTAAGGAGTAAGTGGTTCACCTTGGCTCCGTTTGCTTGGCATACACTGGAGTCAGAACCTGAGAGAGACAAAAACAAAAACAAAATTAAATTAGGAAATATTTGACCAAAGTTCAATAATGTAGTTAAAATTAATCTAAAAGCCAAATTCCCCGGCAGCGGCGCCAAAATTTGATACTCTTAAATTTGATCGTTATCAAGTAAAGAACCCAACTTGTAGGTTGAGGTCGATCCCACGAGGAAAATGGTTTAGACTTAAATTTAACCAATAATTATATTCGTTTAGTCAAATTACTTCCAGAAACAAGTAATTAAAGTGGGGGGAGGGGGTTGTGAAACAAATTGTAAGAACTCAATAAGTAATTAGTAATCAAAAGTCAATTTTGGTTGTTATCAAGATGAGAGAATTAACTAGGGTATACATGTTCACCACAAGCTCATAATGCAGTAATCCTAGTAATATCAATCCTTTCCTAGTGTACTACATGCAAAGTAATAGGTTAGGTATCTCTAAATCCTTGGTCCGACATCTAGAGAATTTCACCCCGCACCTTGGTCCGGCTACGTGTGCATAAATTATTAACCCTTACCTTTACCTCATATTAGAGATCACATCAATGTTTGTCTTAGTTATTACTTCGCACCAATCGACACTAGCCTATTAGATAGTATCACACTAAATCTATGTTGATAATTCTTTTCTTGTTGATTACCTCCTTGGTCCGGCAAGTAGCAACAAGGCGAGTTCTAACGTTTGCAACCGCTAAAAAGACTTCTAAACGAAAGAATTATCAATGCATGCACCACACTATTCAAGAATTGCTTATTTACTATTCATACTTTGTTAATTGCTCATGGTTCCCACAACCTTAGTTGTGGGGTTTAGTTACCCATAATCATATGAACACAATCCATTGTTTTAGATGAAAGAATTATGAACTTACGTAAGAAGAATAATAAACTCAGAAATTCAACTTAAATTGCAACTCCAAAATCTTCAAAACGATCTTTAGGAAACTAATAATTGCTAAAGTTGCAAGTTAATCTCCCAAGTCAAGAACTAGAATAAAAGTAATAAAATCCCACCCTAAAAATGAGGTTTACATGCCCTATTTATAGAAAACAAGTCCTAAATAAAAAGGGAAATAAAATAAGGAAAGTTTGTTCAGGCACGCGTCTTCATTCCACGAGATTGACTCACGGACCGTCAATGGATCTACGGTCCATGAGTCCCTTCCATCAGCCAGGACTTAGAAAATATTTCAGCTTCCAAAAATCAATTTCTCTGAAGCAAACGACGAAAATGCAGTACGGACCGTAGATCGATCTACGGTCCGTCAATCCCTCTCCGTAGCTCCACACTTAGAATCTTTAAAAATCAGGTACTGGAACCTTCGTAGTATCAATCTACGGATCAACAGTATAGTCCATAGATCAATTTGCACACCGTCAATGGTCACTGTGGTTCAACACTTGGACAGATTTCCCTGATTTGCCTTCCATGCCTGCCTGCTGATCTACGACCACCATCTACGGAGCATCAATGGACCTATGGTCCGTAGATAACCTCCGTAGATATCCTTTTCTGTAGTTTTTTCAGTTGTCTCTTTACTTTCGCGCCTGAACATCTTTCCTGCAAAATATGATACAAACACATAAAAACCAATACAAAACGGCCCTAGACACACACAACTTGTAAGTGAAATGTTTTAGAAATATTGTAAACTCACGATATATCAACAACAACGTTCACAAATGGCTTTAACAATTCCAGTAGCTTCATAGACGTTAATGGTGCATGGAAAAATGACATTAGCAGCAGCTGGCAACAACGTTTTCTCCCTTCCAATCCATAGAATACGTTCGCATCCCAAACGGAAAGCAATTTACGGCGTCAAAAGTACGCAGCCCGCGTCTTCTTCCTCGAACAAGCAGTTCGTTCGTACATCATGGGCAGCCTGCTTTTCCAGTCTTGCAACCGCCGTGGCTCGACCTTGCCGTGCGGGGTTGAAGCCACGTAACATTACAAAGGATGCTCGATTCATCAACATTGTCCACCTCGCCCCTTTCTTTTTCAGAGTTGTTTGAATATGAAGCAAAAATCAATTTTTCCCTTTATTTTTGGAGGAGATTTTGAAATTGAAAATTGCAGTAGGGACAATTTCTATCTGTTTCTCACCCTTCCCCCCAAAAAAAATTGTGAACCCTAGATTTCCACTTATAAATATCCCTTTGTTCTTCATTGTTGAGTGTTGGACTTTTTAGTGGAAGTACAGAGAACAACTTAAGCAAAAAGTAGTTTGAATACTCTCCAGAATAGAGAAGTTAACTCGTTTAGGATCTTAGTTTCGTTTCTTTTTGGTGTCGTCCATTGCTCTCTCACAAGTTCATTTGAACTCGAGGTAGCTGCTCGGATTCTGCCCAGGTTCCTTGTTTGCTGTTGGTGTTCAAGTTTGTGTAGTGGTGAAGTAATCTTCAAGCTTGTCTCGTTTCCATCCCCGTTCGCTGCATATCAAAAGGTATATGACTCTCAGCTCTTGCATTCATTTATTCTCACTAGAAGTTTAGACTTGAGTTTGTTCTGTGTGGGCTTCGAGATGTATTTCACGCAAGGCGGTTGAATCAAATAATGTTTTAACCTTCATCTTATTTCTCTAGAACTGGCAGTGTATGTTTTCATTCGTAAGTTAATTTATTGTCAGTTCAAGCATGTTTTCCCTTTGTTTACGGTCTTCTTGAGTTTCTTGGCTGATTATGCTCATTTCAACTTTGATTTACCCATTTGTTAATCGCATTGATATCATTTTGTTGTCATTCTGTTGAAGTCACATTTGTGCCTTCGATATGTGTCTTTAGATGGCGTCGAAATGCATTAGGCAGTTGTACATTTGGCTTCTCATGAATGTAAGTTTATTTTTGTCGGAGTTGTGTTCTTTAAAAACATGTTTATGAATTTGTTCATATTCTGCCAGCTTTGAGGGAATGTCCTTCTGCTTATCCGCTGAGTCATTTGTTACTCATTCCCTTAGCTCAAAAATGCGACTGGAAATTTTCATGGTCTTCTTTTATTTATAAATATAGCTTGGTTCGTTTTGGTGTTGTTTAATGATCAGAAAATCTGGTTTTCAGTCATTATCATAGTCATCTTTCGCCTTTGTATCCATTTTGCAGTAGAATGTTCCTTCATAATCTATGATTATTTTTAGTGTCATGTGAGTAATCAACGTGTGTCTTAGCGCATCTTTTTGTATGTCTCATGATTTGGTCATTATGCATTTTTTTCTATTGTTCTAGAATGTTACTCGGTGCCTTAAGCTCTTGAGTTTCATGGATTAGTATGATCGAGGTAGCTTTCTTAACTCCTCATTGGATTGAAAATTTTTTGGTATAATTTTGGTAGGGCTTGATGTTTATAATTTGTAACATTGCTTGATGGTTTCTTGTGGCATGCCAATACATGTCTCTAACTTTCTTGCCAAATTACTTGGTTATATAGGTGTTTATATGTTTTGATTAAATGTGCTAAAAGATGTACATTCATCCTAAAATGGGTCTCAGTGGTTACTTTAATTGCAATCTTTTCTCTTGCATTTAATATCATTCTGATCTGCAATGCTTGCTTGTCCCCTATGTTATGTTGTGTTTTGTTGGGTTTTCTCCCTTCATCATAAAAAGAGAAATTGATCCTCATTTGTCCATTCTGGGAAGTGGTGTAATAATATTTGCTTTCTAGTGTAAATTTTGATTTTTTATTGGATTGATTACATTGGTCTAATTTCAATTTGGTGGGAGAGTAAAAAATCTTTGACATTATTGGTATTGTTTGAAGTAGGAGGATTATTGGTTGATAGTGCCTTTTTACCAATTTGGGGTCAACAGTAGTCTAGTCAAATCGTGTGTTTGGCATGTCATTAGTTTTATTTTTATTTTTTGTGATTATTTTTCCGAAAGTTTCTTATTGTTTCATTTTCTCTTACGAATTATTATGAGTATTACTTGTGTATTTTATTTGTTTTGCTAAATGTGAAATCTGTTCGAGTTCTATATGAACTCCTATTGCCTCTTTTTGAATCTCCAAATTGGGCCAAAGGCCCAGTTTTCCCTTTATTGAGTCAATCGGGTCAAGTAAGAACAAGTCCCCAAATATTGACGTACAGGTTTCGGAGCTGAAAATACGCAGTATATACACTGATATACAGTGCGATACAAGCCCTCATATACAACAGAAATGGGCCAAAACGCTCCTAAATTTTGGCAATCGTATTTTGTAATTATTGGGCCAAAGAAGGCCCATCCTTCATGTTGATTGTTATTTTGTTAGGTTAGGATAGGTGGGATTGGGCCTTAAGGAAAAGTATTTCTTTTTATTTTAGCTTAGGACAGGACAAGTGACTCAAATGGGCCAAAGACCCAAAGTGAAATTAGGCCCAAGTATTGGCCGAGACGAATAAAAAATCAGACTTGGGCCCAAATCCCTTTCCGTTTATCATCCATATTTCATAGTTGTTTACTTGCTATTATTTGCTATTAATCTTAAGGCTTCAAAATTCAATTCCCTCAAAGAGTAACCATTTTGAGTTAACTATTTAAAATTAAACAAATACTTATGTTCCATTTGGTTTTAGAATATTTATTGTATTTTACTTAAGTAAGTATTCTTATACTATTTACCATTCCCCTTAGAACCGATTTTAAGTCTTAAGTTGTTATTTCCTCAAACTTAATTAAGTATGCCGATTTTTAAATATTTAGCCAAATAGTTAATTACCGAATAATTGCAAGTTAGCGGATGTTTTAGGTGCATTTAAACCCTTCTTAGAACATTAATATAAACCTCGAACCCCCTTTAATATTTTCATTAGATTTTCTGTTTTTAATCTTTTGAAAA
This sequence comes from Solanum stenotomum, assembly GCF_019186545.1. Taxonomy (NCBI): domain Eukaryota; kingdom Viridiplantae; phylum Streptophyta; class Magnoliopsida; order Solanales; family Solanaceae; genus Solanum; species Solanum stenotomum. Next base: position 15,187,139 of record NC_064287.1, read on the forward strand.
AATACTTTTCTTAACATTACTTTAACCCATTTCCTTTTTTTTTTTTTAATAAAACAGAATGGCAACCTCCTTCCCAGTTGTAAACATCTACTGTAGTTTGGAGGACAAGAGTTCGAGGCCCTGATAGAACTAGAACAAGTCAGAAGCGAAGCTCGGAAGATGCATGGTGAATTCCTCCGAAAGCAGGAGGAAGATAAATACACCATCGATAGTTTAACCCAAGAATTATAGAGCTTAAGAAGAAATCTAAGGGAACTTAACTATGGATAGAAAGATTAGAGAGGAGAATTATAATTCAAGAAATGGGAAGAAAAAGGCCATCGATATGACGAATATTGGCTAACTATTCAGTATAGGCTTCAGCAGGTGATGGGACAAAACAAGAAAACCAGATCAGAGGTGGGACCGTCGGGGACCATTTAGTGGACTTCGCCCCTGCGTAGGTTTTTCTTTGTGTATTTGCAACTATTTACCCCTACATGGGCTTGCTTTAGTTGTATCTTAGTACTTCTTTTAAATGACCCCTGCGTAGGCCTTTTTTGTTATACCTCTTATTTATTCCCAAATTAACCTTGTTTGTTTTCACTTTTTAAACCTCTTCTTTATATGCAAAATTTGTTTTGGGGTAACAAAATGGTTTAATTCTACTCATACAACTTTCAAATATGCTAGGTCTACCCTTGGCACAAAAGGCGCCCCTACTTGTTTAGAACGCGCGATACCGCTTGTTTGCTTTAACTGTTTATGTGATATATTGCTTTGAATGAGGACATTCTAGCCCATCCTTTTTCGAAAATTTTCCAAAAATCTTAACAAATACAATAAGCAATCCACTATCTCAATATTTGAAAAAAAAATTCTTTTAGTCTTGAGTTTCTCAGTGAAAACTAAATTTGACTACCAAATCCTAAAACCATACTCTATCATCGCAGGAAAGGTTAAATTGCCGCTAAGATGGACATAAACCAGAATACTGAGCTTGAACTAACTGAGGAAGAACTGATGTTGAAACTACACCAGATCAACCAAGAGATCCAAGAGGTCGAAGAAAGGACTATGGAAGTAGAATTCACCACTGCAGTCGCATTAGCTAAAAGTGTTGCGATGGACATGGAGATTGCGTCCAGAAAGATAAGATTGGCTATAGTGGGATAGCTAGGATATTGAAGAAGAAAGAGAACACAACACTAGAGATTCAGAGGCTACACGAAAAATACCCTTTCCTTGATGAATAGGTTAATATCACTGTTCCCGAAGACATTAAACCCGAAGTTTTTGAAAGAAAACCCAAGGAAGAAGTTGGTGACAAGACTCCTTTTTTAGGACGATTGAAAGAAGGGGACGAAAAATCACCCTCCAAGCATATTGTCAAAACCATAACGTGGGGGCAAAAGTCGTTTCATGTGCTCTCATTTATGAAACTCTTGAGGCCTTAGGCATCCTGAATCCCCTCGAGGGGACCACTTCCAAGGTTGAACCTGAAGACGCACGTAAGACATGTGCTTATCACCAAGACCAAAAAGGGTATACCATAGATGAATGTATGGAGCTAAGGACTGTGATCCATGACCTGATCAGCATCCAGAAAATTAGCTATTTATGGGGTGCCCACACTATCCTTACTTGTGACCATTTAGAGACTAGTATGCCGGTCACTGAGCGTACTTTATTTCACTGTCACTACTTCACACCTTTTGAAGATTCGCGGTGGAGTATCTACCATAAGTTGGTTCGAGGTGAGATCCTGATCCCTACCAAAAAGAAGGCAAGAGTGGTCTCTGCCCTTGGAGGTGAAATCTTTGAAGCTTGCCCTTATCACGGCTCTAGGGATCACAACATTGAAAAGTGCCTCGTATTCTGTTTTGATGTGGAGTCACTGATAAATAAAGGAAGGATCCAAGTTAAGTATCCTCTTCGTTATCGTTGAAGATGCAGACAAGAGAAACTTTGATTGTTCGGAAGAAGAAACCTTGACAAAGGCACAACTTATGTCTTAAGAGTTTTATTGTATGTTTTTAGTTTCCTTGTTATCGAGAAACAAATGAAAATAAAATCATCCTTGTATTCGAACTACGTAAGGCCTGATTTCTATTTTGGAGATACGTAGGCAGCCTTTCAGGGTCTGACTCCTATCCTTTTAAAATTTTCTTTTCCCCCTTTCATTCCACAAGGAAACATTAAAATTACATCAACAGATGCCGGGAGATGCAACAAGAAAACCTTAGCTCAACGCAAGTCAACCTTCCTGATTCACAAGCCTTGAAATCAAATAAGCAAATTCTTACTTATTTAAATCAGTCCCCGTTACTCATGGGTTAACATGTCCTCAAACAAAACAACTCTTATGTGTTTATATGCCTTCTATGTGATATTTGCATCATGTTGTCATGAATTAAGACTAACATAATTGCCTTTGAGTTGTTTTTCTTCTACAGGTACTTAAACTGATTTGTGTCAATAAGTTGGCTGAACATTCTTATTTTACAAGATCAATTGCCCCCAAAGATTCCTTTCGCAAGAATTCTCGAAAAGGAAAAGCAATAACAGGTGACAATATTGACGAGATTGGCCTAACTGAGGTTGTCATAGCTCATCCCTCTGCCACTGAACAAAATGAATTGATTATGCAATTGATGCAACAAATTGCAGATTTAAAGGTTGAGATGCAAAGGAAACAAGATTTACCGAATCTAGTTTTCGTTGTCAACCCTCCAGGCGAGGGAAGGCCTCCACTCTATTTCCCTCCTCCGTATTCAAGTACGGAACATGTCCAAAACCCATCCTCTAACCTCGCTCAAAATCCCCCCATCATTGATCTAACTGTTGCAAATCCCCATCACACCTCCGCTTCCTACCAAGCGCCACCTTACCCTCAAAATACCAACCTTCAAACCTCCCTTCCTCCTCGAAATTCTAACCCGCAAGCTTTCCCTCCCCCTCAAAACCAAAATGTTAACAATTGGCAAACCTTTTTCCATCACCTAAATCAACATAATAACCCTCAGACATTCCCTCAAAATTACCAAGCCCCTTAAAATACCCAAAATCCCTCCATTGCTCCACCCTTGCCTCAAACGACTACTTTCCAAATTTCAATCCCAAATGAACTATAACACCCTGACTTTTCTTAACGTCTAAATTAATTCGTACATTCGTGGAAAGAGAAAGAGAAAGAGGGTGAGTAATAAATTAAAAATGATGTGGTATGCCATATTTTAAGTGTTCAAGTATTGTATCTCAAGTTTTGAAGTAAGGTAAGTCGCAAAATAAAAGTGGGCGAAAGTTATCGTAGGTTCCTTTTTAAAGATTTCTCTGAAATTTGGGTCAAATGTTTCAGAAATTTTCTCCCAATATCTAACGAGTTATGGGTCCCACAACCCATTAAATCGAAGGTCTACGAGTCTAGTTTCCAATGCATCAAACTGTTTGTTCATACGACTTCAGAATAGAGAGATATTCACGTTTTTACGAGACTGCAGAAGCAGGCACGTGAGGTGGGTCCCCTAAGTCGGTGGAAGCTAATAACATAGCATCTTCTTCATTTTTCTTTATTTCAAATCGTGAGAAACCCACGAAAATCAGAGAAATACTCTTCAAATCATCATTGTTTGTTCATGATCTCTTCTTGGGCTTTTATAAAAAATTACCCTACGTCGCGAGCTCGGTTTTTTGGTATAATTTTCACGGTGAATTGAGCGGTGTAGCTTCGTGGAGGTTATGGCAGCAAGGTTTTTTTTCATTGGAGTGACTGTATTCAAGTGTTTTGGTCATTTAAAGAAAGGTAGGAATCACCTTTTATCAGTTTACGGATACCTTATGTTTTGGATTGTAGTTTACGATAGGAATCCGTATCGATTGTCGAATTGTCATAGTAATTTTTATCCTTAACTATTGATTGATTTTACCTTTTTCTTTAGTGTTGTAGTGGTGTGGACAGAGGTGTTTTCCGCATAAATTATAAAGGAAAAGGTATGTTAAGGCTACTCCCTTCGTTCAACATGTTTCTTTAGAGCTTGGGAGTGACATAATAGAGTAGTTAATGTTAGTTATGTTGTATATGCAATTATGAGTGGTTGGCTGATTGAGTGGTTATAAACCCTCATTTTAGGGACTCATAATCTGTTCAGAACAACCCTAAGTTAGGAACGACTTGGACATTACTCATATATATTGTTTATATCTAAGTTGCTCGCCTTCGGCCTATTTAATTGTTTGTTGTCGCCCTTGGGGCTATTATGGTTAGCTGTTGAGGTATGAACTGCCTATGGGGGCTATGCCGTTGTCTAATAGGAATATGTTATTGCCAAAGAGGGCTATGTGTTTCCCACGGGAATATTTTGATGCCAAAGAGTGTTATGTATTGCCTACGGGGCTATTGTGATGCCAAAGAAGGCTATGTATTGCCTACAGGGCTATGTGATGCAAAAGAGGGTTACGTGCTGCACACAGAGCTATGATGATTCCTAAGAGGGCTATGCGTTGCCTACGGGGCTATATTTTTTCCAAAAAGGGCTATGTGACTTCTTACAAAGACAAAGGACTACCGATAAGGTTATGTAGATTGATTTGGCACCTTTTGGGCTTATGGGGGCCTAAGTAGGTGGTATGTTGCTTGTACCTACCGGGCTTATGGGTGCTTGGTTAGGTTGATGTTTGATCATTATTGTATTTTAATAGATTCAGTAGTAGGTTGACATGCTTATCTAAGTTTGAGTTCCTTACCTGATTGCTTCTGATATATTATGATACTTGCTCATTTAGTCTATAGCCCTTCATACTCTGTACATTATTTTTATTGACGCCCCATTGCCTAGGGTTGCTGCATTCATGCATGCATGTCTTGATAGACGACCGAGTAGCCCTCCTCAGTAGCAGGATTGACTTCTAACCGGTTGGTTAGCCCCTTTCCTCCGGAGCTGCCAGAGTTTGGAGGTTTTTTAGCCTTTGTTGTGTATATTTTTATAGGTAGGCTGGGGCTCTGTCCCACAAATCTTTACTACTCTTTGAGGCTTGCAGATTAGTGTGTGGGGGTGTAGAGCTAGGTTATGGCGATGCTAGCCTAGTTTTGTTGGTTTGCTAAAGCTTGTGAGTTGTTTGATGTTTTGTCTTTGATTATACCTGCTTCCAGTTTTTGTATAGATTTCATGGTGGCCTCGACGACCCAGTCAGGACTGCTATGCTAGTTGGCTATTTCTCTATATGAATTCTTTGGAGTAGCTGTTTCCTATATATATATATATGTTGATAGGGGCCTTACCGGCCGAGGGCTTAACTTTAAGCCAGGATATACTCGTTTGTTTTCTTGATTGCGTGTGTCTGCCATGCGCTAGTAGCAAATGGTTCATTTGGGCCGGCTCGGGCCTGAATTTTGGCATTAGGAGCCAGTTTCCCCCCTTGAGTTTGGGGTGTGACAAAGTTGGTTTCAGAGCAACGTCGTATCCTAGGGAGTCTGTAAGCTGTGTCTAGTAGAGTCTTGTTTATAAATATGTTGTGCACCACATTCGTTAAGCAAGAAGCTACCGAGCATGTTAGAATGACTATCCTTCTTTTGCTCACCTTGTGCTATAGAGCGGTGTCTTAAGGGTTGATGTTTCTTGCTTATAATTGATACTTGTATGCAGATAGAGATGGCTGACGCTAGACAGACCAGAGCTAGCCAGGGTCTAGATACACCTGTAGGCGAGGGTACCAGCAAGGTACCATAGCTGGAGGTAGCCCATTGTGAGACCCATGGGGAGACATCTTCTCAGGCCCCTATAAATTCTCCACCGCTTCAGAAGCCTCCAAGGGCTACAGGACTTCTGGCTCCACCAACTGTACCACCTCTAGTTCCTCCTATTCCATCTGATCAAGATTTAAAGAGTGTAGTATATATGCTATCACAATTAGTAGTTGCACATCGCTAACCAGTTGTGCCAGATGTTGTCGGACCTTCTGAAGGGACCCGAAAGTTTGAGAGTTCGTGAATTTCTTGCCTTGAATCCTCCACAGTTCACAGGGACAAATCGGAGAGAGGACCCTCAACACTTTGTTGATCAACTTCATAGCATCTTCAGAGTCATGCATGCCTCTGCAACTGAGTCAGTTGAGTTAGCAACATTTCGATTGCGTGATGGTGCAGTATTTTGGTACAAAAGTTGGGAGAGATCTAGGGGAAAAGATGCATCTCTACCCACTTGGGATAACTTTACAGAAGCTTTCATAGATCACTATTTGGCTCGAGAGATTTGGGATGGTCGGGTGGACCAGTTTCAGAACCTCCGACAGGGTAAAATGAGTGTCCAAGAGTACGGGCTGAGATTTGATTCATTGGCTAGATATGCACCAGTATTTATTAATACAATGCATGGCAGGATGCGTTGATTTGTTGGAGGGCTTGACTCAGACTATATCTACACTTGTTCTACCGCTGTACGAAATGATAATATGGATATATCATGAATTCAGGACTTTGCACAAGGCATAGAGGATCGCCGACATCTACAGTATATTAGTGAGAGGGTCGAGAGAGAGACAGAAGAGGGCTAAGTCCGCTGGTTCACAGGGAGATTCTCACGGTGGTCCCAGACCCCAACATTCTATTAGGCCACCTAGAGCTCCACCACAGCAGTTCCAGGGTAGTATATTTGATCGTCAGGGACAGTCAGGCCCAGGTAAGGGTTCACGAGCATTAGGCTCTTAGCAGCAGAGGGGTTTAGACCAGGCTAGGAAATCCCCGCCACGTTACGCTACTTGTGGTAGGATGCATTTCGGGAGGTGCAGACATGGTTCCACAGGTTGTTATTCTTGTGCACAGGAGGGGCATGGGTGGAGAAATTGTCCTACCATAGGTCAGGGTGGTATAGGTCAGTCGACCAGTTCACCAGTAGGTTCCTGCTCATTCGCACAGTCTATAGGGTATGGACCCCAGACTTCAGCACGTAGAGGTAGAGACGGAGGCAGAGAGGGAGCATCTAGTTCTGGTAGTGGACAGAACCGTACATATTCATTAATCGAATGACAAGACTCAGAGTCATCACCAGATATTTTGACAAGTACATTGATTTTTTGCTCCCATTATGTTTATGCTTAGATATATCCTGGATATACTCTGTCTTTTGCTACTCCATTTATTGCGGGGAAGTTATGTATAGTAGCAGAGTCATTAGATCGACCCTTTATTGTACCTACATTAGTTAGTGAGTCTATTATTTCCAGGAGAGTCTACCGAGGTTGCCCGATAGAAATTGTCGACCGTCAGACCTCTGTAGACCTGGTAGAGTTAAAGATGGTTGATTTTGACGTCATTATGGGTATGGAATGGTTAGCATCTTATTATGATAATGTTGAGTGTCAGAGAAAGATTGTTAGATTCCACTTTCCAGAAAAGGCAGTTCTGGAATGGAAAGGCGATACATCAATGCCAAAAGGTAGGTTTATTTCCTATCTTAAGGCGAGGAGGATGATCACTAGGGGTTGTATTTATCATCTTGTTCGCGTTCATGATATAGATACAGAACCACCAATCTTCAATCTATTCCGGTAGTTAATGAGTTTCTAGATGTATTTCGAGATGAGCTCCCTGGTATCCCTCCAGAATGAGAAATTAATTTTGCTATCGATATGCTACCAGGTACACAACCCATATCTATCCCTTCTTATAGAATGGCTCCTACTGAGCTAAAGGAGTTGAAGGATCAGCTGAAAGACTTGTTAGATAAAGGCTTTATCAGGCCTAGTGCTTCACCATGGGGTGCGCCAGTGTTATTCGTGAGGAAGTAAGATGGCTCACTAAGAATGTGTATCGATTATCGACAACTGAATAAGGCGACTATAAAGAATAAGTATCCCCTTCCGAGGATCGATGATTTATTTGATTAGTTACAAGGTGCTGAGTGTTTCTCAAAGATTGACTTAAGATCAGGGTACCACCAGATACGAGTTCGGGAGAAAGACGTTCCAAAGACAACTTTTAGAACCAGATATGGACACTTTGAGTTCTTGGTAATGTCTTTTGGATTAACTAATGCCCCAGTAGTGTTCATGGACCTGATAAATAGTATATTCAGGCCGTATCTAGACTTGTTTGTGATTGTATTTATTAGTGATATTTTGGTGTATTCATGTTCAAAACCTGAGCATGCAAATCATTTGCGAGCATCCTTCAAGTTCTTCGAGAACAGGAACTTTATGCAAAGTTCTCCAAGTGTGAGTTCTGGTTGAGCTCTGTGGCTTTCCTAGGGCGCATTGTATCAGATACATGCATTGCGGTTGATACTCAAAAGATTGAGTCCGTAAAGACTTGGCCTAGACCCATGACTCCGATTGAGGTTCGTAGTTTCTTAGGGTTAGATGGGTACTACAGAAGGTTTGTAGAGGGGTTTTCTTCACTTTTAGCACCATTAACAAAGCTGACTCAAAAAGCAACTAAGTTCCAATGGAATGAGGCTTGCGAGTATAATTTCCAGGAGCTTAAGGACAGGTTGACATCCACACCAGTTCTAACATTGCCAGAGGGTTCAGAAGGCTATGCGGTGTACTGTGATGCTTATGGTGTTGGGCTGGGATGGTTTCTAATGCAACATGGTAAGGTTATTACATATGCTTCAAGACAGTTGAAAAAGGACGAAAAGAACTATTCGACCCACGATTTAGAGTTGGCTGCAGTTGTGCATGCATTAAAGATTCGGAGACACTATTTATATGGCATTCATCTTGACATCTTCACAAATCATAAATTCCTTCAATATATATTTAAACAAAAGGAGTTAAATCTGTGACAATGTCGATGACTTGAGTTACTGAAAGAATACGACTTGGATATTTTATATCATCCAGGAAGGCGAATGTGGTAGCCAATATCCTCAGTTGAAGATCTATTGGTAGTTTATCCTATTTAGGTGTTGAGAAGCGTGAGCTAGCGTGAGAGCTTCATCAGTTAGATAGCTTGAGAGTCAGATTATTAGAGGCAGAAGATAGTGGGGTAACAATTCAGGACACAACCGTATCATCTCTAGTTGTAGAAATGACATCACGGCAACAAGAAGATACTAACTTAGAGAAGCTTAGAGCCAAGGCTTAGAATCAACAGACTTTAGCATTTGATATAGCAGGAGATGGAGTCCATAGAAGTAGCGGTCGATTGTGTGTTCCGAATGTTGTAGGGCTTCGATATCGAATTATGGAAGAGACATATCATTCCCGTTATTCTATTCACCTTGGTTCGACGAAGATGTACCATGATATTAAGGAGATATATTGGTGGCACGGGATGAAAAAGGACATTGCTGAGTTTGTTGTACAGTGTCCTAACTGGCAACAGGTGAAGGTTGAGCACCGAAAGCCTGCTAGGCTAGTTCAGGAGATAGCCATTCCTTTGTGGAAGTGGGAAGTAATTAATATGGATTTTATTACTGGGTTACCTCGATCGTGTCGCAAGTTTAACTCTATTTGGGTAATTTTTGATAGACTAACAAAATCATCCCACTTTTTACCAGTCAGGGCTACTTTTATAGCCGAAGACTATGCAGGGCTCTGTATTAGAGAGATTGTTAGGCTATACGGTGTCCCCGTATCTATTATCTCTGATATAGGAACACAATTTACCGCCAACTTCTGGAAGTCCTTCTAGAAAGAACTGGGAACACAGGTTAATCTTAATACAAACTTTCACCCTCAGACAAATGTCCAGGCTGAGCGTACAATTTTGACACTCGAAGATATGTTACGAGCATGCGCGTTAGACTTCAAGGGAAGTTGGGATGACTACTTGCCTCTTATTGAGTTCACATACAATAATAGTTATCATTCCAACATTGGGATGGCACCTTATGAGGCTTTGTATGAGCGAAAATATAGGTCCTCCATTAGATGGTTCGAGGTAGGTGAGTCAGGGTTGATTGGACCCGACTTAGTACAATAGACAATGGAGCAGGTTAAGCTCATTCGGGAGAGGTTGCTAACATCTCAAAGCCGACAAAAGTCATACTCAGATGTGTGACAAAGGGACTTAGAATTTTGTGTCGATGACTGGGTATTCTTCAAAGTCTCGCCTATGAAGGGTGTTATGAGATTTGGCAAAAAGGGCAAGATTAGTCCAAGATTTATTAGGCCATATCGGATCTTTCAAAGGGTAGGACGAGTGGCTTATGAGTTAGAATTGCCTTCGGGGCTAGAATCTGTTCATCCAGTTTTCCATATATCAATGCTACGGAAGTGCGTAGGAGACCCTTATCGGGTTGTCCCAATTGAGGATGTTCAGATCACAGAGGATTTGTCCTACGAGGAAACTCCAATTGCCATATTAGATTGACAGGTCCATAAACTGAGGACCAAAGAGGTGGCTTCGGTTAAAGTATCGTGGAGAAACAAGAATAGAGAAGAGGTGACCTGGGAAGCTGAGGAAGAAATGAGGTCCAAATATCCTCACTTTTTTCATACCCCAGGGTGATGGCATATCAGTTTATATTGGTGTAGTAGCATAAGATACCTGTAAATTTTTTATATAATTGCTTCTTATTATGGTTGTTGTTGTTATATTTTTGCTCGCACTGTTATTGCGGAGCTATATTGCTTAGCTATTTATGTCATCCTGTGAGACGCCTAGGTTAAAAATTTATGCGTTTCAGGTTCTGGATAGTCACATTCACAAAGAATACTATGTCTAAACTTTAGCAACTCCTAAGGACATAACAGTGTGACTCAGATTTTTCATTCTAGGACGAATGTTTCTAAGGGGGGAAGGATGTAACACCTCGACTTTTCTAAACGTCTAAATAAATTTGTATATTTGTCGAAAGACAAAGAGGGTGAGTAATAAATTAAAAATGATGTGGTGTGTCATATTTTAAGTGTTCAAGGGTTGTATCTCAAGTTTTGAAGTAAGGTAAGTCGCAAAATAAAAGTGGGCGAAAGTTATCGTAAGTTCCTTTTTAAAGATTTCTCTGAAATTTGGGTCAAATATTTCGGAAGTTTTCTCACAATATATAACTAGTTATGGGTCCGACACCCATTAAATCGAAGCTCTACGAGTCTAGTTTCCAACGCATCAAACAGTTTATTTATACAACTTCATAATAAAGAGATATTCACATTTTTGCGAGACTGCGCAAGTAGGCACGTGAGGTGGGCCCCCTAAGTCGGTGGAAGCTAATTAGATAGCATCTTCTTCATTTTTCTTCATTCCAAATCGTGAGAAACCCACGCAAATCAGAGAAATACTCCTCAAATCATCCTTGTGTGTTCAGGATCTCTTCTTGGTCTTTTGTCAAAAATTGCCCGACGTCGCGAGATCGTCGTTTTGGTATAATTTTCAAGGTGAATTGAGCGGTGTAGCTCTGTGGAGGTTATGTCAGCAGGGTTTTTTTTTCCAGTGGAGTGACTGTATTCTAGTGTTTTGGTCATTTAAAGAAAGGTAGGAATCACCTTTTATCAGTTTACAGATACCTTAGGTTTTGGATTGTAGTTTACAATAGGAATCCGTATCGATTGTCGAATTGTCGTAGTAATTTTTGTCCTTAATTACTGATTGATTTTACCTTTTTCTTTAGTATTGTAGTTCTGTGGACAGAGCTGTTTTCAGCATAAATTATAAAGGAAAAGGTATGTTAAGGCTACTCCCTTCGTTTGGCATGTTTCCTTAGAGCTTGGGAGTGATATAACAGAGTAGTTAATGTTAGTTACGTTGTAGATGTAATTATGAGTGGTTGGCTAATTGAGTGGTTATAAACCCTCATTTTAGGGACTCGTAATCTATTCAGAACAACCCTAAGTTAGGAACGACTTGGACATTACTCATATATATTGTTTATAACTAAGTTGCTCGCCTTCAACCTTTTTAATTATTTGTTGTCGCCCTTGGGCTATTGTGGTTAGCTCTTGAGCTATGAACTGCTTATGGGGGCTATGATGTTGTCCAATAGGACTATGTTATTGCCAAAGAGGGCTATGTGTTGCCCACGGGGCTATATTGATGCCAAAGAGTGTTATGTTTTGCCTACGGGGCTATTCTGACGCCAAAGAAGGCTATGTATTGCCTACAAGGCTATGTGATGCAAAAGAGGGCTACGTGCTGCCCACAGAGTTATGATGTTGCCTAAGAGGGCTATGCGCTGCCTACGGGGCTATATCTTTGCCAAAAAGGGCTATGTGACTTCTTACAAAGACAAGTGACTACCAATAAGGTTATGTAGATTGATTTGGCACATTCTGGGCTTATGGGGGCCTAAGTAGGTGGATGTTGTTTGTACCTACTGGGCTTATTGGGGCTTGGTTAGGTTGATGTTTGATTATTATTATATTTTATTAGATTCAGTAGTGGGTTGGCATGCTTATATAAATTTGATTTCCTTACTTGATTGCTTTTGGTATATTATGATACTTGTTCATTTAGTCTACAACCTTTCATACTCTACCCATTTCCTGGGGGCGCTGCATTCATGCATGCAAGTTCTGATAGATGACAGAGTAGATCTCCTAAGTAGCAGGATTGACTTCTATCCGATTACCTAGCCCTTTTCCTTCGGAGCTGCTAGAGTTTGGAGGTTTGTTAGTTTTTATTGTGTATATTTTTATGGGTAGGCTGAGGCCCTATCCCGCCAATCTTTACTACTCTTTGAGGCTTTCAGATTAGTGTGTGGGGTGTAGAGCTAGGTTATGGCCATGCTGGCCTAGTTTTGTTGGTTTACTAAAGCTTGTGAGTTATTTGATGTATTGTCTTGATACATACCTGCTTCCAGTTTTTGTATAGATATCATGGTGGCCTCGACGGCCCAGTCAGGACTTTTGTGCTAGTTGGCTATTTCTTTATATGAATTCTTGAAAGTAGTTGTTTCTTATATATATATATATATATATATATATATATGTTGACAGGGCCTTACCGGCCGAGGGCTTAGTTTTAAGCCGGGATAATCAGCGGCGAGGGATAATTAGCGGCGAGGGAAATCACTTGGCGTAACGTTGAATCATTCAACGGTACAAATTAATATCGCTGAATGAGCAACAACTGGACAGTTTTTAAAGGCCAATAGTTTCAAAAATGGAAAAATGTTCACTTTCCACTCAATTTCTACTGTCGAAAAACCGCACTTAGTAAGTAACTTTCATTATCGCTACACTCCTGGTATTTTAGTTGTCGATTAGTGCTAAAGCGTGGGATTACATTGCTTCCTAGCATTTCAACATAGTTCAAGCAGCATAAAAGGTTGGTTTCTCCCAAATCCTGAAACTACTAACATTTTGTTCTCTTATTAAATTAAAATTGGTTGGGTTGACATGTGCTAGGCCTCTCTCTGATAAACCTATCTTGTCTAAATGCCAGATTCGATCTGAGAATCGTGCCTAATTGATCTCGATTTTTGAAATCCCTCTTTGCCTGTGCATGAAATGATCTAAGCTTTGGGTGGATGAATGTCATGGGTCTTAATTTAATTTCACTATTGCAAATGTTAATTGTATTCTGGGAATTTGCGAGGTTGAGTTCGAATTGAAGGAAGGCACGTCAGGTTGTTTAGCGAACTGGGTCGGGTTCGTCAAACAACTAGGCGGCTTGCTTAAAGTTACTTGTATCACCCTCTGTCTGCATTCCTGAATCTTTATTGCATTGTAACTTTCAGCGAACGAACCTTTGATCGCCGATAGTAGTCGGCGATTCGCGAATGGAACTTTCTCATCGCCGACTAGCGAAAGCTATTAGGGCAAAATCGTAGGCGAACTCAACCCGATTCGCTCAAGAGATTTGGCGATTCACCGATGAGTTCGACGCATCTGTCTGCCACTAAAGGTCTGCACCACTGATTTACTTATTTCTAACTTACTCCTTATTGACTGCAGACATGGCCAGACCCAAAGTTACAAGAAGCAGCAAGTCAACTCAAAGCAAGAAAACAAGGGAAACAATCAACAATGATGCAGCTGCATCCAAAAGCAATGTTACGAAACTTTCTAGTGCGAGCAAAAAAAAGCAAGGGAAAGGACAAAATCGTTGAGCTATCAGATGCAAGCTCCAATAGCATGGATTTTTACACCAATGACCCAACAACATACGATAGTGAGAGTATGAGTTCAGATGAAGACGAACTGATAGAGGCATAGAGGATTGAGCTACAATCCAAACATTTTAATGACCCATTGTGGATCAAAAATCCTCGATCCACTGCTCAGACTCCTCCAGCTCCGGAACAAGAAATAATACTGGCACCACCAGTACAAGCCCCCCCACCTAGATCATTGAATAGATTAAAGTCTGATGGACTAAGAACAATCATTGAAGAAAAACGACTGTCCATAAATGAGGTGATCGATAGGTATCCAAGCTTGGTCAGAGAGTTTCAAGTTTTCACAAAACCACGTGGTTCTTATATTCCAAGCTTGGTCAGAGAGTTTTATAGTGCATACAGTGCATTGGTACCTCAGCGGAAGAGAGTAGTCACGTCTTTCAAAGCAGTTGATTATGTGGTGGTCAGAGGAAGGAAGGTAGCTTGTGACAGTGAGGCTATTAACATAGCCTTGGGTATGTCCAATAAGATTAATGATCACTGTCAGCACTTGATCAGAATAAAGCAGCTGGATGAAATGAAACAGTGGTTGGTCCCACTAATCTCAGATAACAATACTCTGAAATGGCTAGCAGAAGGAATCCCAATCGACAAGAAAGATCTGAACGTAGCTACAAGATACTGGTTCGGGTTTATCAACAGCTCCATTATGCCATCACAGAATGAATCAATTCTTCACCTCGCTAAAGCAGCATGTCTTGGGTGCATCATAGAGAAAACAAGGATAAATCTGGGAACGATTATTGCTTCTGAAATCCATATGCATGCCAAGCAAAGCCAAACATCTCTCCCTTTTCCAGTATTAATTACTGCATTGTGCAGAAATGCCCGAGTACCTATGGATGCCAAGAAGGATGTAGAAGTGATGCCCACAACCTCGACTAATATTCGAAAGATCGAGGCTGAATATCTTAAGGATCAAGCAGAAAAGAAGCAGACTGAAGTGGCGACCACTAGATCTACACCTACAGAAGCACTTCTGCTCACTCCAGCTCTTGGACCTTCAGGTATATCCATTACCACTGCTACTTCCACTGATACTCTAGGTTCCTCTGCTGTTGTTTCCAGGCCCCCACTCACCCACACTTCCCTACTTTGGATGGGACAAATGGCCCTTTCTACCGATCGTCGGGCTACTTGTTTAAAAGCCACTAAAGCTGCCATTGCTGAGCTGCGAGAATATGTGAATCACATGAAGGCCACTGATGTTTCCATGGTTTTTAGGACAGTGGAAATTCCAGCCATGCATGAGAGGCCTCAGACTACTACTGGATATGGGGATAGAGCGGAGTAGACAAAAGATTTTGGAGTAGAAGCAGAGACTGATGAAGAGATGTTCGAGGGAGATGCATCAAACGACATAGCAGAGACTGAGGAAATCATGATAGATACTTCTGTGCAGGCTTCTTTGGCCAAAGCTCCCGCTGCGAGATTCAGTGGGACCTATTCTTTTGGAAGTTAGCCAGGATCCCCTCTTTACCTCTCTCTCTGTTTTTCTTTATCTGACCTTTTGGATACTTATTACTTGCATTTGAGGACATACGCTTTTATTTGTGGTGGGGTGAGGCCCACCTTTTTGTGTTATTTGGATATTTAGGCTGTCTATTTTAATTTGTGTTTTAGATACTGCTTTTTTGTGGGTGTTTGAGCTTATGGCTCCTGTTGTTTTAATTGCAAAAACATTTTGATCCTTCGAAAAAAAATTTGCCACCTCTTGTGTTGAAAGTGGCTGTTCTTTTGCAAAAAAATTGAGTCTTAGTTTCGATCAATACCGATGACTTGAATAGTGCTCTCAATTGAACAAACATGAATGCATGGCTACGACGAGGCCAAATGAAGTTACATAGACAATATGTGCACTCTTTGCATCTCGTTGTGACTAGCCATTTATCGAATTGATTTTCTTGTGAGGACCGTTGCACGCTAGCGAACTTGTCTAGTCTTGTTTGACTGAAGTATCGATGCCTTGTGTGATTACCTTACTTTGAACCTTGCATGAATAAACCTAGAATTTGCCCTGTTAGTCTGATTGATTTAGAAAGGTTTACTCTTGAGATGATCTTAGGCAATTTTAAAGAGTATGGGCCAATTTAACATATACCTCTTTTTGTGGCCTACCTGTGAGCGTGTGAATTCTCTTGAACACCCTTTGAGCCTTACCTTTCTTTGGAAGAGCCTTGATAAACCCTAGACCTTACTTGATCCACTACCTATAATCCTCTTGATTTGTTGTTTAGTGAATAGCCAACTTAGGACAGAAGTCTAAGTTGGGGGTATGGTGAAAAGGAAAAGGAAAAGTCAAGAAGTGCAAGAAAGTCTCCTGAACCTATTGTATTGCAAAAAAAACTTGAAACCCTCCATATAAAAAAAAAAGGAAAAGAAAGAGAAAAGAAAATAAAGTAAAAGAAAGTTGTGGAATAAAAGTGCAAAAGAAACTGGGTTTCCAAGCAATACATGGAGAATGAATAATAGGATGACTTATGAGCACTAGAAGAAGAATTGAGAAAGGTAGGGAAGAGGATGTTTTGAGAACATCACATCTTACGAGGATGAAAGTCACTGAGCCTAAATGACCATACCTTTGAACTTAGCCCCATTACAAGCCTTAGAAAGACCTTTTTGATCTTGAGTAAGCCGAATCAAAAGTCAATTGGAAAATAAGGGCAAACCTATGGGTAAAAACATGCATTGTGTTCCTCTTTTTGAGTGTGAGTGTTGTATCTGATTCCTGATCTTAAATTGACTTATACATGTGTGTGAATATGGAATCATTCTTTGTGCGAGGGCATTTAGATATTTTTGTTGAGCTTGAACTTGTACTAGTAGCAAGTATTGTGAGCATGAGAATCTTTGGTGATGGTGTGTCACAATTTGAATCTTTGAGTACACAATTGATCCTTGCATAAGTAAATTGAGTCTTGTTGTGTGCATTCACGGCTGGACTTGAGTTTGCTTGAGGACAAACAAAAGTTTAAGTTGGGGGTGTTGATAAGTCCAAAAATTGGACTCATTTAGGGGTTTATTTTAATGGAAAGAGTGTCCTTGAATGCTTGTTTTATCTCAATACCTGATTAAAATGCTGAAGTTTCAGGTATTTGAAGTTTTAGTGGAAGCATGGACACTTAGGCGCAAAACGAAGCAAATAGGGTTGAAAAGAACAAGAAATGGAATCCTGCGGATCACCGATTTTAACTTGGCGAGTCGCCGAAACGACATGAACCACCTTCGTTCCAGTACGCGAAGCCTTGAAGGAAGTGGATCAAAAGGCGAGGAAAGGAGCAGTTGGCGAGTCGCTGATCAGTTCCGTGAAGCAGTACTGTACCACCCAATGATCCAGAATGCGAGGATGCTAAAGGCAAGACACTGAAGGTGATGAGCTGACCTAAAGGCGGATCGCCGAGTTCATCGGCGGTCTCGACTAATGTCGCCGAAAATCCTCTGCAGCACAATCTGTGAAAACTATAAATACTAGTTATAATTGTAGTCTTAAGGGATTTTTTTTGGAGATTTTGGAGAATTTTGGAGTGGAACTATTATTATTATTACTTTCACTTTAGAACATACTTTAGTGGTTATTTTCTCTCAAGTTTGGAGAGGGTTTTGTGGAGACTTGAAGAAAGGAGTTCTTCTTCCCCAAGTTTGGAAGTGGGTCTTCTCTATTAATTTTCCTTTTCTTAATTTAAGGTTTAATTTCTTATACCCAGTTGATTTCATTATTATGTTAGGTATAATTTCTTATTTCTTGATGTGTGGCTAAAAACCACCATTCTTGGGGTGTGATTTAGCAAATATGGGTTGATATTCTTGTTGGGTCTTGCTTGGTGATAAGTTAGATGTATTTTAATGGTGATTTCACCTAGTGGTTGTGATTTAATCTAAAGGGCTTGTAGTTTTAAATACAAAGCCACCCATGTGTTTTTTGCTTGCTCGAGAGGGAGGTCGCGAAACCAAAACCAATAGACTGATGGCCTAAGGAGTGGGTCGACATGAGGTTCAGCCCGAGAGGGTAAGCCCTAGTCCCATATCCTAAAACTCAGCTCGAGAGAGTGAGTGGGGTAAGGCGTAGGCTGGTCTTCATGCGACAAATAGGTGTCCTAGAGGAACACATTTGAAACGGGTTAAGTTGCCCGAGAGGGAACTTATTTCCATTTAAAGCTTAGCTTAGTCGCTATTATTTTGCAAATTTCCTATCGAAAGCATGTACCCAACAATTTATCTCAACTTGTATTGCGATCACATCCCAAGAACCTTTCCCCATACTTGATTTTCTTTTTTAGTTTGTTGTTTTAATACTTGTTACAAAACCCCCTTTTGATATTTGACACTTTTGTGTCGCCCCATTTAATTTACAATGTCTTTTATCGCAAATGTTTTTAACTATGGCTAACTTGAATGAAATTCTAATTGGTTATTAAATCTCAAAACCTCTCCCTTATGACACGACCCCATCCCTTGGTTGGGTTACTATATTATCGACGACTGTAGACACTCATACCTTAGGTCAGTGTTGTTGGTCAGGATAAGCATCAAGAATCTCGTAATGTATCACTAGAAAAATTTGTCACTTGTTCCAGGGAAATAGCAAGAAGTTCACCTGGAAATACACCTAGAAACTCATTGCCCACTATAATAACCCAAGTGTCGAGGTCTCATATCAATATCCTAAACTCGCTCGGAAAAAATGATAAGTACAACCATTAGCAAACATTTCCTTGCCTAAAGATTGCAAATAAACATGCCTTTTGGCATTGCACCATTTGCCTTCCATTCTCATACTACTTCCCCTGGGAAGTGAAATCTAACAGTCTTCTCTTGGTAGTCAACATCGACATAATAAGGTTTCCACCAATCCATGCCCATATCAATAACAAAGTCGAGCATCTCTAGCCCTATCACGTCTAAAGTTTTTTGATGATAAACAATCTCTACCGTAGAACCTCGATAAATCCTCTCGAGCGTTTATGAAACATAAAGCACGATTCAGATTTCATACATACTTATAAATCAATTCTATAGCACGATCTATAAATTGAAAGAAATGTAGCCAGTCCTAAATTCTATGTAGCCTCTTGATTATAAATGTGGTGCACAACACACCCATAAACAAGAATCTATAAGACACGACTTGTGGACTCCCTGGGACACGACCTGCTCTGATACCAAGTTTGTCACGCCCCAAACTAGAGAAGGCGTGACTATCACTCGACACCTTAAGCAATCAAGTTAGCCACATAAACATACCAACTGACTCAACTTAGGGCTTAGAAGGTCGGGCAGCATTACATCTAAAATACTATGACTGGACCCTTAAGGTCAGAACATGAATATTGGTAACTCATATAGACGAAGGTAGATAAGCCAAAGATAATAAGGTACTAGCTAGCCGACAAGGCTACTATGAAGATATACACATATACATACATATCTATACATGCCAAGCCTATATGGCTGGAAACTGGAAGCTGCAGAAAGAAACCCAGTATACTGTGTCCACAATAGCCTCTATGAGTGACATAAGCACTGGTCGGGACAAGGCCCTGTTTATACCCAAACTGTACAATAAAAGTAACAAACATCCTATGAAAGCTCCAGGAAGAAGTGGAGCTTACCAACTCACAACTGAACCCCAAATCCTAACAGAAGGGTCAATCAGAATCCCTACCTGGACATGCACGCATGAAACAAAAATGCGTCCCCAGGAAATGGGACGTTAGTATGAATAAAAATGTACTGGTATGTAAGGAAGAAAATATAATAATAAAAGTTACTGAAAAAAGGGGAATAAAGATACCACCTGAAACAGAAATGGTAGCCTCCATGGCTGGCATCAAACCTTATATAAATTAAATATGCATGGTATGCTCGCATAATCGTATGTCGTGAATATATATATATATATATATATATATATATATAAATAGATGCAAATGCATGTCATACCTAACCAAGTGCTAGCAATGGTGGTGCCTTCCGGTAGCGAATCAGGATCATATTCACCAACTTGTGGCCATCTGTGTATCATACGTATAAATATAGGCAATAGGCCCCATACCTTCCGATTATAGCTCGAAAGTAGAATGCATAGCATGTAATGTCATGGATCCGTAATGCATTTGTTACCTGAATCATGTTGCCAATCTTTGCTCATTGGGACTCTTGTCCTCATAATCTTGTAATCAATTTCGTATCACATGTAAATATCTCGTGAAACTTGTATACTTGTAGATTAAACTGGAACACTTAACTTGGATTTAGAAAGGCAACTTAAACTTGAGGATGTTCATAAAGAGCTTAAAGTTCTTCACTTAGTATCTATATATGTTTCCTTAGTGGTTTGTAAAAGAAAGTATTTCAGAAAAAAACCCGTACTTTAGTAGTTTAAATCTACGATTTATATTTAAGAATTTTGGAGATCGACATTTTATTTTAAAGTTTTCAAAAATATAAATTAGCAAGGAAGGAGGACCGATTTCAAATTCATATTGTTCATCTCTAATCTTTTTAAGTTACTACACCTAAAGAAGAATAAGAATATGTACATATGGACTTATAGTCAAGAGAATCAACAAAAATGACATAAAGACGCCAAATACCCTATTAACCGAACGAGTGGAAT
Organism: Solanum stenotomum; assembly: GCF_019186545.1. Lineage (NCBI taxonomy): Eukaryota > Viridiplantae > Streptophyta > Magnoliopsida > Solanales > Solanaceae > Solanum > Solanum stenotomum. The sequence goes on from NC_064287.1 coordinate 15,207,791, forward strand.
AAAAACATAATGGAGTCACAAAAATACACCAGCTGCAATATCAATGCCTTTCACCAAAGGTCTTTCTAGTAATAGAGTAGTAAAACAATATTTGACGATTTAGGATTCCAAAATTCGTGCTCAAAGGAAGTATAATGCTTAGCCTTAACATACCTCGATTTTGGGTCTTGTTGTATCAATATGGATTGTACCCCCTTCCTTACAGTATGTAGTCTACAAAAAATCATGTCACACAACCATTACAGGCAGAATATTAACACGTCAGGATCAAAGTAGCAATTTAGAGCTCACTAGCAGAGTGATTAGCTCGCCAGACCATTTTTAAATGTATGCGTCATTACCTTCTCTTCTCCAAATTACAACCTCAAATTAATGACATAACATACATTTTTGAAGTAGCTATTAACAAGTGGAGGCCTACGCAATAGTCAACAAAAACCAAATAGAGTATGCCTGCACAACAATTAAAACTCAGCGTATCGCCACACCCGTCTTTTCCAACCCAAAATAACCATAACCGAATCCTAACCACGAGTCTTCAAACCATTAAATCCATAAAAAAATATGTATAATACCGTCCTATAATTATTCAATATAACCATAATAACTTGAACTCGCTGCTTCCAATCATCATCCTATACGTTCGTCCAATAATTACATTTGGAGTCATGTCTTTCTCTTCATATGCAATAAGAGCTTAAAAGGACAAAACCTAAACTTAAACTTGACGGAGCTTCCATTACATTAACATGTCTTGTCAATAACAAACAGTCTCCTTAAATGCAAGACGTTGAACCAAGAAGAAACAATTTGAAAATTGTAATGCAATAATAAAACCAATGTTACACAAATTTATTTTACAATTAAATATCCATCTATACTTCTTCTTCTCTTCCAGACTCATATCAACAAGAACCACACACATACAAAGCATTTCCAAAAAAATTCCAGCAACAACAAAATCAGAAAATACTTCAAAATATGGAATCATCACGTAACTATCCAATTATGAGTTTTCCTGCCGTTTATTTGTGTTCTTGCTTATATAGCAAAGCTATAACTTGAACTTACTCAATAAAATGAAAAGTGAGAAATATTACCTCCAAACAACAGCAACACCACCTAAAAAATGAGACTCATTTAGCATGAAGAATCCTTCAAATCACAACCAACGAGGAGGAAAGATATAACACAATCTCTATGAACGTTCCGAGGGTGAAATGACGTTGAAATCTTGTAAATCTTTGCTTGGATGATAGGGGAACCTTTAGAGAGGATTTATGACTGTTTTATTCTTATTTTGGTAGAAAATAATGAGATAAAACGAAGGGAAATCTGATCTTATAAAGCAAAACCAACATATGGGCTAGAGGCCCACCTTCACGTGCCTACTTGTGCAGTCTCACTAAAATCTGAATATCTTCGTATGGACAACTGATTTAGTGCGTTGTAAAGTCGACTCGTAGACCTTCGATTTCATATATTGGGGTTCTTCTTAAGCTTTATAGATTGGGAGAAAAGCTTCGAGATATTTAACCCAATTTTCAGAAAATTTATCAAAGAAACTTACTCTAACTTTTGCCAACTTTTTATTTCTCAACTTGCTTGACTTCAAAACTTAACTTACGATCATTGGGAGACTATATCACGTTATAAAACATCCTTATTAGCATATAAGACACTCTTTGTATTATCCCCAAAAGTACTGGTTAACTTAACCATTCTGAACGGGTGGGGTATTAGAATAGACATTCTTTAACTTGAACTTGTTTAAGGGCATCCTTGACCCATAACGTTAGTCTAATTCTTTGATTTTTTTTACCTCCCCTTTGCAACCTTATTCTCCTGAAATGATACACCAAGTCATATAAGCCTCATACACTCATTTAATGATACATTTATTATGCGAAAGAACCACGAGGTCTCACAATGCGCTAGCTAAGGATTTTATCGAACAATTCGCCTACAATCTAGAGATCGTTCCTGATCGTTACTCTTTGGAGAAAATCAAGAAGAATTCGATCGAACATTCCAGGGAATATTCATATAGATGGAGAAAGGAGGCAGCTAGTGTTCGACCTCCTATGCATGAAAAAGAGCTCGTTGAAGTATTTGTGCGTGTTCAAGAGCCTGAATATTATGATAGGATTATGTTGCTCACTAGAGCGAAATTCACAGAGATAGTCAAGGTTGGTGAGACTATCAAGGATGGACTAAGAACAGGGAAAATTGCCCGCGTTGCTGCCTCATCTAGATCTTCGGGATTGTTGAAGAAGAAGACAGAAGATATGTTTTCTATTTCCTATGCATCTAAGGGAAAGAAACACTCTAGGAAATCTTCACCGTACAAAGTTCGTTCTTGACCTTCAGAGAGTTCATACCTGACTTATTATGTCCAGGCTGGTTATCAAACCCCTCCCCCAAATTACCAAAATGCCTCTCCTCCTAATTACCAAAATACGCTTCCTCTTGTTTACCAAACTCCACCTCTAGTGTACCAAACCCCATCTCCTCACTACCAAAATGATGCCCCTAACTGTGCAAACGTTAAGGCAAATTACCAAACTCCTCCCCGAGTTTATCAAACCCCACCTCCATATTACCAAAATTTCCCCTCTGAACTACCAAACTCCACAACCAAATTATCCAACCAATTCATATCCAAAGTATCAAGCTCCCCGTCAAAACACTCCAAATTACCTTCAAATGCCTCTTTCTCAACATGGCAATTACAATCCTTCTCGTACGAGATTTGAGAAGAAGCCCGCTAGAAATTTCACTCCACTCATTGAAAGCCGAACAAAGTTGTTTGAGTGATTGACTGCAACATGTTTTATTCATCCAATTGAGCCAAAACCTGTTGATAATAGTTCCAGATTTTATAGAACTGATCGAAGGTGTGCATATCATTCCAACAGTGTTAGGCATGATACTCAGAACTGCATCAATCTAAAGCACGAGATCCAGGTTTTGATCGTCCAGAAAGTGGTGACTCTCCAGACAGCCGTACCCAATGTAAACACTAATCCTTTGCCAAATCATGGGGGAGTCACTATCAATTTGATAGAGATGGAGGATAAGTGGTGCGTGACAAAGTCGATAGTTCCTGTTGCTCCTGATGAACTTGAAAAAGCTGTAGCCTCTCTGTGCATAAAAGAGAAGAAGGAATTTGTGATTATGACACCTGAGAAGGTTGTTCCCTTGGTGCCAAGAAAAAATCCTGCTTGAGAGAAGTTTTTGATCGAAACGGCTGCCACTCAAGGCATTCCTAGATCTAGTAGATGTTACACACCAGAAGAATTGGCCCATGGGGGACACAGAAAGACCAGTCGAAAAGGCCAATCAGTGAGGCCGAGGCGGAAGAGTTCTGGAAGAAAGTGCAACCAAAAGATTATTCAATCGTGAAGCATTTGGAGGAAATACTGACTCAAATATTTGTGTGGGCCTTGTTGAAGAGCTCACAACTACACATGCAAGCCCTCATAAAAGCTTTGGATTACACTTACGTACCCATGGGTAAAAATAGTGATAATCTGGCGGCAATGGTCAGCCAAGTAATTCGGGGGCACCGCATCAGCTTCTGTGATGAAGAGCTACCCTTTAAAGGTTCAATGCACAATAAGGCTCTTCATGTCACTATTAAGTGTCGGGACAAGATTATAAATCATGTCTTGATTGATGAGAGGTTTGGTCTCAATATTTGTCCACTCTCAACACTGAAGCAGTTAAACTTTGACTTGGGAAAGGTTCACCAGAACCAAAAAAATGGAAGAGCTTTTGATGGAGGACAAAGAGATACGTTGGGAGCAGTGAATTTGGGGATCCAGGTTGGTCCCGTAGAATTTAGTGTGGAATTTCAATTACTGGATATCAACACCAGTTACAACTTGATCATGGGAAGACCGTGGATTCATATGGCCGGGGCTGTGCCTTCCACCCTCCATCAGTTGATGAAGTTCACCTGGAACGAACATAAGTTGTTCATTTATGGTAAAGGAAGCAATACCAATGGGTATGCACCGATCGTTGATGAATTCTCCAGAGGTTGTGATTTTTACATGGTGGGATTGGTAAATGCCACCAGTGATGATTTGGCTCCACAGCCCCCTAAGCCTTATGTCTATAAATGATAGCCACAATCATTATTCGAAGCGGTTTCGAACCAATTTTCGGATTGGGGAAGCATTATCAAGGAATTTTCGAGCCTATTCAAATTCCCGCCAGAGGAATAAAGTTTGGTTTGGGGTATGTCCCTATAGGTGATGATGAAGCAGAGTTGATGAACAAGAATGCCATCGAGCATTGGCAAGGTCGATACCTCACTTGTACAAGTCATTTCCTGTGAGAGATTATGTCAATGATGGTGGTCTCAGGGAAGGAATTTGGGGCCTTTTCGAGGAAGTTGATGCAATCATCGAGGAAGAGATCGAATCCTCGGGCATCCGTGATGCTGAGCCGGAGGAGCAATTGTCAAATAAGGTATGGTATGTTACCATAACTTCCAACCTTTTATTATGTCTCTAAATCACTCAAAATTTCTATTATTAAAATGCCAACTAGTAATTACATATTAAATGCATTTTTCGATTCATTCACATGATAAAACAAGTTGTATTTATATTCCTAAATACAATATATTCACAAAATACAAATTATATAAGTATTTATAAAATTTTGAATATAAAAGAGTATTTATGTCTTTTTCTCACTGTATTTTTGCATATGATTTTTATTTTTCTATTCATACACCAATAAAGTTTTAATTACAATAACTAAATAAGGAAAATTTATTACTTTGTACAATTAGCATATGAATACTTTGAATTCAAATTGGTGTTTCTATTTATAAAACCTAAAGTATTAATATATCAAGGATACACGTATTTATAAAAAAATTAATGTATTAATAAATCAAACAAGGTAAAGTAGTACAATTTTAGCATATGAACACAACAATTTGGGAAATGGATAAACTATTGTTAAATAAAACATGAATACACCAATATAATATACATATGAATACACTGTTGTTAAATCAGAAAAAATAGAAAAACAATAGAATGTGTAGGTATCAAAGTGTGTAAGTATTCGGTTGTATAAAAGATTAAAAAAGCCAACAAAACGTCAATCTCTTTTTGGTTAAGTTTTTCCTATAATACTTGAGGCTTGGTGTTAACTTAGGTATTTATTTATAAAAATATAGTATTAATGTATCCTGCTATATTTGTATTGCCTAATCAACCTTTCAAATTGGATAGATTACTTAGGTATCCAGATAAACATGTATTCACAAACCACCATTTCAACTTGTGTTAATATTTCAATATAATTATCTATGTATATAAGTATTATACTAAATAAAAATTTGACAAACAACAAAATTCTTTCTCTATACTCTTTGTTAACAACGGTAACCTAACGGCTCCACTGAACTGAGGGTATGCCCCACACTCCATCTCATAGAGCCGCCGGGGGGTCTCTTATCGGGGCGCCGGGACAAGGAGATGGCTCCAGCAGTATAGGTGACACTCTTCACAAGGAAATATGCAATTTCGCCATGAAAAGAAAAGTATAAAATCAATATAATTTTCATGAAAAGCAAATTCTTCAATCAAAACCCTATAAAATAAGATGAGAATAGATTTCTACAAATAAAATTTTCATAAAAACGAGGAAAAAATCAATTTGAAAATACCTAATGAATTTATATCACAAAAATCACTCCTTGAATCATACAAAAGGATCTTGAATTGGAAGGAATTTGGCGGAAAAAATACAAAAAAAATTGTGATATAGGGATATTGATGAAAGAGAAGGTATTGAGGACATAATTAACTATGAATGTAATAATAACTTTCCTATTTAATATTTATTTATATTAAATATATATAAAAAAGGATTATTGGTATATAATTAACTTTGCTATTATAGTATAGTTATATCCATATAACATAAAAAAAATATAGCTATTTATTTTAAATGTATATTGATGTTTGTCATATTCTGTAGTTTTTCCTTCATTTTATGTTAGCCTAGGACACGTACATATGGCTCAAATGGGCCCCAAAGCAAAATTAGGTCCAAGTACTGGCCCAGGCGAACAGAAAACCAGACTTGGGCCCAAATCTCTTTCCTTTTATCATCCATATTTCATAGTTGTTTACTTGTTATTATTTGCTATTAATCTTAAGGCTTATAAATTCAATTCCCCCAATGAGTAACCATTTTGAGTTAACTATTTAAATTAAACAAATACTTATTTTCCACTTGACTTTAAAATAGTTATTGTATTTTACTTAAGTAAGTATCCTTATAATATTTACCCTTCTACTTAAAAATGATTTTAAGTCTTAAGTTGTTATTTCCTCAAACTTAATTAAGTATGACTATTTTTAAATACTTAGCCAAATAGTTAATTTCCGGATAACCGCAAGTAAGCGGATGTATTAGGTGACTTTAAACCCTTCCTAGAACATTAATATGAACCCCGGACCCCCTATAATATTTTCATTAGATTTTCTGTTTTTAATCTTTTGAATAAATAGTTTTCTTAATTTTACTTTAAAAATTAAGTGACGACTCTAAAACCCGTTTCTTGTTTTTAATAAAACACTTGTGATCAACTATCTTAACCTTCCTAAATCATTGAGTAATCCTACATTCCAAAGCATAATTCATGAATTCATATTTCAAATTCAAGAAAAGATTAAGAGTCAAGTTTGAGAGAGCCTTTCGAGTCTTTTTGAGAAGTCCTTTACAAACTTTTAAAACTTGTTTTAAGACTTGAACACTTAAGTATAAGGACGAGAAGAGTTGAGTTTCATTTTTCAAAATGAATATATGGGAACTAAATAATCCCAAGAGTATTTTTTTTACATTTAAAATGAGAGGAAACTTCGTTTTCCAAATGAGTTCATGAGGAGTTTTGAACACTATCTCTTTTAAGAAAACCTTTTTGAGTAATAATCTCAAAATTTAAGGATGATAAAATTTTTTTAAACATATGAGCATGTATTATATTATTGGGAGTAATATTGTGCACCGATATGGGGGAGAGTTCAGACAACTCAAAGTCCTCAGAAACCATGTATGCCAACATGGGTAAAAAGGGTCATACTTTTTAGATTATTCCTTAATTGATTTTAAAAAATAACTTAGTAGATCCACTTAGTTGAGGATGTCTTATACTCCGGCAAGGTATAGGATAGTTCTGGCACTGTGGGCGAGACGCTGTATCATCACATAGCTCATAGTGATGGTTATCGATTAGAGAATCTACCAAATAAAAGTAAAAGAGTTATTATTGTATATTTAAATACATCTGAGTTATTAGCTACTGTTTTAAAAGCTTTCTTTATAATGCATATTTATTGTTGCTTTTATATTGAACTGAGTTGAGTACTTCTGAGTTTGAGTATCTTTGATTATCCTTGAGTTGAGTTGAGTTGAGGTGAGGTGAGTATAATCTTCCTTTTATTATTTCAAGCTTATGTCTGTGCTTTAGAGTTCCCCTTGCATGCTTGTACATTCTATGTACCGACACCATTTGGCCTGCATTTTTCATGATGCATATACATGTAATGAGGGTCATTAACAGGCGCTCTATTGATACCACTTACAGTACCGGAGTTGCTTTGGTGAGCCTTCTTGTTTCGGCGAGTTCCACATTTACTTTCAGTCGTATTAGGATGTCGTGAGTCTTGTTCCAACTTCATCATAGTTGTTAGAGGCTTCATAGATAGACTATAGTGTTTTGAGGAGTCTTTTCATGTACATTTTTAAACGTTTAAGACTTGAGTTGCCTCTTTTGGCCAGTTGAATGTTTTCTTTAAAATATTCTGAGTTATCTATTTTGATACATTGAGTTAAATCTTTACTTTTGAGGTTAATTTATTGTCGAGTAAGTCTTCCGCTCAGAGTTGAGCCACTCCAAGGGTTCGCTTGGGGCCAACACTAGTTCTCGAGTGCAGCCACACCCAGGTTGTAGGCTCGGGGCTTGACAAACTTGGTATGATAACAGAGAGTTCAAGAGTCATAGGGTGTCTATGAAGCCGTGTCTGTAGAGTATTAGTTATCTGCGTGAAGCGCGCCACATCTATAATTAAGAGGCTAGGGCATTTAGGAACTATCTCACTTCTTTCATACTCTTTTCGTGCTATAGAGCTCAACTCTATAAAACTTTCTTTCTAATTCATGCTTGCGCGTATCTTTCAGATCATGCCTCCACGAAGAGCTGTTCGAGGTCGCCCTGCTACGAGGAATGTTGATCCTTAGGATCAAGGGGTACCCAATGCACCAAAAGTGCAACCCCAAGCAGAGGTTACTAATGCTGAGTTTCGGGATGCTATCCGAATGTTGAGTCAACTGGCGACCAACCAAGCTTGGAACAGAGAGGGGTTCAACAGGATGTGGCTGATACATCCAGGATCCGTGAGTTCTTGAGGATGAAACCTCCAGACTTCACCGATTTAAGTGTCACTGAGGATCCTAGAAACTTTGTGGAAGAGTTGTAGAAAGTGTTTGAGGTGATGCATATTGCAGATGCTGAGGGTGTGGAATTAGCTGTATTGTCACGACCCGAGCCTACACCCTAGACGTGGAAGACACTCGAGAACCATTGATGGTTCTCAAGCGAACCCTCATCTTGGCTGACTACAGGCAGAAGACTAACTCAAGCATACAAAACTTAAAAACTGAATAAAATTCATGAAACTTAAATAGAAAGATTTAACTCAAAAGAAAACATTGAATAAAACAATTATTCAACTCACCAGAAAATAGGCAACTTAAGTCTTTAAAACATTTAATAAAATAAATAATACATACTTCTCCACTATACTGACTATCTATGAAACCTCTAACTGATAAAGATGGAAATCGGGACAAGACCCACGACATCGTGACTAAACTGAAACATAAATGAAATCCTCCGAAACTAAGGAGGCCCACCATAGCTAACTCGAACTCCCAGATGTATCAACGAATATCCTGTTGATGATCCTGAATACCTGTGTCTGCATCATGAAAGGATGCAGGCCAAATGGCTCAGTACGTGGAATGTACGAGCATGTAAGGGGAATTCTAAAACATAAACATAAACTTGAAAGTTGATAAAAAAAAGAAACATACTTACCTCTATTAAAACTTACTCAACTCAAGGAATACTCAAAACTACTCAAACTTACTCAACTCAGAAGATTAGATAATCAACTCAAGGATATGATATTCGACTCTAGGTACTCAACTCTAGATACTCAACTCAATATGAAACAACAATACATGCAATATATGGAAAGCTTTATAAAACAGTAAAAACAACTTAGTTCGTTAAAGAAAATGCAATAACAAACTCAACTTTACTTATATAATAAATTAATATAGTTTCTGTGGGAGTTTCTCTAACCGACAACCACCAGTATAAGCCTAAGTGGTGATACATCGTCTTGCCCACGCTGCCAAAACTGTCCAATACTTTGCCGTCATATATAGAACGCTTAACTTTGTGGATCCACTAGCTTAACTTATGTTATCATCAAAAAAGAATGACCCATTTATACCTATGATGCCTACATGGTTTATGGAGACTTGAGTTAATATGAACTCGCATCCCCATATCAGTGCTCAATACTACTCCCAAAAATATACTTAGCTCATATGTTTTAAAACAACTTCTTTCTTTGGTTTGAGATAATTACTCAAATCTTAGCTTAAAAGCTCTCTTGGAATCGATGTTCCCTTACTTGTTAAAAACTCTTTTGGAAATCTCAGTTTCCTCTCATCTTAAATGTGAAAATATTTTCTCTTGGGAATACTTAGTTCCCCTATATCATTTTAAAGAAAATGAACTTTATTCTTACTCTTTACTCAACTTCAAAGCTTAAGTCTTAAAAAAAAGTTTAAACATTTGTAACAGACTTCTTAAAATATGGTTCATGCCGAATTATGGACATGAACGATTCAATGAAAGGTTTTCAATAACCATAGATAGAACTCAATGCTTGCAACTCAAGAACTTCAATGATAATACTCACTTCAAGAATTCTCAACCTAGAGGGTTCATGTGGAATTAAGAGCATGAACTACTCAACTCAAGGACTCAAAGATATTTCTCATCTCAGGACTGCTCGACTTATAGGGTTCATGCGGAATTATGGGCATGAACAATTCAACTCAAAGACTTCATGGGTAACATGTAATAGTCCCATTATTTGAAATATATTCTGAAAGGGGATTAGGAGCTCAATACTCGAGACTTTGAACTTGAAGATACTACTCCTCTCAAAGGTACTCAACTGATGGAGTTCATGCGGAAGTTATGGGAATGGACGAGTCGACTCGAGGGTCTACATAATAATATGGAACTTTTGAATATAACTCTTCTCATTCTCATACTTATTTTCTCAAAATTTAACTGAAATCGATTATGGATCTCCAAGGATTCACAATTGAACTCAAAATTTCTTGAACTCTAATCTTAACTCTCTCTTGAATGTGAATTATGAATTCAAGAGTTATGGTTCATGTTATGAAAGATCTATGATGAAAAAATAGACTCATGAATACATTCTCCTCACTCTCATGCTCACTTACTCGAGTCTTGAAACAAGTTACTAGAAGTTGTAGAAGACTCCACAAAATGACTGAAAGGGACTTTCTTAGAATGTTCGAAAGAATTCTCAAAACTTAACGATTAACTCTACCTTGAATTTGAATTATGAATTCAAGGCTATGATCATGTTAGGAATGATTTTAGGTGTTTAGAAGTAGCTTAGAGTAGTTAGAATAAAAAAAGAGTGAAGGTACCCTTCGAAAGAAGTCAAATGGAGCCACCAATTGCAAACTAGACGGTGCAGGTGACCCTGGGGCTATGGGTGGCACAGAGCATCAGCCCCTAAACTTCAGATCCTACTTTGGGGTGCTCTGGCTGGCACGACACGCCAGGCCCCAACCCAGAAAACGCGACGAAATTCTTTGCTCGTTTTCTCACCCTAACTCGCCTAGAATCAAACGGTTTCTTCCCCAATCACTTAGAATCAATTACCTAACATAAGTACACTCTAATCTAGTCAATACAGCCCTTAAAACACTTACTTTGATCTCAAGAAATCATCAAAAACCCAACACAACAAGATTTATAAAGAACTTCAAGAACACCTAACAAGAACTTAAATCCTTCAACTTTTTGAGAATGAAACTTCGCTGAAAATAATATGTTCGGCGTGTGGGTGAACAAACCCAACACCATGGAAGCTTACATACCTTTTAGGGATCAAACCAATGTCGACAATCCGCAACAACTCTCAACAATGTCGACAAACGCCTTCATCTTTTCCTCTTTTTTCCCTTTCTCTCTTCTTCTTTTCTCTTCATGAACCCTCAACTAAAACCCTAGGTGTAAACTAGGATTATAAAATTGAACCTAATAAGATTAGACCCCTAAAATATTACTAAAAACGAATTTAATCTGATTGGCAAGGAAAAGACCAAAATACCCCTTACTATTTTTGGCAAACTTTCCTTAACTGGACAGCCTATCTTCAAAAGGCCATATCTCACTCATACGACCTCAAAACTTAGAATACTCGGTGGCGTTGGAAAGATAATTCAAAGTATTTTCCTAAGGTATCTTGTAGAACACCTAACGCATCTTGAGCTATGAGTTATGGATGTTTGAATTCGACCCAAAACTCATACTTAGCTTAACTTTCAAAATTACAGAATTTTTCTATTTCCAATTTAATTCTTTTTGGAACTCAAGGTGCTACATCTAGTGACCTTAACACTTCAGAAATTTTTAACTGCTTGGTGAAATCTCACTTACTACGAAGAACGGTTCGAGTCTTAGTTCAAAATTTTATGGGGTGTTACAATATCTCTCCCTTGGGATCATTCATCCTCAAATGACAACTGGACTGGGTATGGAATGGGGTTACTCTTACTAAGGTCTACGTATAATAGTACGCTCTCACTATATTCAAGCTTAACCCAAATCCTAAAGTTCAGATTTTATACCTCTCTATAGGGAATCTCATCCCAAGACCATTACTCCTTACCACCACATTCAAGCTTAGTACTCTAGCAACTCCATCAACTCCTACTAACAAACTCCTTCAGAGCCAACTAAGGGGTCTCATTTAAATATTTCTCATAGTAAAACCTCATTCTAATATTCCTCCTTATTTACAACCTTAGATAGAACTATCACACCACCATCATCACGATAGGATCAGTAACTTTCTCTTTCTAACGCCATTCCATTACAAAAATGACCTCTAAAAAAGATATCCCCTAAACTCTTTGGAATTCATTACCGTATTACTCTCAAACACTTGACTTCATTTCTCATCTCGACATCTCCCCCTTAGGTCTAAAGCTGACACTTGAAAGATATGGACCTATTCCATCATCTCTAACTGCTGTACATCCTCTTAATGCTCTTTTTACTCTAGTGACTTAGCCACACTTCACTGCCCTTATCTAAAGGTTAGGGTCTCTCACCTGTACCACTCATATTCATTAGAGCTAACATTTAAATTCCTCACCTACTCTATGCCAAGTCTACAAGATCAAATCTCAAGACTAACATCATCACCCTCGTGGTTCCATTCTTTGGATCATGACACTCATCTCACATTCAAGCTTAATGTTCATTGCTAAACCTGAATATCAATGCGATTGCTCGCCTACCATACCATACCTTATTACTTGATTAGTTCTATAACCTTCTGAACATCATGATCCTCTCAAACAAATCATAAGCCTAACTTAGATCTATCACTTCATAAATACTCTGCCCTCTTATTCAACACATGAACTTAGTCTCCTCTAATAAGATGTCACATCGACATTAACTCTATTCTGGTTAACAAACATATACTCTATCTCATCTTGAATAGCAACTCTTACTCTACCCATAAGGGAAAACTCCTCATCAATAACTTACTAGGTGCATGACTATAGTAATATAGTTCTTCAAAACATTATCTCCCTTTCTTAAATCACTAAATCTCTGCATACTTTCCCCTAACTCTCGACTCTTTCACTACTACTATTCATGATCTGGTAACTCAATGTTACCTTTTGGGGTGGAAATATTACCCAAGCTCTAAACATACCACCTCATAAGGATCTCAGCTGAAACAAGGCTTAAGGAAAAGAGTACAACTCATTTTTAGCTCAAACACACGATTCATATAATTATGGGTGCATTCCTCTGAAACTAAACACTTAACTTACTCATTCGGCTTCTCTCAAGCCCCTTTGGAGTCTCACAACTTCCTCAAAACTCTTGCTAAGAACAACTCATCGACAAAGAACTAACTCTTCTTTTCAACCAACTCTAGTATGACGGGTAGTTGAATGAATCTGAGAAAGGCACGAGTATGAATAAATCTTTATGATGTAGCTCTATTGCACGATTAAAAGTATGAAACAAGGGAAACTTTTCTTAAATGTCTATAGTCCCTCATTTATAGAAGTGGGCCCTCATAACCATAAACAAGATCGTATCGGCCCGGCACCATAAACACAGTAGGACACTTAAACTCTGTTCTCTGATACCTAGTTTGTCACAACCCGAGCCTACACCCCAGACGTGGCCGACACTCCGGAACCATTGATGATTCTCAAGTGAACCCTGATCCTGGCTGACTACAAACGGAAGACTAACTCAAGCATACAAAGCTTAAAAACTGAATAAAATTCATGAAACTTAAATAGAAAGCTTTAACTCAAAAGAAAACTCTGAATAAAATAAATTATTCAACTCGCCATAAAATAGGCAACTTAAGTCTTTAAAATATTTATTAAAATAAATAATACAGACTTCTCAACTATACTGACTATCTATGAAGCCTCTAACTGATAAAGATGGAAGTCGGGACAAGACCCACGACATCCTAACTAAACTAAAAGTAAATGAAATCCTCCAGAAATAAGGAGGCTCACCATAGCTAACTCGAACTCCCGGATGTATCACGAATATCCTATTGATGATCCTGAATACCTGTGTCTGCATCATGAAAAGATGCAGGCCAAATGGCTCAGTACATGGAATGTACGAGCATGTAAGGGGAATTCTAAAAGATAAACATAAACTTGAAAGTTGATAAAAAAAAAGAAACATACTTACCTCTATTCAAACTTACTAAACTCAAGGAATACTCAAGGATACTCAAAACTACTCAAACTTACTCAACTCAGAAGATTAGATAATCAACTCAAAGATATGATATTCGACTCTAGGAACTCAACTCTAGGTACTCAACTCAATATGAAACAACAATACATGCAATATATGGAAAGCTTTATAAAACAGTAAAAACAACTTAATTCGTTAAAGAAAATGCAATAACAAACTCAACTTTACTTATATAATAAATTAATATAGTTTCTGTGGGAGTTTCTCTAACCGACAACCACCAGTATAAGACTAAGTGGTGATACATCGTCTTGCCCATGCTGCCAAAACTGTCCAATACTTTGCCGTCATATATAGAACGCTTAACTTAGTGGATCCACTAGCTTAACTTATGTGATCATCAAAAAAGAATGACCCATTAATACCTATGATGCCTACATGGTTTATGGAGACTTGAGTTAATATGAACTCGCATCCCCATATCAGTGCTCAATACTACTCCCAAAAATATACTTAGCTCATATGTTTTAAAACAACTTCTTTCTTTGGTTTGAGATAATTACTCAAAACTTAGCTTAAAAGCTCTCTTGGAATCGATGTTCCCTTTCTTGTTAAAAACTCTTTTGGAAATCTCAGTTTCCTCTCATCTTAAATGTGAAAATATTTTCTCTTGGGAATACTTAGTTCCCCTATATCATTTTAAAGAAAATGAACTTTATTCTTACTCTTTACTCAACTTCAAAGCTTAAGTCTTAAAACAAAGTTTAAACATTTGTAAAAGACTTCTTTAAATATGGTTCATGCCAAATTATGGACATGAACAACTCAATGCAAGGTTTTCAATAACCATAGATAGAACTCAATACTTGGAACTCAAGAAATTCAATAATACAATTCACTTCAAGAATTCTCCACTCAGAGGGTTCATGCGGAATTATGAGCATGAACTACTCAACTCAAGGACTCAAAGATACTTCTCATCTCAAGACTGCTCGACTTATAGGGTTCATGAGAAATTATGGGCATGAATAATTCAACTCAAAGACTTCATGGGTAACATGTAATAGTCCCATGATTAGAAATATAATCTTAAAGGGGATTAGGAACTCAATACGCAAGACTTATAACTTGAAGACACTACTCCTATCAAAGGTACTCAACTAATGGAGTTCATGCAGATGTTATGGGCATGAACAACTCGACTCAAGGGTCTACTTAATAATATGGAACTCGTGAATACAACTCTTCTCATTCTCATAGTTACTTTCTCAAAATGTAACTCAAATCAATTATGGATCTCCAAGGATTCACAATTGAACTCAAAACTTTCTTGAACTCTACTCTTATCTCTTTTGAATGTGAATTATGAATTCAAGAGTTATGGTTCATGCTATGAAAGATATTATGATGACAAAATAGACTCATGAATACATTCTCGTCACTCTCATGCTTACTTACTCGAGTCTTGAAACTAGTTACTAGAAGTTGTAGAAGACTCCACAAAATGACTGAAAGGGACTTTCTTAGAATGTTCGAAAGAATTTTCAAAACTTAACGCTTAACTCTACCTTGAATTTGAATTATGAATTCAAGGTTATAATTATGTTATGAATGATTTTAGATGTTTAGAAGTAGCTTAGAGTAGATAGAATCGTAAAAGAGTGAAGGTACCCTTCGAAAGAACTCAAATTGGACGGGGCAAGCGACCTAGGGGCTATGGGTGGCGCAGAGCGCCAACCCCTAAACTTCAGAGACTACTTTGGGGTGCTCTGGCTGGCACGACATGGTAGGCACTGATGAGTCCACAAATTGTACTCATTAGGGATTTATTTTAATAGAAATAGTGTCCTCAAATGCTTATTTAGTCTAAATATCTGATGAAAACACTTAGGTTTCAGGTATTTGAAGGTTTAATGGAAGCATGGACACTTAGGCACAAAACGGAACAAAAAGGCTAAAAAGAACGTAGAAGCTGAAGCCTGAGCATTGTCAAGCATGCTTGACGACTCGCCGAAGGGACACACTCCACCCTTTGTTCGAGTACTTAAAGCCCTGAAGGAGAAGGATTAAAAAGGCGATGAAAGGAGTAGTCGGCGCTTCGCCAATCAGTTTCGCGAAGCAGAAGTATACTACCCAATGATCCAGAATGCACAGATGCTGAAGGCAAAGCACAAACGGTGATGAACTAGAAGTAAGGTGAATCACCGAGTCTTTCGGCGTTCGCGACTAACCTCGTCGAGCGATCCGCCAACACTATTTTCTGAAGTCTATAAATACTAAACTCTTTATTAATTTTAAATGTGGAACATTAAAGTAAAAAAAACATAATTGTAATTTTCACTTTAGCTTTCTTATTTTTCTCAAGTTTGGAGAGGGTTTTTGGGAGACTTGAAGAGAGAAGGAGTTCATCTTCCCCAACTTGGAAGTGAGTCTTCTCCATTCTTTTTCCTTTGCTTAAATCAAGGTCTAATTTCTTATACCCATTTGATTTCTTTATCATTTTAGATATATTTTCTTATTTCTTGATGTGTGGTTAAAAACCCCCATTCTTGGGGTGTGATTTAGCAAATATGTGTTGATATTATTGTTGGTTTTGCTTGCTGATAAGTTAAATGCATTTTAATGGTGATTTCACCTAGTGGTTGTGGTTTAATTTAGTGGGTTTGTAGTTGCAAATACAAAACCACCCATGTGTTTTCGACTTGTTGAGAGAGAGGTTGCGAAACCATGACCGTTAGACTGATGGCCTAAGGAGTGATTCGACATGAGGTTCGACCCAAGAGGGTGAGCCCTAGTCCCATATCCTAACACTCAGCTCGAGAGAGTGAGTGGGATAAGGTGTAGGCTGGCCTTCATGCGACAAATGGGTGTCCGAGAAGAACCCATTTAAAACGGGGTAAGTTGCCTGAGAGAGAACTTATTTCCATCTAAAGCTTAGCCTAGTCACTATTATCTTGCAAATTTCCTATCAAAAACATGTACCCAACGATTTATATCAATATATATTGCGGTCACCTTCCAAGAACTTCTCTCCATACTTGAATTTTCTCTTTATTTTTGTTGATTTAGCTATACTTGTGACAAATTCCCTTTGATATTTGACACTTTTGTGTCACCCACTTTAATTAAATTTGTTTTTATTCGATAATTTCTCAAACTACAGCTAACTAGATCAAAATTCTAGCCTAACTACTATTTTCACGACCACTCACTTTGGACACGACCCCAACCCTTGGTTGGGTTACTATATTATCGACGATCGTAGACACTCGTACTGTAGGTTAGTGTCGTTGGTCTGGATAAGCATCAGGCCCCAACCGAGAAAATGTGACGAAATTCTTTGCTCGTTTTCTCACCCTAACTCACCTAGAATCGAACGGTTTCTTCCCCAATCACTTAAAATAAATTACTTAACATAAGTACACTCTAAAATACTCAATACAGCCCTTAAAACACTCACTTTCATCTCAAGAAATCATCAAAAACCAACACAATAAGATTTAGAAAGAACTTCAAGCACACCTATCAAGAACTTAAATCCTTCATCTTTTTTAGAATGAAACTTCGCTGAAAATAATATGTTTGGCGTGTGGGTGAACAAACCCAATACTATGTAAGCTTACATACCTCTTAGGGATCAAAACCATGGCGACAATCCGCAACAACTCTCTACAACGTCGATGAACCCCTTCATCTTTTCCTCTTTTCTCCCCTTCTCTCTTCTTCTTTTCTCTTCTTGAACTCTCAACTAAAACCCTAGGCGTAAACTAGGATTATAAAACTGAACCTAATCAGATTAGACCCCTAAAATATTACTAAAAATGAATTAAATCTGATTGATAAGGAAAAGACCAAAATACCCCTTACTATTTTCGGCTAAATTTCCTTAACTGGAAAGCCTAACTTCAAAAGGCCATATCTCACTCATACGACTTCAAAACTTAGAAAACTCAGTGGCGTTGGAAAGATAATTCAAAGGTATTTTCTACGGTATCTTGTTGAATACCTAACTCATCTTGAGCTATGAGTTATGGCCGTTTGAAGTCGACCCAAAACTCATACTTAGCTTAACTTGCAAAATTTCAGATTTTGCTATTTCCAATTTAATTCTTTCTGGAACTCAAGGTGCTACATCGAGTGACCTAAACACTTAAGAAATTTTGAATTCCTCGGTAAAATCTCACTCACTACGAAGAACAGTTCAAGTCTTAGTTAAAAATTTTCTGGTGTATTACATGTATACCAACTTAAGGGTGTTTCTAAGATCTGGTACGACCAATAGAAGAAGAGTAGAGATGAAGGGTCACCAATTGTGAGTTGGGCTGTGTTCGAAAGTGCCTTCATGGGGCGTTTCTTTCCCTGTGAGCTGAGAGAGGCACAAGTAAGAGAATTCCTTACTCTTAAGCAGGAATCTATGAGTGTGCATGAGTACGACCTCAAGTTCACTGAATTTTCCCATTATGCTCTGGATATGGTTGTGGATATGAGTAGCAGGATGAGCTTGTTTATGTCTGTATTGTCTCATCTGTGAATAAAAGAGGGTAAGGCTGCTATGTTGATAGGGGACATGGACATAGCAAGGCTGATGATCCATGTGCAACACGTTGAGAAAGATAAGCTGAGAGATAGAGTAGAGTTAGTGAACAAGAAGGCTAAGACAACAGGAAATGAGTCTGGGCAGTAGAAAAGTAATGTGAACCGATCATCTTTTCAACAAAAGCCAAATGGACCCTGTAACCCCTCAAAACTTAGTTAGACCGAACAACAGAAAAATTAGTGCACCACGGAGGGGTTGACGGATCGTGAGAGGAACCATGACCCGTCGACCTGCTCGTGGTGCACCCCCAGTCAATGTGGTGGACCACGGAGCCCTCCATGAGCTGCGGATCCCCACACGAGCCGTAGAGTAGCTTGTGGAAATGAGGCAGAGCCACCAGGGATTAAGTGTGGAACCACAACCCACTTGATAGCCTGTAGTCCCAAGTATGGGCCATGGATGGGTCCGTCCTCCTGACCCAGTAGACCCCAAAACACTGTGAGAAACCACTATGGCCGTCACGGCCTATGGTCTTTCACACGGTCCATGAGTGGATCGTAGATGAGGGCTACCTGACCAGAAGGTAGGGCAGGGCCACAGACAAGAACTAGTTAATGGGCCGTGGTCCTAGTGACTGTCTATCAGTCCCCTCGTGGTCGGCCCCCGTCAGCTTTTAAGTCGAGGTCATTTTGGTCTTTTCCCTATGCATTGGGCATTTAAACTACATCATCTAATACCTAAACTACATCATTTTACTTAGTCTAAACCTAATAATCTAGTCAGAAACTACACAAAATCTTTATTCTCCTAAAATCATCCAAGTTAGAATGAAAAGAAGAGAAAGAGGCGCCAGTTTCTTTCAAGCACAAGCAACAATGTTCTTCAGAGTTCAGCCCCAAAATCCAAAGGATTTATCCATAGTTTTCATCACCAGGTATGTGGGATTTCACTAGTGGATTCCTTTCATCCACTAGGTCCCTAAAATTCAGTCAGTTCCTTGATTCTCCATATCTTGTTTAGACCTAGGGTTTCTAAAACCTTGGAGATTCATTGTGATTTAGCTATTGTAATATCCTTAATTTAAATATCATGTTTTCTTGGAAACATTGCATAAGTCCTTGTATAAAACTCAGAACCCTAGTTTGTGTAAACTCTATTAGTTCATGAATTATACTTGCTAGGTTAGTTAACAGAAAATCAAGCTTCAGATTTCGAATGTCACATTCTTAGTATATAAATGTCGCATTCTCAGTTAGCATGTCAATATTTTGAGATATTTAGTATTTCAGTTACATTTTAGTCATATACATATTCAGTTGGGAGTAGACTTAGCACCGAGTTGGACTAGGGTTCAGCGTACCCTTATAGTCCCAGAACTACGTGCCTACATAGGATTATAAGTCCCCTATGTTGGGCATTAGTATTAGAGATCACGCTAGTCATGCCTTTATACCCCTAGAAAGGTATATAGGGTTCTCTCGATGGGGCGTATACATCAGACTCCTTGTTTACTCACGTGGTTTATGTCAGTTAATAAACAGCTCCCACAGTCAGACTCTTAGTGCATTTGACTAGGTTTTCAACATTTATATTTGTATACAGTTCAAAATGTTATCTTCATTATTAGTACTTGATCATTGCATTCAACTTAGCTTTTCATTATGTTTAAGTATTTATATTCTTGTTCAGGTTATGTCATTGCACAATTATGCTTTGTTCAGCTCGTATATATTTTTTCAGCTTAATATTTATATCATGCATGCTCAATACATTTTAAGTACTGACGCATACTCTACGCTACATCCTTTTATGATGTAGGTTCAGGTACTCATCATACAGATCACACTTAGATCGATTCTCGGTCAGCATTCAGCAGTTTCAGTAGTGAGTCCTCATATTCTGAGGACAATAGACATGCTTTCATTTCAGTCTTTGTTTTTAATTTTCAGTTTTGTTAAAGTTAGCTGGGGGGCATGTCCCAGCAACTCAACTTAGTTAGAGGCTTTTGAGACATAGTAGTAGATTTAGCTTGAGTTGTTAAGTGATTGTTTTAGTTATCACTAAACTCTTATTATATTTTATATTTTCATACTAGTTGGATTTTCCCATTTCAGATATCCACTGTTTTAGCTTCCGTGTAGTATATGCTTTACTCAGTTATTTTAAGTATACTTGATATATGCCACACTCAGGGCTAGCTTGGGATCACTCGTGATCCTAGATCCTGTGTTGCATCAAGGGGGTAGCCTCGGTGCTTGACAGACCTGCTCCATCATATCCTAGTGCACATGCACCAAGGAGTAAAAGTGAGTTCAGGAATCATAATTCACAGAACTTCAGAGCTAGACCTGCTCAGTCTCAAGGTAGTGTGGTACAAAGGGCTAACTGGACTCCTGCATGTGCTAAGTGTGGTAGAAACCACCCAGGAGCGTGTCATGATGGCTCTACTAGTTTCTTCAAGTGTGGTCAAGACAAGTCATTTCATGAGAGAATACCCTAAGAACATGCAGGGTAATGGTAGTGGGGGCAATAATGCCCAATCATCTTCAGTGGCTACGCCAGACATAGCTGCATTACTTCATGGACAAGCGGAGGAGCAAACCATCTGTATGCTATTACCAGTCGCCAAGAGAAAGAGAATTCATTTGATGTTGTCATTGGTATGATCAAAGTCTTTACTTTTGATGTATATGCATTGCTTGATCCAAGTGCGAGTCTATCTTTTGTTACTCCGTATATTGCTATGAGATTTGATTTCCTTCTCCAGTGACTTCTTGAGCCCTTTAGTGTTTCCACACCTGTTGGTGAGCTTATTCTAGCTGAGAGAGTTTATCGTGATTGTAGTTGATACGCTCAAATTACACCTCCTTTAAGAAGCATAAGCGATCGTTATTAAGTAAATAACCCAACTTGTAGGTTGAGATCGATCCTACAAGGAAAATGGTTTAGACTTTACTTTTAACCAACAATTATATTCGATTAGTCAAATTGTTTCCAGAAACAGGTAATAAAAAGGGGGGGGGGGGTTTGTGCTTGTGTGAAACAAATAGTAAAAACTTAAGATGTAGTCAATAATTAAACTCAACTTTGGTTGTAATCAAGATAAAAGAAATAACTAGGGTATACGTGTTCCCCATAATCTCATAACGCAGTAATCCTAGTAATAGCAATCCTTTTCTAGTGTATTACATGAAAAGTGATAAGTTAGGTATCTCTAAATCCTTGGTCCGGCATCTAGAGAATTTAACCCCGCACCTTGGTCCATCTACGTATGTATAATTTACTAACCCTTACCTTTACCTCATATTAGACATCATAATCGATGTTTGGCTTAGTTATTACTTCGCACCAATTGACACTAGCCTATTAGATAGTATCACACTAAATCTATGTTGATAATTCTTTTCTTGTTGATTACCTCCTTGGTCCGGCAAGTAGCAACAAGGCGAGTTCTAACGTTGGCCACTGTTAAAAAGACTTCTAACCGAAAGAATTATCAATGCATGCAAAATACTGGTCAAGAATTGCTTATTTACTAGTCATACTTTGTTAATTGATCATGGTTCCCACAACCCTAGTTGTGGATTTAGTT